>NC_073238.2:33892656-34196562 GCF_029281585.2 Gorilla gorilla gorilla | reverse complement strand
CCTTGCTTTTAATTCTTTTGGGTATGCTGAGGTTTGAATGTACCCTCCAAAATTCATGTTGAAATTTAATCCCTAATGTGATAGTATTGAGAGGTGGGGCCTTTAAGAGGTAATTGCGTCACATAGGCTCTGCCCTCATGAATGGATTCATCTATTCATGGATTACTGGAATAAGGGGTTAGTGGATTAATGGGTTATTATGGAAAGGGAACTGGCAGCTTTATAAGAAGAGAAAGAGACCAGAGCTAGCTCCCTCACCATGTGATGCCCTGCATCACCTTGAGACACTTCAGAGAGTCCCCACAGCGGGAAGGCCCTCATGAGATGCCCCTACCTCTACCTTGGACTTCTCAACCTCCATAATTATGATAAATAAATTTCTTTTCTTTATGAATTACCGTAAATTCCTTTTCTTTATCAATCACCCAGTTTAAGATATTCTGTTATAAGCAACAGAAAACAGATTAAGACAGGGAATATATCCAGAACTGGAATTACTGGATGATATGACGATATGGTAATTTTATTTGTAATTTTTGGAGGAACTAACATACTGTTTTCCATAGCTGCTGCATCATTTTACATTCCTACAATCAAGGCACAACAGTTCCAATTTCTCCACATGCACATCAACATTTGTTATTTCCTGTTTTATATATACAGACAGTCCCCTATTTTTAAAATATGTTAATTTTTTTTTTTTTTTTTTTTTTTTTTTTTTTTTTTTTGAGATGGAGTTTCGCTCTTTCGCCCAGGCTGGAGTGAAGTGGCGAGATCTCGGCTCACTGCAACCTCCGCCCCTTGGTATCAAGTGATTCTCCTGCCTCAGCCTCCCGAGTAGGCACCCATGACCATGCCTGGCTAATTTTTTATTTTTATAGAGACAGGGTTTTGCCATGTTGGCCAGGCTGATCTAAAACTCCTAACCTCAAGTGATCTACCCACCTCAGCCTCCCGAAGTGCTAGGATTACAGGTGTGAGCCACTGTGTCCGTCCTAAAATTTTTAATACAATTAAAAATTATACTATAATTTGTCAACTTTATCATGCTGCAAAGGCAATACACATTCAATAGAAACCATATTTTTGAATACCCATACAACCATTCTGTCTTTTACTTTCAGTACAGTAGTTAATAAATTATATTATATATCCAGTACTTTGGCTGGGCCGAGGTGGCTCACGCCTGTCCAACGATTTGGGAGGCCAAGGCAGGTGGATCACTTGAGGTCAGGAATTCGAGACCAGCCTGACCAACATGGTGAAAACCCATCTCTACTGAAAATACAAAATTAGCTGGGTGTGGTGGCAGGCACCTGTAATCCCAGCTACTTGGGAGGTTGAGGCAGAAGAATCATTAGAACCCGGGAGGCAGAAGTTGCAGTGAGCTGAGATTGTGCCATTGCATTCCAGCCTTGGCAACAAGAGTGAAACTCTGTCTCAAAAAAAAAAAAAAAAACAAGATATCCAGTATTTTATCATAAAATAGGCCTTGCAGTAGATGATTTTGCCCAACTTCAGGCTAATGTAAACAATCTGAGCATATTTAAAGTAGGCTAGGTAAAGCTATGATGTTAAGTAGGTTAAGTGTACTGGTGTAGTAAATGCATTTTCAGCTTACAATATTTTTATCTTATGATGGGTTTATCAAGACGTAACCCCATCGTAAGTTGAGAAGCATCTGAGTGTGTGTGTGTGTGTGTGTGTGTGTTCCATCCTAATGGGCATGAGGTGATACCTTATTGTGGTTTTGATTTACAACAATTTATTTCAATCTGAAACAATTTAACTTTACTCACATATAGAAACTCTACTCCACTACAGCTCCACCACTCCCTACATTATATTATTGAATTCAGAAATTATGTCTTGAAGCCAAACGTGGTGGTGTGTGCCTGTAAGACCAGATACTTGGGAGGCTGAGGAAGGAGGAGAGCTTGAGCCCAGGAGTTTGAGTCCAGTGTGGGCAGCATAGCAAGACCTCATCTCTTTAAAAAAGATATATTTTTATTGTGTATCCATTAGCATAGATTTATAATTATGTTTATACTTTTGTGTTTTATTTATTTATTTTTTATTTATTTAGTTTTTGAGACGGAGTCTCACTCTGTCGCCCAGGCTGGACTGCAGTCGTGTCATCTTGACTCACTGCAACCTCCGTCTCCCAGGTTCAAGCAATTCTCCTGCCTCAGCCTCCCAAGTAGCTGGGATTACAGGCACCCGCCACCATACCCGGCTAATGTTTTTGTATTTTTAGTAGAGATGGGGCTTCACTATGCTGGCCCGGCTGATTTCTAACTCCTGACCTCAAGTGATCCACCCGCCTTGGCCTCCCAAAGTGTTAGGATTACAGGCGTGAGCCACCGTGCCTGGACTATATTTGTGTGTTAAATGTTATAAAAGAATTTAAAGTTATAAACCCAAATGACAGTAATACAAGTTTTTATGTTTGTCCATATATTTAACTCTACCAGAGAACTTTGTATTTTCATATGTCTTCAAATTACTAACACTCTTTTCTTCTTTTTTAATTAGTTTATGTTTCTTCTTAGTCTACTGACATGAGCTATCAAGAAGAGGCAAATTCAGAGGCAGAAGTTACCAAGAGCTCCTGACCTCATGATCGGCCCACCTCGGCCTCCCAAAGTGCTGGGATTACAGGCATGAGCCACCATGAGCGGCCCTATTTTAACCATTTTTAAGTGTACAGTTCAGTGGCATTAATTACATCTACATTATTATGTAGAAACAAACACTATACAACTATAAATACTTTTATTATCCCAAACAGAAACTTCATTCTCATTTAAAAATAACTCCCGGCCAGGCATGGTGGCTCACACCTGTAATCCCAGCACTTTGGGAGGCTGAGGTGGGCGGAACATGAGGTCATGAGTTCGAGACCAGCCTGGCCAACATGGTGAAACCCCGTCTCTACTAAAAATACAAAAATTAGCTGGGCGCGGTGGCGCATGCCTGTAGTCCCAGCTACTTGGGAGGCTGAGGCAGGAGAATCGCTTGAACCTGGGACACGGAGGTTGCAGTGAGCTAACATTACACCACTGCAACCCAGCCTGGGTGACAGCGAAATTCTGACAAAAAAAAAAAAATGTTAAAATAAAAAATTTTTATGTTAAATATATTTTACTATGATTTCTTAAAGGACAAAAAATCCCTCTATTTCTCAAATTGGTAAAAATGTAATTCCCACACAAACAGTCCAGAACACATGTCAAAATTTTATTTAAATCATTAGTGGGACAGGCGCAGTGGCTCATGCCTGTAATCCCAGCACTTTGGAAGGCCAAGGCAGGCGGATCACGAGGTCAGGAGATGGAGACCATCCTGTCTAACATGGTGAAATCCCATCTCTACTAAAAATACAAAAAAAAAATTAGCTGGGCGTGGCGGTGGGCGCCTATAGTCCCAGCTACTTGGGAGGCTGAGGCAGGAGAATGGCGTGAACCCAGGAGGCGGAGCTTGCAGTGAGCCGAGATTGCGCCACTGCACTCCAGCCTGGGCGACAGAGTGAGACTCGTCTCAAAAAATAAATAAATAAATAAATAAAAATAAATAAATCATTAATGAAGTCTGAGAGTAGTGGCTCACACTTGTAATCCCAGCACTTTGGGAAACCGAGGTGGGAGGATCACTTGAGCCCAGGAGTTTGAGACCTGCCTGGGAAACACAGGGAGACTTCATTTCTACAAAAAAAAATTAAAAAATTAGCTGGGTGTGGTAGCTCACGCCTGTGGTCCCAGCAATTCAGGAGGCTAAGGTGGGAGGACTGCTTGAGCCTGGGAGGTCAAGGCTGCAGTGAGACATGATCATGCCACTGCACTCCAGCCTGAGTGATACAGCGAGACCCTGCCTTAATGAGGAAACCAGCAGAATGACAACAGTGATTCAATAGGATATGAGAAACCTGGATTTATACAAAGTGATAAAATAAATATGGTAATAAACCTGCTATTTTAAATATAAAATCAGTCAGTGTCCTACAGGGAAATAAAATCATAACCTTAGGGTTATATTATTGATTTATTTATTTTTTTTAGAAAGAGGATCTTTTGCTGTTGCCCAGGCTGGAGTACAGTGGTGCAATCACAGCTCATTACAGCCTCAAACTCCTGGGCTCAAGTGAACCTCCACCTCAGCCTCTCCAGTAGGTAGGAGTACAGGTACATGCCACCAAGCCTAGCTAATTTTTTTTTTTTTTTTTTGTAAAGGTGATCTTGCTTTGTTGCCCGGGCTGGTCTCAAACTCCTGGGCTCAAGTGATCCTCCTCCCTTGGCCTCTCAAACTGCTGGGATTACAGGCATGCACCACTATACCTGGCTAGGGTTATATCCTTTTCTAAAGAGAAAAAAACAAAACAAAACTATCACACGGTATTAGCTCTGGGTGCCATATTAGAATACCACAGACTGGGTGGCTTTAATAATAGAAATTTGTTTTCTCATAGCTCTGGAAGCTGGGAAGTTTAAGGTCAAGGTGCCGTCAAGGTTGGTATCTGGTGAGGCCATTCTTCGTGGTTTACAGATGGTCACACTCTCACTGTGTCCTCACGCGGCCTCTTCTCCATGTGCATGCAAAGAAAGGGAAAGCTCTCTTATATCTCTTCCTGTTCTTAGTAGGACACCAGTCCTAGTCTAGTCCTATTACAGTGAAGACCACCCTTATGACTTCACTTAACCTTAATTACCTCCTTATGTAGGCCCCATCCCCGTATAAAGTCACATTGGGTGTCAGGGCTTCAACGTAAATATTTTGGGGGGAGATACAATCCATAAATGCACACCTTACATCATGTTTTCTACAATTCAATCTCCAATTTTACAAAGTAGTAAAATGCCTAGGCTCTAACCACTTATAAACAGTAAATCAAATTATAGTCCCAAGAGAACCAGAAGACCTTCAGCCTAATTTACTAAAAAATGCTGTAGCAGAATTTTTTTTTTTTTTTTTGAAATGGAGTCTTGCTCTGTCGCCCAGGCTGGAGTGCAATGGCACAATCTCGGCTCACCGCAAGCTCCGCCTCTCGGGTTCACGACATTCTCCTGCCTCAGCCTCCCAAGTAGCTGGGACTACAGGCACCTGCCACCATGCCTGGCTAATTTTTTTTTTATTTTTAGTAGAGACGGGGTTTTACCATATTAGCCAGGATGGCCTTGATCTCCTGACCTCGTGATCTGCCCGCCTCAGCCTCCCAAAGTGTCTAATTCATTTTACTAACTACATAATCAACCCAGAGATACGTGTTCTACAAATAATCTAATCGTTCCCCAATTACGAACAGACAGGGTTTTTTCCCAAGTTTTTTTTTTTTTTTTTTTTACAAAAGCACTACAAACAATGTTGCTTTAATATCTTTGGGCTGTGAACTATGGCTCATGCCCTTAATCCTAACACTTTAGGAGGCCGAGGCAGGAGGATTGCTTGAGCCCAGGAGTTCCAGACCAGCTTGGGCAAAAAAGTGAGACCCTGTCTCTACAAAAAAATTTTTAAAAAGTTAGCCAGGCGTGGTGGTCTCAAGTAGTCCCAGCTACTCAAGAGCTTGAGGTGGGAGGATCACTTGAGCCTGGGAGGTGGAGACTGCATGAGCTGAGCTCACACCACTGCATTACAGCCTGGGTAACAGAGCAAGACTCTGTCTCAAAAACAAATGAACAAAACAAAACAAAACGAAACAACTCTTTGGATATACGTTTCTCAATACAAATGCTTCTATTCCTATAAGATGGAGTCTCAAAAACAGGGATATCTAAATCAAAGGAATAGATATTCTAATCTAACATGCCCTTTTATGAGTTTTGGCAGTTTGAGGTGTAGTCCTGTGTGTATTTCCAATCTAGTTAGGTCAAAACAATCCTACCAAGATTGAAAATACTAATACCCTTGAGCTATCAGCATCCCATAAGAAGATGAGAAGTGTATTTTATGCCAGAAACTTAATGACAATGACTGCTCAATAGCTGAATACAAAAAAAAAAATCTTTATTGGTTCAAAAATGTTATTTTTCAGTTAAAAAACAAAACTGACACAGAACAGCTAGGATGGAAAAAACAAAAATCCTTGAATGATATCTACAACCAAACTAGATGGTACAGCAATCCCTGGAACTCCAAAACACCAGCAGGTACCACCAAAGCACTAAAAGGCACAAGAGATAAATGGTATCAGCATCTGTGCAGGAGGAAGCAGAAGGAAGAAACAGGGCACCAGACATGTAAAAATTCCAAAAGAGGCCGGGCACAGTGGCTCACTTTGGGAGGCTGAGGCTGGTGGATCTCCTGGGGTCAGGAGTTTGAGACCAGCCTGGCCAACATGGTGAAACCCTGTCTCTACTAAAAATACAAAAATTAGCTAGGTGTGGTGGCGGGAGCCTGTAACCCCAGCTACTTGGGAGGCTGAGGCAGGAGAATTCGCTTGAACCCGGGAGGCAGAGGTTGCAGTGAGCCAAGATTGCGCCATTGGGCTCCAGCCTGGGCGACAAGAACGAAACTCTGTCTAAAAGTAAAATAAAATAAAATAAAATAAATTCCAAAACAACCAATAGGCACTCACTGGGACACTCAGATGGCCAATTTGAAAATAATATCGGAAACCCCAAGGGTTTCGGCGCAAGGTATCTCCAGTAAGATATGAATAGGCTGGGAGAGATCTCCCAATAAGCTCTCAAAACTAACCAGCTAAATCTCTTCCCAGGAGTGTTGAGGATTTAAGTAGTTTTTGAACAAAGGGCACAAAGGAAAGATAAGGGTTCCAGTAAAACAGAGGGGCCAACAGAGATGCAGTCAGATCTCAGAAAGTAGGATGCCCTATATTTAAACTCCTCATAAAAACAACAGAAGGTGGCACTATAGATCTGCAAAATTAGAAGGACAATATTAAATTACATCTTCCTTCTTAAAGTTTGATAACCTAATTTAAAGTCAAAATAAATAATAGGCCAGGCACAGTGGCTCACGCCTGTAATCCCAGCACTTTGGGAGGCCGTGGCAGGTGGATCACTCCAGGTCAGGAGCTTGAGACCAGCCTCGCCAAAATGCTGAAACCCCATCTCTACTAAAAATACAAAATTAGCTGAGTGTGGTGGCATGCGCCTGTAATCCCAGCGACTCAGGAGGCCAAGGCAGGAGAATCTCTTGAAATCAGGAGACAGAGGTTGCAATGAGCTGAAATCACACCATTACACTGCAGCGTGGGGAAAAAGAGGCAAACTCTGTCCCAAAAATAAATAAATAAACAAATAAATAAATGAAGAGGATCCACATTAAATCTCATACAAAGTTAATATTTTTTAAAAGGAAAAATAAAATAAAAAAACAGATCAGTTTCCTATATAAAATAAAAGGACAGCTGAGCAAGGTGGCTCATGCCTGTATTGCCAGCACTTTGGGATGCCAAGGCAGGAGGATCATTTGAGCCTAGGAGTTTGAGACCAGCCTGGGCAACATGGCAAGACCCAGTCTCTATCAGAAATTTTAAAAATTAGCCCGCCACGGTGGTGCATACCTGTAGTCCTAGCTACTCGGGGGCTGACATGGGAGAACTGCATGAGCCCAGGAGGTCGAGACTGCGGTGAGTTGTGATCACATCACTGCACTCCAGCTTGGGCGACAGAGTGAGACACTGTCTCAAAAAAAAAAACAAAACCAAAACTATAATTTAGCCAGGCGCAATGGAGCATGCCTGTAATCCCAGCACTTTGGGAGGTCAAGGTAGGAGGATCACTTGAGCCCAGGAGTTTGGGACCAAGCTGGCAAACATGGAGAAATGCCGTCTCTACATAAAAGACAACAATTAGCCAAGCACGGTGGCACACCTGTAGTCCCAGCTACTCGGGAGGCTGAGGCAGGAGAATCGCTTGAACCCGGAAGGCGGAGGTTGCAGTGAGCTAGAGATCACAACGCTGCACTCCAGCCTGGGTGACAAAGTGAGACTCCATCTCAAAAAAAAAAAAAAAAAATCACTTGAAGGCCAATTGAAGAGTTTCCCACTAAATAAAGATGAGGCAGTTCGAGCAAGAAATAAAGAAAATAATTGCATTAGACTAAAACACATCAGATATGTTTAAAACAACGAGCTAATAAATGATGTTGCTTGCAAAAAGAATTGGTCACCTTTGGTGAAAACAAGAAAATAATCTCTTCATTTCAATAACTTAAATAAAGAGAAAAATGTGTGTATTTATCTTGCCTTTCCTAACAACTCTACCACTGAGTAACCAGATCAAAAATCACGAGGTTTCTTATTAAATAAGTATTCCAACAAATAAATGAAGAAAATAATGATATATATATTATATTGTATTATTATTTTTTTTTATACCAAGTCTCATTCTGTCTCCCAGGCTGGAGTGCAGTGGCACTATCTCGGCTCACTGCAACCTCCGCTTCCTGGGTTCGAATGATTCTCCTGCCTCAGCCTCCCATGTAGCTGGGATTACAGGCACCCGCCACCATGCCCAGCTAATTTTTATGTTTTTAATAGAGACGAGGTTTCACCATGTTGGCCAGGCTGGTCTGGAACTCCTGACCTCCGGTGATCCACCCGCCTCAGCCTCCCAAAATGCTGGGATTACATACGTGAGCCACCACTCCCAGCTATGATATAATTTGAATATTACCATTTTGCAGCCTCTAATGAATAAAGAATCTAAGCATTAGCAATGGCTACTAATAATGAGAAAAGAAAGACAATCTGATGTTATATGCCACTTAATGAAAAAACAAGCCACCACTCTTTAAGTAGTCTTCCCCCTAAATTACATCGTAATATGATTAAACCTCTAGATGCAATTACCAATTTGCAGGAAATTCAGAGGACAGAGGAAAATGTTAATTTACACCAGGGGAATGCAGTCAGCAAAATTAAAACTGAGTGAAATTTTGGCCAGGCATGGTGGCTCACGTCTGTAATCCCATCACTTTGGGAGGCGAAGGCGGGCACATCACATGAGGCCAAGAGTCCGAGACCAGCCATGGTCAACACAGTGAAACCCCGTCTCTACTAAAAATAAAAAATTAAAAAAAAATTAACCGGGCATGGTGGTGAATGTCTGTAATCCCAGCTACTCAAGAGGCTGAGGCAAGAGAATCACTTGAACCTGGGAGGGAGAGGTTGCAGTGAGCTGAGATCTCACCTGGGCAACTCCAGCCTGGGTGACAGAATGAGACCCTGTCTCAAAAACAAACAAAACAAAACAACAACAACAAAAAAAACCTGAGTGAAATTCTATAGACAAATTGTCCAGCTTCTTCAATAAATCGTGAAAAACAAGGCTGGCTTCATGGGTGTATGACAGGGCAGTGGTACAGGGCTCCACGCTTAGAAGACCTGTACTATGTTTAATGCTCTGCTGTCACTATTTTGAAAATATTAATCGTTTTCGCTGGGCGCAGTGGCTCACACCTGTAAACCCAGCACTTTGGGAGGCCGAGGCAGGCAGATCACCTGAGGTCGGGAGTTTGAGACCAGCCTGACCAACATGGAGAAACCCCATCTCTACTAAAAATACAAACCTGGCCAGGTGTGGTGGTGTATGCCTGTAATCCCAGCTACTTGGGAGGCTGAGGCAGGAGAATCGCTTGAACCCAGGAGGCGGAAGTTGCGATGAGCCGAGATTGCCCCATCGCACTCCAGCCTGGGCAACAAGAGTGAAACTCTGTCTCAAAAAAAAAAAAAAAAAAAAAAAGAAAGAAAAGAAAAAAGAAGATATTAGCAGTTTTTGAACAGGGTCATAAATTATGCAGCTTCTTTTGCAAAGGTAGATAAAAGATGGATATAGAACCTAGAGATTCCTATAGATTAAAAATACCAGGCCAGTATTTTTAATCTAAACTCTCTCTATATATATACATACATATATATGTGTATATATATATATACATATATATGTGTATATATATATACATATATATGTGTATATACATATATATATATTTTTTTTTGAGACAAAGTTTCACTCTTGTTGCCCAGGCTGGAGTGCAGTATTGCTATCTCTTCTCACTGCAACCTCTGCCTCCCGAGTTCAAGCGATTCTCCTGCCTCAGCCTCCTGAGTAGCTGGGATTAAAGCAAGCGAAAACATGTCCAGCTAAATTTTGTAAATTTTGTATTTTTAGTAGAGAGGGGTTTCACCATGTTGACCAGGACTCTTTCGAACTCCTGACCTCAATTGATCCACCCGCCTCGGCCTCCCAAAGTGCTGGGATTATAGGCGTGAGCCACTGCACCCAGCCTAAAATACATATTTTTAAGACAAATAAATAAAACAGTACTCAAAGCCCACTTTCTGTAAACACTGTTGTAATCCTGAATGGCAATTAAGCAGCTAAGTTCCTTATCTCAGTAATGGAGAGAAAAATAATGCACACTAGAACCAATCTTCAGTAAAGAAAGATGGGACAGTGCACAATCCTATGGCATGGATCCTCTTATCCTAGCTTAAGAAACCCAAACAAGCAACACTGCTTAAGCACTTTTCAGGCATCAAATAAAGACTTGTTTCTTTAAACATTTTTTTAAGACAGGGTCTCACTCCGTGGCCCAGGATGGAACGCAGTGGCACAATCATGGCTCACTACAGCCTCAACCTCCTGGGCTGCAGCGATTCTCCCACCTCAGCCTTCTGAGTTTCTGGGACTACAGATACACACTGACAGGTGAAGCCAGCTGGGCCCTCTGGGTCGGGTGGGGACTTGGAGGACTTTTCCGTCTAGCTAGAGGATTGTAAATGCACCAATCAGCACTCTGAGTCTAGCTAAAGGATTATAAATGTACCAATCAGCATTCTGTAAAAATGGACCAATCAGCACTCTGTAAAATGTACCAATCAGCACTCTGTAAAATGGGCCAATCAGCACTCTGTAAAATGGACCAATCGGCAGGACATGGGCCGGGCCAAATAAGGGAATAAAAGCCGGCCACCGGCGCCAACAACCGTGCTGTGCTCAGGTTTTCTTTTATCGGCGGGAAGTTTGTTGTTTGGTTTGTTGAAAATTTTGGGTTTGTTTTTGGCGGGGGGAGGTGGGGGCGTCAGCATCATGTTGCAGAGCTGTAACATCGCGGGAGTCTGTGCCTTTTTTTCTGGACCAGGAACCCGCCGCAAGGAACAAACTTCGGATGTGCTACTTTTTAAGAACTATGGTACACCGGAAGGAACAAACTAACTCAGGACGTGTCACCTTTAGTAGCTGTAATACCGTGAGGACCATGGCTTTTTTTTTTTATTTTTGATACAGGTTTTTTTTTGTTGCTCGGGCTGGAGTGCAGTGGCGCGATCTTGGCTCACTGCAAGCCTTTTGGGTTCACGCTATTTTCCTGCCTCAGCCTCCCGAGTAGCTGGGACCGCGGCCGCCAGCCGCCACGCCTGGCTTATTTTTTTGTATCGTTAGTCATAGATGGGGGTTATACTGTGTTAGCCCGGGTCGTCTCGACCTCATACTGACGTCGTGCTCTGTCTGCCAGGGCCTTTCAAAGTGCTGGGGGATAAGCGGCAGCCACAGCACCCCGCCACTGGCGTCAGCGAGACCAAGAACCCACCAGAAAGAATAAATACTGGACACGACCCTACTGTGCTTGGCTAATTTTTAAATTTTTTTCAGAGGTGGGGATCTCGGTATGGTTCCCTGGCTGGTGTCAAACTCATAAGCTCAAGCAATCCTGCCTCAGCCTCCCAAGGTGCTAGGATTACAGGCTTGTGCCAGTTTACCCTGCAGAAACTTAACTTTTAAAGAATTTTATATATAGGCCACGCCCAGGGGCTCATGCCTGTGATCCCAGCGCTTTTGGAGGTCGAGTCGGGCGGATCACTTGGAGGTGAAGAGTTTGAGACCATTCTGCGCAACATGGTGAAACCCCGTCTGTACTAAAAATACAGAAATTAGCCAGATGTGGGGGTGGGCCCTTGTAATCCCAGCTACTCGGGAGGCGGAGGCAGGAGAGTTACTTAAACTCGGAAGGTGGGGGTTGCTGTGAGCCGAGATCGTGCCCCTGCGCTCCAGCCTGGGCAACAGAATTAAGATTCAGCTCAAAAAAAAAAAAACCATGAGAGTATTACAAACATCTTGAAGTAAGTCTGTCTTACACATGTTTAATTCATAGGGCCTAATATGCTGCTTCAGCACATAGTAAAGCACTCAGAAATTGAAAAGACAAAAAGGAAAGATTTTTAAAGTTGGCTTTAACCCAAACTAAATAAACATAGCCTGGGCTTAGAATTTGTTAAGAATGCCCAAAATTCACTACCGGGGCAATCAAATAATCATCTCACAACTATGAGTGTGCTAAGCTCAGCCTTTTATTTTACACGTTGTCTAATTCTCTGTCAGATATCCCGGTTTTCGCGTCAAAGATGTGCTTCATTCTTTTTTAAAAAAATTAAGGTGAAATTCATATAAAATTAGACGTTTCAAAGTTGTACAATTCAGTGACATTTAGTATATTCACAATTTTGTGCAACCACCACCTTTATCAAGTTATAAAACATTTTCATCATCCCAAAAGAAAATCCAGTACCCATTAAATAGTCAATACCCATTCTTCACTTTTCCAGCCCCTGGAAACCACCTATCTGGTTCCTGTCTCTATAGGTTTACTTATTTGAGATACTTTCTATAAATGAAGCCAGGCAGTATAAGATCTATTGTGTCTGGCTTCTTTCGCTCACCATATTTTTGAGGTTCATTCATGTTGTAGCATGCATAAATACTTCATTACTTTTTAACAATAATATTCCATTGTATGTATAGACCACATTTTGTTTATCCTTTCGTCCATTAATGGATATGCAGGTTGTTTCCATCTTTTGTCTACTGTGAATAGTACTGTATAAAAATTGATGTATAAGTATTTATTTGAACATCTGTTTTCAATTATTTTGAGCAGAAACCCAGGAATGAATTGCTGGGTCAAATGATAGTTAATGTTTATCTTTTGAAGAACCATTAGTTTTCCACAGTAGCTGATCCATTTTATATTCCCACTGGCAATTTGGATGTGAAGTGGCACGTCATTGTGGTTTTCGTGTTCTTTTGTTTTTGTTTTTGAGACAGGGTCTTACCCTGTCGCTTAGGCTGGAATGCAGTGGTACAATCACAGCTCACTACAGTTTTGACCTACTGGGCTCAGGTGATCCTCCCACCTCAGGCTCCTGAGTTGTTGGGATGACAGGCGCATGACACCATGCCCTGCTAATTTTTGTATTTTTGGTAGAGACTGGGTCTCACCTTGTTGCCCAGGCTGGTGTCAAACTCCTGGGCTCAAGTGATCCACCCAGCTTAGTCTCCCAAAATGCTAGGATTACAGGTGTGAGCTACCACGCCCAGCCAATTGTGGTTTTAATACTCATTTTTCTAATGACTAATGAAGTTGAACATCTTTTCATGTGCTAGTTGGCCATGTTTTGGAGACATGTCTATTCAAGTCCTTAATCCATTTTTAATTGTATTGTTTGCCTTTTTGTCATTGAGTTGTAAGAGTTCTTTATACATTCTGGATACTAAACTTTATCAGATACATTATTTGCAAATATGTTCTCCCATTATGAAGGTTGTCTTTTCACTTTCTTAGTAATTCCCTGGGATGCACAAAAGTTTTTAATATTGATGAAGTCTGATTTATTATTTCACTGCTGAGCTTTTGTATCTAAGAAAACATAGGCACATCCAAGGTCATGAAGATTTGCTTATGTGTTTTCATCTAATAATTGATTTTAGCTCTTATATCTAAGTCCTTAATCGACTTTGAGTTCATTTTTGTATATATAATTTTTGTAAAAATATACAACTTTTTTTTTTTTTTTGGATATAGAGTCTCACTCTTGCCCAGGCTGGGGTGCAGTGGTGCAATCTTGGCTCACTGCAGCTGCTGCCTCCCAAGTTCAAGCGATTCTCTTGCCTCGGCCTCCCAAGTAGCTGGGATTACAGGTGTGCAACCACACCCAGCTGATTTTTTATTTAGAATAGAGACGGAGTTTCACCGTGGTGGCCAGTGTGGTCTTGAACTCCTGATCTCTAAGTGATCCACCTGCCTCGGCCATCAAAGTGCTGGGGTTACAGGCATGAGCCACAGCGCCTGACCAAATTTCATTTTTTTCTACTTGGATATTCATTGTCCTACTCTCATTTGTTTTTATTTTTTATTCTTTATTTTTTATTGAGACTGAGTCTCACTCTGTTGCCCAGGCTGGAGTGCAGTGGCAACATCTCAGCTCACTGCAACCTCTGCCTCCTGGGTTCAAGGAATTCTGCCACCTCAGTCTCCTGAGTAGCTGGGATTACAGGCGCATGCCACCACACCCAGCTAATTTTTTTATTTTTGATAGAGATGGGGTTTTGCCATGTAGGCTAGGCTGTTCTCAAACTCCTGACCTCAAGTGATCCTCCCACCTCAGCCTCCCAGAGTGCTGGGATTACAGATGTGAGCCACCGCACCAGGCCCCCTCCCCCATTTGTTGAAGATACTTTTTTTTCCCCAATTTGCCAGAGCAATTAAGCAAGAAAAAGTAATAAAGGGCATTCAAGTTGTAAAGATACAAATAAATTATCGTTTTCCATAGATGACAATTTATACGTACAAAACTTTAAGATTCCTGGCCAGGCACAGTGGCTCACGCCTTTAATCCCAGCACTTTGGGAGGCTGAGGAGGGCAGATCACGAGGTCAGGAGTTCGAGACCAGCCTGACCAACATGGTGAAATGCCCTCTCTACTAAAAATACAAAAATTAGCTGGGCGTGGTGGCACGTGCCTGTAATCCCAGCTACTAGGGAGGCTGAGGCAGGAGAATTGCTTGAACCTGGGAGGCGGACGTTGCAGTGAGCGGAGATCATGCCATTGCACTCCAGCCTGGGTAATGAAGCGAGACTGTCTCAAAAAAAAACAAAAAACTAAACAAAAACAAAAACAAAAAAACTTTAAGATTCCTTGAAAAACTGTTAGAATTAATAAGTAAATTCAGCAAAGAAGCCGGACGAAAAGTCAACATGCAAAAGTCAGTTGCATTTCTACACACTAACAGTGAACAATCGAAAAAGAAAATTAAGAAAACAATTCCAACAGCTGGGTGCGGGGCTCATACCTGTAATCCCAGGACTTTGGGAGTCCAAAGCGGGTGGATCGCCTGAGCTCAGGAGTTCAAGACCAGCCTGGGCAACATGGTGAAACCCCATCTCTATTAAAATACAAAAAATTAGCCGGGCATGGTGGCATGCACCTGTAATCCCAGCTACTTGGGAGGCTGAGGCAGAAGAATTGCTTGAACCCAGGAGGCGGAGGTTGTGGTGAGCCGAGATCGCAGCACTGCACTTCTGCCTGGGTGACAGAGTGAGACTCCATCTCAAAAAAAAAAAAAAAAAAAAAAAAAAATTCAGTTACAAGAAAATCAAAAAGAATAAATATATAGGAATTAAATTAACGAAGAAGGTGGAATATTTGTACAATCAAAACTACAAAAACCTTGCTGAAAGAAATAAAACACGAATGGAAAGACATTCCGTGTTCATGAACTGAAAGACTTAATATTGCAAAATGTCCGTATTAGCCAGAGAAATAGAGCCAATAGGATATACATGGATATATGAGTGTCTTTATTATAGGAATTAGCTCACCTGCTTATGGGGGCCAAGAAGTCCCACAATATGCTGTCTGAAAGCTGGGGAACTAGGAAAGCTGATGGTGTAATTCAGTCATGGTAGGAAGTCCTGTGAACTGGAGGTGGTGGAGAGGGTACCCTGCTGGTCCTAGAGTCTAAAGGCCCAAGACCAAGAGCTCCAATTTCTAAGGGCAGGAGATGATGGTTGTCCCAGACCCAGGAGGGAAAAGAAAGAGAGGAAATATGCCTTTCCTTAATCATTTTGTTCTATTAAGTCCCCCAACAGATTGCAGAATGCTTACGCACATTAGTGAGGGCCGATAATCTTTACTCAATCTCCTGACTCAAATGCTAATCTCTTCTGGAAAGACCCTCACAGACCCATCTGGAAATAATGTTTTACCAGCTATCTGGGCATCCTTCAGCCCAGTCAAAGTGGCACAAAAAGTTGGCCATCACAATATCAATACTACCCAAAGGAATCTGCAGATTTTATGCAATGTCTCTCAAAATCCCAATTACGTCTTTTGTAGAAATAGAAAAGCCCACCCTAAAATTTATATGAAATCTCAAGGGATCCTGAATAGCCAAAACAATCTTTAAAAGGAACAAAATGGAAAGACTCGCTTCCTGCTTTCAAACTTACTATAGAGCTACAATAATCAAAGAAGTATGGTACTGACATAACAGACACATAGATCAATGGAACAGAATAGCCCACAAGTAAACGTTTGTGGCTATGGTCAAATTATTTTCTTTTTTCTTAAATTCTGTATTTTTTGTAGAAAAATACAAAATGGTTTTGCCATGTTGCCCACGCTAGCCTCAAATTCCTGAGTTCAAGCAATTTGCCCACCTCAGCCTCCAAAAGTGTTGGGATTACAAGCATGAGCCACCATGCCCACCCTCAAATGATTTTCAACAAGAGTACTATACCATTCAAAGAGGAAAGGACAGTCTTTTCAACGAATGATCCTGGGAAAATTGGATATTCACATGCAAAAGAATGAAGTTGGGACTCTTACCTTATAATACACACAAAAATTAACTCAAAATGAATCAAAGACTTAAATGTAAGTGCTAAGCTATAAAACTCTTAGAAGAAAACAAAAGAAAACGTTCATTACATTGGATTTGGTAATGATCTCTTAGATCTGACAGTAAAGGTACAGTCAACAGGAGAAAAAATTGACAAATTGGACTTTGCAAAAATTAAAAAATTTTTTGCATGGAAAGATGCTGTCAGCAGAGTAAAAAGGCAACCCACAGAATAGGATAAAATATTTGTAAAACACATATCTGATAAGAGATTGATTTCCAGTCTATATATGTAACTCCTAAAATTCAACAGCAAAGAAACAAATAACCTGATTCAAAAATGGGCAAAGGGCTGGGCACAGTGCCTCATGCCTGCACTTTGGGAGTCCGAGGTAGGTGGATCACCTGATGTCAGGAGTTCAAGACCAGCCTGGCCAACATGGTGAAACCCCATCTCTACTAAAAATATAAAAATTAGCCGGGCATGGTGGTGAGTGCCTGTAATCCCAGCTACTTGGGAGGCTGAGGCAGGAGAATCACTTGAACCCGGGAGGCAGAGGTTGCAGTGAGCCGAGATGGTGCCACTGTACTCCAGCCTGAGTGACAAGAGCGAAACTCCATCTCAAAAAAAAAAAAAAAAAAAAATGGGCAAAGGAATTGAATAGACATTTCTCCAAACAAGATACATGAATGCCAATAAGCACATGAAAAGATGCTCGACATCTCTAATAATCAGAGAAATGCAAATCAAAACCACAATTGGATACCACCTTACATCAATTAGAATAACTACTATCAAAAAGCTACTACCGGCCAGGTGTAGTGGCTTGCGCCTGTAATCCCAGTACCTTGGGAGGCTGAGGCAGGCAGATCACTTGAGGTCAGGAGTTCGAGACCAGCCTGGCCAACATGGTGAAACCCTGTATCTACTAAAAATACAAAAATTAGCTGGGTGTGGTGGTGCACACCTGTAGTCCCAGCTACTCGGGCAGCTGACGCAGGAGAATCGATTGAACCCAGGAGGCTGAGGTTGCAGTGAGCTGAGATCATGCCATTGCACTCCAGCCTGGGCAACAGAGCAAGACTCCATCTCAAAAAAAAAAAAGTAATCAAAAAGTAATCAGTGTTGGCAAGAATGTGAAGAAATTGGAACCCTTGTGCACTGTTGGTGGGAATGTAAAATGGTACAGATGCTGTGGAAAACAGCCAAAAATTTAAAATGTAATTACTATATAATCCACTGATTTCACTTCGGTGTATATAGTCAAAAAAATGAAAACAGGGTCTTCAAGATATCTTTGTATACCCACATTTATAGCAGCATCATTCACAGTAGCTAAAATGTGGAAGCAACCTTAGTGTCCATCGGCAGGAGTAGATAAGCAAGATGTGGTACATACATACAGTGGAATATTGTTTAGTCTTAAAAAGGAAGGAAATTTGGACATATGCTGCCACATGGATGAACCTTAAGGATATTACACTAAGTGAAATAAGGCAGTCACAAAATGAAAAATACATAATATTCCACTTACATAATGCTATGTATGGTTTGGATATTGTCTCCACCAAAACTCATGTTGAAATCTGTTCCCCAATGTAGTAATGTTGAAAGACAGAGCCTAGTGGGAAGTATTTGGGTCATGGGGATGGATCCCTCATGAATAGCTGAATGCCTTTCCAAGGAGGCAGGTTCTTACTCTCACAGGAATGGGTTGGTTCCCATGAGAGTAGGTAGGTAAAAGGAGTCTGGCTTCATTGGGTTTTTCTCTCTCTTGCTTTCTCTCTTTCTTTGTGATGTCTTTACACATGCCTACTCCCTTTCCACTTTCTGCCATGAGTGCAGCATGAGGTTCTCACCAGAAGTGAAGCAGATGCCGGCACCATGCCCCTTCAACTTCTCAGCTTGCAGAACCATAAGCTAAATAAACTTGTTTTTTTTTGTTTTGTTTTTTTTTTTGAGACGGAGTCTCGCTCTGTCGCCCAGGCTGGAGTGCAGTGGCACAATCTCGGCTTACCTCAAGCTCCGCCTCCCGGGTTCACGCCATTCTCCTGACTCAGCCTCCTGAGTAGCTGGGATTACAGGCGCCCGCCACTGCGCCCAGCTAATTTTTTGTATTTTTAGTAGAGACGGGGTTTCACCATGGTCTCGAGCTCCTGACCTCGTGATCCGCCCGCCTCGGCCTCCCAAAGTGCTGGGATTACAGGCGTGAGCCACCGCCCGGCCAATAAAGTTCTTTTTAAAAGAGATTATCCAGTCTCAGGTATTCTGTTTAGCAACACAAAATAGACTAAGACACATAAGGTACCTTGAGCAGTCAAATTCATACATACAGAAAGTAGAATGCTGGTTGTCAGGGGAAATGGGGAGTTATTGTCTAATAGGTACAGAGCTTCACTTTTTGCAAGATAAGAAAGTTCTGAAAATGGGTGATGGTGATGGTTACACAACAATATGAATGAAGTTAGTACCATCGAACTGTACACTTAAAAATAGTTAATAGGGTAAATTTTATATGTATTTTATCACACTTTTTGAAACATTTTAGGCCAGAAGGTGGCTCACGCCTGTAATCCTAGCACTTTGGGAGGTCAGGGCAGGCAGATCACTTGAGGTCAGGAGTCTGGGACCAGCCTGACCAAAATGGTGAAACCCCGTCTCTACCAAAAATATAAAAACTTAGCCAGTGTAGTGGCACGTGCCTGTAGTCGCAGCTACTCAGGAGGTTGAGGCAGGAGAATCACTTGAACCTGGGAGGCGGAGGTTGCAGTGAGCCGAGATCGTGCCACTGCATTCCAACCTGGGTGACAGAGGGAGACTCCATCTCAAAAAAGTAAAAGAGCCAGGTGTAGTGGCTCACGCATGTAATCCCAGCACTTTGGGAGGCCAAAGGCGGGTGGATTACCGGAGGTCAGGAGTTCGAGACCAGCCTGGCCAACATGGTGAAACCTCGTCTCCACTAAAAATACAAAAATTAGTGGGGCATGGTGGTGGGTGCCTGTAATCCCAGCTACTCGGGAGGCTGAGGCAGGAGAATGGCGTGAACCCGGGAGGCGGAGATTGCAGTGAGCCAAGATCGCACCATTGCACTCCAGCCTGGGTGACAAGAGCAAGACTCCGACTCAAAAAAAAAAAAAAAAAAAAAAAAAATTTAAGAACAAAGGACACTGGAGCCAATTTTATTTATTTATTTTTAATTTCAGATTCAGTGGGTACATGTTTAGGTTTGTTTCATTTAGGATATTTTGTGTGATGCTGAAGTTTTGAGCTTCTATTGAACCTTCACGTCACCCAAATAGTGAACATAGTACTCAATAGGTAGTTTTTCAACCCTTTTCCCCTCTTTTCCTCCCCGCTTTTTAGAGTCCCCAGAGTCTATTGTTCCTATCTTTATATCCATGTGTACTCAATGTTTAGCTCTCATAAGTGAGAACACGCAGTATTTGGTTTTCTGTTTTGGTGTTAATTCACCTAGGATAATGGCCTCCAGCTGCTTCCATGTTGCTGCAAAGGAAACAATAACATAATTTTTTTTTTTTTTTTTTTTTTTTTTTGCGATGGAGTCTTGCTCTGTCGCCAAGCTGGAGTGCAGTGGCGTGATCTTGGCTCACTGCAAGCTCCGCCTCCCGGGTTCAAGCGATTCTCCTGCCTCAGCTTCCAGAATAGCTGGCACTACAGGCGCGCACCTCCACACCCAGCTAATTTTTGTATTTTTAGTAGAGACAGGGTTTCACCATGTTGGCCAGGATGGTCTCCATCTCTTGACCTCGTGATCTGCCTGCCTCGGCCTCCCAAAGTGCTGGGATTACAGGTGTGAGCCGCTGCGCCCAGCAATAGTGTCATTATTTTTTATGGCTGCATAATATTCCATGGTGCATATGTACCAGATTTTTTTTTTCAGTAATGTGCTGATGTCATAACAAGGTTTGCAGGTGGCACATCTCACACATGCGGGTGAACACCCAGTTCTCACACTCATGAACTTCAAAAGGATCCCAGATTGTCTCTATCCAATCTGCTAGTAGAGGGCACCTAGGCTGATAACTTTGCTGTGATGAGCATACTAGTGCAGATGTCTTTTTGGTAGAACAATTTATTTTCCTTTGGGTATATACCCAGTAATGGGACTGCTGGCTCAGGTGGCAATTCTATTTTTAGTTCTTTGAGAAATCTCCAAACTACTTTCCACAGGGGCTGAACTAATTTACATTCCCACCAACAGTGTATGAGTGTTCCCTTTTTTCCATAGCCTCACCCACATCTGTTATATTTTGACTTTTTAATAATAGTCATTCTGACTGGTATCTCATTATGATGTTAAGTTGTGTTTCTCTGATTATTAGTGATGATGAGTATTTTTTCATATGTTTATTTGGAGCCAACTTTAATAGCTCTCACTAGCTGTAGTAGGCTTAATAATGGACCCCAAAGCTATCAGGTCCTAATCCCTAAAATCTGTATATGTTTTCTTACATGGCAAACATTGGCAAATATGATTAAATTAAGGATTATGAGTTAGGGAAAGTGTGGAATAATCAGCATGTGCTCTAAAAGCAATCACATATATTCCTACAAGAGGGATGCCAAGAGAGATTTGACATCCAGAAGAGGAGAAAGCAATGTGACCATGGAAGTGAAGATTGGAATGAGCCGGGCAATGTGGATCACATCTCTAATCCCAGCTACTTGAAAAGCTGAAGTGGGAGGATCTCCTGAGCCCAGGAGTTAGAGACCAGCCTGGGCAACAGAGCGAGACCCTCCATCTCTAAAAATAAATAAATACATAAATAAATATTAGCTGGGTGTGGTGGTGCACACCTGAAGTCCCAGCCACTTAGAAGACTGAGGTGGGAGGATCCCTTGAGTTCAGGAGTTTGAGGTTGCAGTTAGCTGTGATCACGCTACTGCACTCCAGCCTTGGCGACAGAGCAAGACTCTGTCTCAAAAAGAAAAAGAAAAAGAAATAAAGAAAATCAAGTCCCAGGTTCCGCCTCATAGGTGATTCATAAGTATTTGATGAATGAGGCACTGACTTGGGAGACGTAAGACAGTTAATCCAGCTCCTGGAGTGGGAGGAAAGAGGTCCTTTTGAGAGGCAACAACCAAAGCTGCAAGAGCCTTTAAAGATCACCTAGTCCCACCCACTCTCCACCCAAAAACCAAGATTCACAGATGGGAGAAGTGATCCTGGAAAGGTGAAGTCCTTGCCCAACGCACTCTGTGGCACAGATGGGCTGGAAACCTGGTCTACATAACAACCAAGTCAAGTTTTTATTGAGTATCTACTGGGTGCCAGGCATGGGGTTGGGTGTGGGAGGCCCAGATGAGTATGGGGTGAGCCCAGCTGTACCTTTCTGCCTTCCTGAGAGCAACAGGAAAGAATGGTTCAGACAGGAAGACGCCTCTGACGTGGTGGTTCTCAAACTGGAGAGAACAACAGCATCACCAGAGGAACATGTTTAAAATCGACTCTGGGCTGGGCGTGGTGGCTCACGCCTGTAATCCCAACACTTTGGGAGGCCAAGGTGGGTGGATCACAAGGTCAGGAGTTCGAGACTAGCCTGACCAACATGGCAAAACCCCGTCTCTACTAAAAATACAAAAATTAGCTGGGCGTGGTGACACGTGCCTGTAATCACAGCTATTCAGGAGGCTGAGGCAGGAGAATCGCTTGAACCTGGGAGGCGGAGGTTGCAGTGAGCCAAGATCACACCACTGCACTCCAGCCTGGGCAACAGAGCAAGACTCTGCCTCAGTAAATAAATAAATAAATAAATAAATAAATAAATAAAATTGACTCTGTCTGGAAACCACTGGCCTGGGCTCTTCAAAACTGTCAGTGTCATGAGAGAGGGAAAGGCCGAGGGGCCATTCCAGATTGAAGGAGACCTAAGAGACATGGCAAGTAAATGCAACACCTGTTCCTGGACCAGATCCTGGTCAGGGGAGGAGGATCGTCCACAATGGAAAATATTGGGACCATTGATACAATCTGAATACTAGATAATATTATTCTATCAGTATGAGTGATACTTGCTCTGTCATTATGGCTGCAATGCTCTTATTCTTTAATACATGCTGAGGATTTAAAGATAAAGAGACATTATGCCTGAAACTATCTCCAAAATTAAGTATGTGCCTATAAAAGGGATTTTACTTATTTATTTATTTTTTGAGGTAGAGTCTCACTCTGTCACCCAGGCTGGAGTGCAGTGGCGTGATCTCGGCTCACTGCAACCTCTGGCCTCCTGGGTTCAAGTGGTTCTTGTGCCTCAGCCTCCCAAATAACTGGGATTCCAGGCATGCACCACCATGCCCAGCTAATTTTTGTATTTTAGGTAGACGGGGTGTTTCGTCATATTACCCAGGCTGGTCTCAAACTCCTGGCCTCAAGTGATCTACCCAACTCAGCCTCCCAAAGTGCTGGGATTACAGTCATGAGCAACCGCGCCTGGTCTATAAAAGGGATTTTAAAGCAGATGTAACAAAACGTTAGCAATCAGAGAATCTGAATGAAAGGGTAGACATAATTATTCGTCTTGTCTTAAATACAACTCTGTAAGTTTGAAATTTCTCCTTTGACCTTGAATTGTTTTGAAGTCCACTTTTTTATTTTTTATTTTTGAGATGGGGTCTCACTCTGTTGCCCAGGCTGGAGTGCAGTGGCCTGATCTCGGCTCACTGCAACCTCCACCTCCTGGGTTCAAGGAATTCTCTTGCCTCAGCCTCCCAAGTACCTAGGATTACAGGCACCCGCCACCATGCCTGGCTAATTTTTGTATTTTCAGTAGAGACAGAGTTTCACCATGTTGGTCAGGCTGGTCTTGAACTCCTGGCCTCAACTGATCTGCCCGCCTCAGCTTCCCAAGTGCTGGGATTACAGGCATGAGCCACCGTGCCTAGCCATGGAGTCCACTTTTAAAATTAATAAACAAATCAGAGGATGGGCACTGTGGATCACTTGAGTTCAGGAGTTCACAGCCAGCCTGGGCAACATGGCAAAACCTCGTTTTTATTTAAAAAAAAAAAAAAAAAACAGCCAGACATGGTGGCTTACACCTGTAATCCCAGCTACTCTAGAGGCTGAGGTGGGAGGATCACCTGAACCCAGGAGGTCAAGGATGCAATGAGCTGTGATTATACCATTGCACCCCAGCCAGGGTAACAGAGTAAGACCATCTCAAAAAATAAAAATAAAATAATAATAATAATAAATACATGAGTCTGCTTAAAATTTTCTACACATGTGCATTTTAAAATTTCTCCAAATATTACTCTCTGATTTTTTATTATTAACTTTCCTTTGTGCATTGCAGTCAGGGAATGCCATGTGTACATGATCCATTCTTTAATATTTGTTGAGAAATCCCTTATGATCCAGTTAGTATTCAGTTTGTGTAAATGTTTCACATATTGAAAAATTAGTCATTTCCTCATTATTGGGTGCAGATCAATTTTTTACATTTAGTTTAAATTAGAGCCATATATGTGCTAAAGAGATTTTTTTCTGCGTGACTTTATGAAAGTGTAGCATAATCATGGATTTTTCAGTTTCACCATATAGTTATGAATGATTCCATATGTAAGGTGCATACAGTTTCTAAACTGAGCTGGGCATGGTGGCACGTGCTTGTAGTCCCAGCTACTCAGGAGGCTGAGGTGGGAAGATTGCTTGAGCCCAGGAGTTGGCTACTGTACTCCAGCCTGGGCGATAGAGCATGACCCCATGCTCTATCAATGAAAATAAAAATAAAAATAAAAATAAAATAAAAACAAAACCCTTAGAATTCTCTAATTGTTCTTTTTTATCAATAAGTAATCTTTCTTTTGCCTAGTAATGCACTTTGCAAAAATGTCTATTTTATACATTATTGTTGTTTCGCTTTCTTTTGCTTAATATTTCTCTAGTATACATTTTTTATCTCTTTACTTTCTGTGTTATTATAATTTGCAGCATATCATAAACCGTACATTGCTACCATTTTAAAAAATCCAATCTTCAAGTATTTCTCTTTCAATAGGCAAGCATAATGTCTATTCATATTCGTTTTTAGCATTTTATTTTGTTTTCTATTTTTGTTTTGCTTATTTTTTTTCTCCTTTCTGCCTGTGACAGTTTTAACATATGTCCACATATTCTCTGGTACTTTTCCATTTAATTTTTACTGCCCAATTCCCCTCTGCTTGACTGTGGGAAGCACTTAGTGACTTGCTTCTAATGACTTCAATAGACATGACAGTGTAAGGCCGGGCGCAGTGGTTCAAGCCTGTAATCCCAGCACTTTCAGAGGCCGAAGCAGGTGGATCACCTGAGGTCGGGAGTCGGAGACCAGCCTGGCCAACATGGTGAAACCCCGTCTCCACTAAAAATACAAAAATTAGCCAGGTGTGGTGGCTCATGCCTGTAATCCCAGCTACTAGGGAGGCTGAGGCACAAGAATCGCTTGAACCCGGGAGGCAGAGGCTGCAGTGAGCCGAGATCGCACTACTGTGATCTGTGCACTGTGCCACTGCACACCAGCCTGGGCAATAGAGCGAGACTCTGTCTCAAAAAAGAAGGAAAGAAAGAAAGAAAGGAAGAAAGGAAGGAAGGAAGGAAAGGAAAGAAGGAAGAAAGAAAGAGAGAGAAAGAGGGAGGGAGGGAAGGGAAGGGAGGGGAAGGAAGGAAGGAAGGAAAGAAGAGAGAGAGAGAAATGACAGTGTATGGTCAGGCGCAGTGGTGCACACCTGTAATCCCAGCACTTTGGGAAGCCAAGGCAGGTGGATTGCTTGAGCTCAGGAGTTTGAGACCAGCCTGGGCAACTACAAAAAATACAAAAATTAGCTGGGTATGGTGGTACATACCTGTAGTCTCAGCTACTTGGGAGGCTGAGGCAAGAGGATTGCTGGAGCCCAGGAGGCGGAAGTTGCAGTGAGCTGTGACTGCACCGCTGCACTCCAGCCTGGGAGACAGAGAAAGACCCTGTCTCGAAAATAAATAAATAAAAAAGGCAGTGTACCACTTTGGAGACAACTAGAGAAGAGCTGAAGCCTCGTGCTAATAGCCACATGAGTGGGCTTATAAGCAGATCCATCAGCCCCTGTCAGGCCTTCATATGACTGCAGCCCTGGCCTACATGTGGACTGCAACCTCATGAGAGACCCTGAGTCAGGGCCACCCAGGTGAGCTTCTTCCCAGTTCTTGACCTACAATAACAGACATAATATTTGTTATTTTAAGCCACTAAGTTTTTAGGTAATTTGTTAGGCAGTAATAGACTATTATCTTGCCTCCTGTGTGATTGTTCAAGTTTTCTTTTTCCCATCACTACTAATTATTGTTTTTTTTTTTTGTTTTTTTTTTTTTTTTTTTTTTTTTGAGACAGCATCTCCCTTTGTTGCCCAGGCTGGAATGCAGTGGCACAATGACAGCCCACTGCAGCCTCAACCTTCCGGGCTCAAGCGATCCTCAGCCCCTCACTCCTGAATAGCTGGGAATACAGACATGCACCACCAAGCCCAGGTAATTTTGTTGTTTTTTTGTAGAGACAGGATTTTGCCATGTTGCCCAGGCTGGTCTGAAACTCCTGGGCTCAAGTGATCCACCTGCCTCGGCCTCCCAAAGTGCTAGGATTATAGGCATGAGCCACCACGCCCGGCCAGTACTAATTTTTTATTCTTTTAGTAGCTATGCTTATATAGCTAATATATATTTGATTTTAAAATACCTACTTACATACATGCCCTTCTCTTACAAAATATAAGAACGTCAGAATATCTTAACACTGATTTCTTTTTCCCATACTCCATGTTAATATTTCATATACTTATAGAACATAATTTAAGTTAAAAAAGAAATCAATAAAAATAGAAAGTAAAATGAAACAAGTAAAACTTGTGTACCCAGTTGGCAGCATAACCATCTAGCAAGAAACACCATCTGACTTTACACACTTCAAATTACTGTGCATAGTAAGTTGGAATTTCTCTAAGGAAAAAATAACTGTAAACTAAGTTTAAATTATTTTTATTAATTGTATTGTGGGTGGTATTTGTATGTATTTTTATTCTGTGATAGTGGCATCTGTGTAGGATAAAGCAAATAAGATTTATGGGCCTGGTGCGGTGGCTCACGCCTGTAATCCCAGCACTTAGGGAGGCTGAGGAGGGTGGATCACTTGAGGTCAGGAGTTCAAGACCAGCCTGGGCAATGTGGTGAAACCCCCTCTCTACTAAAAATACAAA
Source organism: Gorilla gorilla gorilla (assembly GCF_029281585.2). Lineage (NCBI taxonomy): Eukaryota > Metazoa > Chordata > Mammalia > Primates > Hominidae > Gorilla > Gorilla gorilla. Next base: position 34,169,700 of record NC_073238.2, on the reverse strand, counting down.
AATTAGCCAGGCATGGTGGCAGGCGCCTGTAATCCCAGCTACTCCAGAGGCTGAGGCCTGAGAATAGCTGAAACTCAGGAGGTGGAAGTTGCAGTGAGCCGATATTGTGCCACTGCACTCCAGCCTGGGTAACAGAATAAGATTCTGTCTCAAAAATAATAATAATAATAATAATTTGGTTCTATTTTTGAGAACTGGACTATTTGGCATGAGACAAAAGAAATGCAATTGTAAGATCAGTGAGTTTCAGAAAAAACCCTGTGGTTCAGTATGAATTCATGTTATAATGCTAATATAACATATTCATTCCTAGCTCTGTTCCCTGAAAAGCCTATAAACAATGACCACGTGGAGCAATAAATACTCCTAGCTTCTAGATTTTGCTCCTTAACTACTATGTCCCACTAAAAGAAAACAATGGTTTGAAAAAATCACAGATTCAGGTGTGGGTCAAGAAATGTAGGCAACGATGGAACATCTCATTATAACAGAAAGCAAGGAAATATGAAAGATGACTCAGATCACATCAAAAGGGCTCAGAAGCAAAGTTGAAATGACCGAAGTTGAAACATTATGACTATCAATAGAATACCTAGGATAGATTAAAAGCAAAAGCTACTACATAAGCTTTAATCTCTGACTGTGCTCATCATAGTAAAATAATTGATCCCTTTGAAAGATATTTGTAAAACAACTGTTGATATAAAAATAAAAACGTAGAGATGAATCTCTAACATTTTATTTGGGGAGAAAGAATTGCAGCTGGGGGCATATACACAGATCAGGTGGTTTTCTTCATGTCTGAGGAACAAAAAGAAGGTTGGGGTCTTTATGAAAAAGAGAAATGTTACCTATTGCTTGTTGAGAAAGCTCTCTGGCACTAGTAAGGTTCTGGGGAGCTGGCAAGCTCCAAATGGTGAGCAACGGCGGTGGCCAAAATTAATCCTAAAGTTGCAGCAAGCCATCTCAGCAGTCTTAGATAAAACTGGTTTCAGGCTGGGTGCAGTGGCTTACGCCTGTAATCCCAGCACTCTGGGAGGCTGAGATGGGCAGATCACTTGAGGTCAGGAGTTCGAGACCAACCTGGCCAACATGGTGAAACCACATCTCTACTAAAAATACAAAAATTAGCTGAACGTGGTGGCGCATGCCTGTAATGCCAGCTACTCCAGAGTCTGAGGCAGGAGAATCATTCGAACCCGGGAGGCGGAGGTTGCAGTGATCCAAGACTGCGCCACTGCACTCCAGCCTGGGCAACAGAGCAAGACTCCATCTCAAAGAAAAAAAAAAGCATCCTACTGATTCTAGAGATCTTTTTAAAAATATAGCAACTAGTCATCTCATGCTTTTTCAATCTTAGATTCTGTTCCTTCTCTTCTAATAAATTTTCATTATTTATTGCTTAAAATAGCTTTTCACTGGTTTGTCCAAGATAAGCATTAATTCCCTCAGTCTCTTTTCTCTCTTCCCCACCCTAGTTGTTTTTGATCTATGTTTCTAATATCCCTATGAATTACTTGGGATGACAATTTAAGAATATTGTACGACAACACTTTTTTTTTTTTTTGAGATGGAGTTTTGCTCTTGTCGCCCAGGCTGGAGTGCGATGGCGCGATCTCGGCTCACGGCAACCTCCGCCTCCCAAGTTCAAGCAATTCTCCTGCCTCAGCCTCCCAAGTAGCTGGGATTACAGGCATGTGCCACCACGCCTGGCTAATTTTTGTATTTTTAGCAGAGACGGGGTTTCTCCATGTTGGTCAGGCTGGTCTCGAACTCCCGACCTCAGGTGATCCACCCGCCTCAGCTTCCCAAAGTGCTGGGATTACAGGCGTGAGCCACCGCGCCTGGCTGTACTAAGCCACTTTCAAAGAATAAATAAATTTTGGTTCCAATTACATTTCCTCTATGGTTTATTTTACATCTTAACTCCAAGAATTAAATATTTTCATATTACAATAGTAAGAAAGTGCTGTTACTTTAATAAGTCATTAAATTATTATAAACAATTTTTTTTGTTTGTTTTTGAGACAGGGTCTCACTCTGCACCCAGATGCTGGAGTGCAGTGGCACAATCATGGCTCACTGCAGCTTTGACCTCGTGGGCTCAAGTGATCCTCCCACCTCGGCCTCCTGAGTAGCTGGGACTACAGGCATGCACTTCCGGCTAATTTTTAAAATTTTTTGTAGAGACTGGGTCCCACTATGTTACCCAGGCTGGAAGAATTTTTTCCTATTTATTTAGTTAGTTTTTGAGACGGAGTTTCGCCCTTGTTGCCCAGTCTGGGGTGCAATGGTGCAATCTCGGCTCACCGCAACCCCACCTCCCAGGTACAAGTGATTCTCCTGCCTCAGCCTCCCGAGTATCTGGAATTACAGGCATGCGCCACCACGCCCGGCTACTTTTGTACTTTTAGTAGGGACGGGGTTTCGCCATGTTGGTCAAGCTGGTCTCAAACTCCCGACCTCAGGTGATCTGCCCATCTCGGCCTTCCAAAGTGCTGGGATTACAAGCGTGAGCGTGAGCCACCGCGCCGGGCCAGAATTTTTTTTTTAGTGTACCACTGTGCTGATTGGGAATTAACAATGACAGGCAAAATTTACAAGCTTTTATTAATTAATGTGCCAGGTGCAATTCTAAGTGTCATATGTGTGATAATTTATTTAATTCTTTTTTTGCTTGTTTTTTGTTTTTCTTTTTTTGAGATACAGTCTTGCTGTGTTGCCCAGACTGGAGTGCAGTGATGCAGTCTCGGCTCACTGCAACCTCCACCTCCTGGGTTCAAGTGATTCTCCTGCCTCAGCCTCCCAAATAGCTGGGATTATAGGCGTGGGCCATTGTGCCTGGCCAATTCATTTAATTCTCAAAAAAAAAAAAATCTTAAGTATTTGTTACATTTTTAAAATGATAAAAGTGAGGCTGAGAGAGTTTAAGTAACTTATCTGTTAAGATGATCACACAGCTACTAGTAATAAAGTTACGATTCAAAGGCAGGCTATCTGGCCCCTTTGCGTAGACTTGGTCATAATGCTGTGACTTTGTATTAGCCGGGAGTCCTGAATTATCAAAAGATTTACAATAAATGACACTATCTTGTTGAACAATGAAGACTTTTTTTCCTAAATTTTCGACAACCCTCGAAATCATGGCAGCATACTGAGGTGAGCGTTTTCATTGGGACATGAACCTGTCATTCCTGCCACTATCAGGAAAAAGAAATGTTACCCAATTTTAATCTTTGAACAGTATCAATGCCAAAAAATTGTGAAAAAGATAATCAGAAAATAGATGACAAGTGGCTACTGAGCTTACCATTTAAAGTTTCTGTCAGACCTTCAAATTTTCTCTATGGAGCCCTTCTCCACGAACTCAGGGTAGTCAGTGCTTGTAATTTACAGCAGTCATTAAAATGATGACATTACATGTAATTCACTTATTTCCAAAGAGTAACGGAGGACCTAAAAAATGTAGGTGATATTAGGCATATCCATGACATACAGCACTATGCAATATGCAAAGGCTTACACAGAACTCTCATCAATCCGTGAACATGCTTTTGTCTTAGATAAAGCTGTCCAACCTGCAGCCCTTGGGGGTTGCATGCGGCCCAGGACGGCTTTGAATGCAGCCCAACACATATTTGTAAATTTTCTTAAAACGTTATGAGATTTTTTTGGCGTTTTGGTTTTTTCGTTTGTTTTAGCTCATCAGCTATTGTTACTGTTAGCGTATTTTATGTGTGGCCCAAGCCAATTCTTCCAATGTGGCCCCGGGAAGCCAAAAGATTGGCCACCCCTGCATTAGATGGTTAATGTCTGATTTTCATTGAATAAACCTGTGCCTTTACCATACCACAGAAGTAAAACGGGGCTCAATGTGTTTTTTAAAAATCACATTATCTGTATTTCCAGACATAAGGTAAGTATTTCACCAACTTTCATCCAAACTAACATCCTCAATTGTAATCCCACTAAGAACCGCCAGGGCGAGACGAAAGCGGAATCGCTTCCATCTTTACGTGGAGTCCGGGAAATGGCTCAGCACCATGACATCCGCCGAAGACGTAGGTGTAGACGAGGAACAAAAGAGAAGACCCCTCGTGGAGGTGGCCTGTGGGGCCCGCCCTCACCGGGCGCCATCTGTCCCTGACTCTGCTCCCCCCAGGAGCCGCAGCGGGTGCGCCCCGCGATGGAGCGGGCTGTGGAGGGAGCCTCCATGGAGTCTCCATCAACCATTCCGGACCAGGAGACGGTGGCAGGCAGTAAAGAGGCCTAAGCAGGGCCAGCGCCCCGGGATGCTAGCACAGGACGGCGGCGCCCAGGGACGCCCCAGGGCAGGCCTCAGCCCCTCCAACCGGCGGGAGCCCAGCTCCCCCCATCTTGGTTGATGGAGGCGGGGAGCTGCGTCTGGGTGTCTCCACCGTCGCGCCCGACCAGTACTGCTCCGCGGACGCAGACGCCGGCAGCTGGGGCTGTTCCCTTGGCCGAATGGCAGAGCCCAGTCGGGGCTTCTGGGACAAGTCCTGGCCCCACGGGGTTTGGTTTTGAGGGGTCCCAAGTTCCCACAGTTGTCCCGACAAAATGGAGGACGTCGTCTCCTCCTGCTGCAGCCATGGCGGGAGGTGGGGGACTATTTCCCACGGGGCGCGGCGAGGGTGGAAGGGCCTCCACTGACCGCAGCGCACTCAAGACTCCAGTTCAACCGCGGCCCCGAAAGCTCACTTGGCCCCGCTCCAGCACCTCCCCGGCCTCGACCCTCTTGGGGGCCTTCAAGGAACTGGACAGGGAGGGCGCTGGGGCGTCCAGGCCGTCGCTCTCCTCGAGCAGAGGCGTTGGGAGCCGCTGCCGCAGCCTGGGCCCCCGGGCTCGGGCGAGGGCAGGCGGCCCCGCCGGAGTATCCCGGGCTGTGTAGGTCCCGGAGAGCCCCGGGCCCCGAGGGGCCGAAGCGGGCCGCTACGACGGGCGGCGAATCTCGGGCTCCTGACCCTGGCGGACCCGGTACCTGGGGGCGGGAGACCAGCGGGGAGACAACCCGACCGGGAGTTGAGAGCTGGCAGGCGGGAGTGGAACTGCAGGGCCGCGGGTGTGGCCCGCACCTGACGGACAGCTCTTCGGACCACCCCACCGAGGGGGCGCCCTGAAGGACGGCCGTCGGAGCCAATGGGCGTGCCCGAGGCGCCCAGGCCCGTCTCCCCCGCCAGCCAACGAGCGCACGGAGGCTGGGGCCTCCTCGGGCTCTGCCGCGCCGCCGCCTGCTTCTCCGCCTCCTCACCAGCGTAAAAAGCCGGGACTGGACCTAGCGGAGTTGTGCTTGTCGCCGAAGCGGGGTGGGCCTGTTCGTTCCGCGGAGCCGCAGCCAGAACCGGGTGACGCTTATCCCCGCTGTCTTTCCAGTCCAGGGCCGCTGAGAGGGGGTGGCTGGGAGCAGCGCAGCCTCCGGAGGAGGAGGCGGAGGCCGAGGTGAGTGGGGAGGCGGAGATGGGTGAGAGCAGCCTCCGGAGGCTCCCACCGACCCCGGATTAATACCCCGCGGCGCGGCCGCCGTCGCCGTTGCCGCTTCGGGGCCTCGAGGGCAGCTCGGGGCTGCCCTCTTGTCACCGGCGCTTTTGCGTCCGGCCCGAGGCGCTGGGAGAGTGCGAGCGAGGTAGGGAGGGTTGGGTGAGGCGGTCGCCAGCGGCGGAGGTCGCGGGGCCGGCGGGGCGGCGGGGTGGCGGGGCGGGGTGCCGGCCGCCCGGGGAGGTCGCGGGGCATTTTTCTTTCTCTCTTGCCGGCATACTGGGGGTGGGGGGGGGGGGGGTTGGGCGAGGGAGGGGCGCCCCGGCCGGGCCTTCACTCTCAGGACCGTGCTGCCACCCTGCCGCCGGAGCCGAGGTCCCCAGGTTTTTCGGGCGAGGGCTTCTGCCTCTGCCCCGCTGGGTCCCCTCCTTCGCTCATCTTTTCCCCGGCGCTGCGCTGCTTTTACTCTTTGCTGCTTATCTGGGCGAGTTTAATGGCGGATCTGGGGCCCTGTCGTTGACTGCTGGGGCCCCAGGGCAACTTCTTGAGGTAACTGTGGGCCCAGAGGTGACGCCCATCGCCCGTTACCTCTGAAATGGTGCTTGGAGTGACAGAGATGACGCTGGGTGGGCAAATTTAGGAGGGAATACAAATCCCTTGCTGGCGTTGAGACGACGTTTACTCTTCCCTCTCCCGTCCTGGGAGCAGGCCTCGGATCCCCGAGCCCACTGCATCACCAGTACTGCAGTTGGACGAAGCACTTTTAGCTTTGTCTCGTCGTTGCGGTTCCTATAGTTCTTTTTCTCAACTTAGTTTCTCGGTAACATTAGGGTGGGGGAGGGTAGCAGAGCCCAGGAACTCCTTGGCCTCTTACCCCATTGCCAACTCACGGTGTTGAGTTGGTTGTGCATCCAGGTTGGTTGTACCGAAATTGGTTTTCAATTCTCATTCTAGGACCAGGAATCACCTTCAAGCCTATGTCGTGAGGCTTTGGCAGAAATTAAGAAGGAAATATCTCCATTGTGAGTTGTTTTTTTTTTACCCCGCTTTGCTGTCTAATATAATTAGTGCAGTAGTAGGGTGTTCTTCCTGAGGGATTTGCCTTTGTGTTATCTTGAAGGCCTTGGCCTTCAAGCTAATTGCTTGGGTCCCCCTGTCCCCAGAGCCAAGCCATGGTAGTCCCTGGGAAGGCACGGGGAGTGCTGACATTTATACCAGTGGAACTCTCTCAAGTTCCAGAACAAGATTTAAAGTTAGCTCTCTTTTAAGTGCCTTGAATTTAACAATTTTTTCTTTTCCAATAGATTGGAAAAACTTTTTTACTGTTGGATTAAAAAGAAACACTACTGAATAATTTGTTGTTTTGACGTTGATATTTGCCTTGTATTTGAGGAAGACTGTTATTTATGTACCCTGACAGTCCTCCAGCTAGCATCACACGAGAAGATAACATAAACTAGTTGTCAAACTATTCCTAATTCTAAGATTGACCACCGAATCTGAGTGGCCTGATCTCTCTCTGTTAGGAAGTTAATGTTTGGTTTTGTTTTTTCGGGTTTTTTTTTTTTTTTGCTACTAGACAGTGATCTATGTGTTCATTTTGGTACAGTACAAATGCCCTTTCTCTGTCACCTATTCACTTAATGCTTTTAACACCAATCCTTGTGTGAATAATTTCATTAGGAGTGACAAAATGATTTTTTTTCTTTAACAAGCTTTACTTCTATTTTTATTATCTGGGATTCAGTTGTTGCCAATTTTGTCCTTTCAACCCTGATCAAACAGTTTTCCATTGCTCGTCAAAAACAAACTTGTGATTAGTTTATCTCCCATAGTAGTATTCCTGCCTTCCTTTTACCCTAGTTGCTTTCTACTAACTTACTTGCTCTTATTTTCTTACATTTCACAGCATATCTCTTTAATTAGTTAAACTTAGGACTGTGGCAGGATGTGGTAGGTAGGTAAAGTGGCTGGGCCCAGTGGCTCATGCCTGTCATCCAACCACTTTGGGAGGCTGAGGTGGGTAGATAGCTTGAGAGCTTGAGCCCAGGAGTTCGAGTGTGGACAACATGGCAAAACTCTGTCTCTACAAAAAATACAAAAATTAGCTGAGCGTGGTGGCACATGCCTGTAGTCCCAGCTACTCAGAAAGCTGAGGTGGGAGGATCGCTTGAGTTCAGGAGGTTGAAGCTGCAGTGAGCAGTGATCACACCACTATACTCCAGCCTGGGCAACAAAGAGAGAGTCTGTCTCAAAAAAAAATGGGTAAAGTGGCTCTGGGCACTGTGACTCACTCCTGTAATCCCAGCACTCTGAGAGGCCAAGCTGGGAGGATTGTTTGAGCCCAGGGGGTTGAGTCTGCAGTGAACTGTGTTTGTGCCATAGCATTCCAGGCTGGGTGACAGAGCCATACCCTGTCTTAAGAAAAAAAAAAAAGCCTGGTCCATAAGGTTTGAGACACACACACACACACACACACACACACACACACACGTGCGCATATACATGCATATAGTTAGTGGGAGATACAATTCTCCCCCCCCCACCTGAGATATAATCCTTATCCTCTTTATTTTTTCCTTTATTTCTTGAGATTTTTCTCAGCTTTATCTTTCAATTCTTATTGCTGAATTTTTCCTTTTTGCCACTAAGCTTTTAATTTTCAGCAGTTCTTTTTATATTAGAAGTGTTGGCTGGGCATGGTGGCTCACGCCTGTAATCCCAGCACTTTGGGAGGCCGAGGTGGGTGGATCACCTGAGGTCAGAAGTTCGAGACTAGCCTGGTCAACATGGTGAAACCCCGTCTCTACTAAAAATACAAAAATGGGCTGGGCATGGTGGCTCACACCTGGAATCTCAGTACTTTGGGAGGCCAAGGCAGGCAGATCACCTGAGGTCGAGAGTTCAAGACCAGCCTGACCAACATGGAGAAACCCTGTCACTACAAAAAAAAAAATATATATATATATATACACACACACACACACACACACACAAAATTAGCCGGGCCTGGTGGCAAATGCCTGTAATCCCAGCTACTTGGGAGGCAGAGGTTATGGTGAGCCGAGATTGTGCCATTGCACTCCAGTCTGGGCAACAAGAGCAAAACTCTGTCTCAAAAAAAAAAAAAAAATTAAACTGGTGTGCTGGTGGGTGCCTGTCATTCCAACTACTCAGGAGGCTGAGCCAGGAGAATCACTTGAACCCAGGAGGTGGAGGTTGCAGTGAGCCGAGATCACACCACTGCACTCCAGCCTGGGCGACAGAGTGAGACTCCATCTATAATTCTTTTTTTTCCTTTTTTTTTTGAGACAGTCTTGCCCTGTCACCCAGGCTGGAATGCAATGGCGTGATCTAGGCTCACTGCAACCTCCGCCTCCTGGGCTTAAGCGATTCTTGTGCCTCAGCCTCCTGAGAAGCTGGGACTACAGGTACATGCCACCACGTTGGCTAATTGTTGTATTTCTAGTAGAGACAAGGGACTGACCATGTTGGCCAGGCTGGTCTCAAACTCCTGACCTAAGTGATCCGCCCGCCTTGGCCTCCCAAAGTGCTGGGATGACAGGCACCCACTACCACACCCGGCCTGTGTAATTAGTTTTTTAAAAATTTTTATGGGTACATAGTAGGTGTTATATATATTGCATAATTCGTGACTGTTTTATTTATGATTAAGAATTGGGAACTAAAGGCCGGGCACAGTAGCTCACACCTGTAATCCCAGCACTTTGGGAGGCCGAGGTGGGCAGATCATGAGATCAGGAGATTGATACCATCCTGGCTAACACGGTGAAACCCCGTCTTTACAAAAAATACAAAAAAAAAAAATTAGCTGGGCATGGTGGCAGGTGCCTGTAGTCCCAGCTACTCAGGAGGCTGAGGCAGGAGAATGGCGTGAACCTGGGAGGTGGAGCTTGCAGTGAGCCAAGATCGTGCCACTGCACTCCAGCCTGGGTGACAGAGTGAGACTCCGTCTCAAAAACAAACAAACAAACAAACAAAAAAAAACGGGAACTAAAAAGCAAATTGGAAGAGTGAGAGTGGGGTTTCCAACTTGAAGCTTGCGGGTGATCTTCTGGCCAATTGATGGGGAACCCCATAGGTTAATATTTTTAGGACTTTCCTTTTTTGCTGATTCTTAGTTCTGCAGGGAAGAGTCTTGCTCAGAAAGAAAGCCTCCAGAAAAGAGTTTGCTGCCTGGAAAATAGAAGTCTGGATGCCAGCTCTCTGGGAATCAAGTAGGAGAGGGGACATTTCTTTTTTTTTTTTGAGATGGAGTTTTGCTCTTGTTGCCCAGGCTGGAATGCAATTGCGTGATCTCGGCTCACTGCAACCTCTGCCTCCTGGGTTCAAGCAATGGAGAGGGGATATTTCATGGTATTGAAACATTCCCCAGTGCTTGGTGAACCCAAGACTTAGATCTTATGTTCTATCTTATCAAAGAAAAAATTTTTAGAATCTGTGCTGGGATGGGGAAAGGCCTGTCACCATCAACTTGATGGGAGGGAAGATATCTCTCAACCTCTTTTCTTAGCATCTGCCCATTCTGTTCCAGGGATATGTGGTGCTACAGATTTCTGAGCCTACAGTGGTAATCAGAATGTTTCTTGGCTTTTTATTCACTGTTTTAGACTCTGGCTATCTCAGGCTGGCAGTTAACCATTCATCCATCTGTTCTTTGGCTTATAAAATCATATTGCTTTAGTTTCTTATTCTTCCTTTCCTTGTGGTAGTCCTGTTTAGGGGAGTTTTGGAAGGGAACGAAGTTAGTTGTATGTGATCAATCGGCCATCTTTTTTTTTTTTTTTTTTTTTTGAAACAGCTTCTCTCAGTCTGCCACCCAGGCTGGAGTGCAGTGGCCCATCTCGGCTCACTGCAGCCTCTATCTCCCAGGCTCAAACAATCTGCCTGCCTCAGTTTCCCAAGTAGCTGGGACCACAACCATGTGCCACTATGCCTGGCTAATTTTTGTATTTTTTGTAGAGACAAGGTTTCGCCATGTTGCCTAGGCTGGTCTTGAACTCCTGGACTCAAGCGATCCACCTGCCTAGGCCTCCCAAAGCGCTGGGATTACAGGGGCATTATACTGCACCTGGCCCAGTTTACTGTCTTAATCCCTGCTGGGCTAGTGATTTCTAGGCAGAGTTGTTTTTTCTGTTTGTTTTTTGTCTTTGTTTTTTTTTTTTTTGTTTTTGTTTTTGTTTTTTTTTTTTTAAATTTTTAGAGACAGGTCTAACTCTGTTGCCCAGACTTTAGTGCTGTGGTGTGGTCATAGCTCACTGCAGCCCTGAACTCCTGGGCTCAAGTGATTCTCCTGCCTCAGTCTCCCAAGTAGCTGGGGATTACAGGCGTGCACCACCATGCCCAGCTAATTATTTTATTTTATTATATTTATTTTTTATTTTTGAGACAGGGTCTTGCTCTGTTGCCCAGGCTGGAGTGCACTGGTGTGATCATGGCTCACTGCAACTTTGACCCCCTGGGCTCAAGCCATCCTTCCACCTCAGCCTCCCAAGTAGCGGCGACTGCAGGCGTATGCCACCACGTTGGACTTTTTAAATTTTTGTAGAGAGGGTTCTCTCTGCATTGCCCAGGCTGGTCTTGAACTCCTGGGCTCAAGCTATCCTCCCATCTTATTCAGCCTCCCAAAGTGCTCAGATTATAGGCATGAGCCACTGTACCTGGCCTTTATTTTTTTGTAGAGATGAGTTCTCAGTTTGTTGCCCAAGTTGGTCTTGAACTCCTGGCCTCAAGTGATCCTCCTGCCTTGGCCTCCCTAAGTGTTAGGATTATAGGTGTGAGGCACCAGGCCCAATTTAGGTAGTAATTTTGTACCTAGTTCCTGCAGTAATTCTCTTGCTATTTGTGTTTTCGAGACAGAGTCTCATTTTGTTACCCAGGTTGGAGTGCAGTGGCATGATCTCAACTCACTGCAACTTCTACCTCCCGGGTTCAAGCGATTCTCTTGCCTCAGTCACCTGAGTGGCTGGGACTCCAGGTGCATGCCACCACACGTGACTCAATTTTTTTTTTTTTTTTCTTCTGAGACAGAGTTTTGCCCTTGTTGCCCAGGCTGGAGTTTAATGGCGTGATCTCAGGTCACCTCAACCTCTGCCTCCCGGGTTCAGGTGATTCTCCTGTCTCAGCCTCCTGAGTAGCTGGGATTACGGGCATGCATCACCACGCTTGGCTAATTTTGTATTTTTAGTAGAGGTGGGGTTTCTCCATGTTGGTCAGGCTGGTCTCGAACTCCCAACCTCAGGTGATCCACCTGCCTTGGCCTCCCAAAGTGCTGGGATTACAGACATGAGCCACCTGGCCGGTCATAATTTGATGTTTTTTCACTCTCTGATATGGACCAGGCCATATGCCAGGGATTTGCATGTCCACTCACCTCATTAAAAAGCTTAAAGCTATATGTTATCCCTGTTCACAGTTTAGGAAACTAAAACTCAGGTGACATAATTTGCCCACTGCCACATAGCTAATTGGCTATACAGCATCTTTTTCTCTGTTTTTAGACAATATTTTAGAAATATTCAAAATTTTATGGTCTTGTGTTTTTAGAATTAAAGTTTTTCATGGTTAAGTTATAAACACAATGGCTTTTAGTAGTTTTGTTGTTGTTGTTTGTTTGTTTTTTGTTTTTTTTTTTTGTTTTTGAGATGGAATCTCACTCTGTCTCCCAGGCTGGAGTGTGCAGTGGCACCATCTCTGCTCATTGCAAGCTCCGCCTCCCGGGTTCACACCATTCTCCTGCCTCAGCCTCCTGAGTAGCTGGGACTACAGGTGCCTGCCACCATGCCCGGCTAATTTTTTTTTGTATTTTTTTAGTAGAGATGGGTTTTCACCGTGTTAGCCAGGATGGTCTCAATCTCCTGACCTCATGATCCACCCACCTTGGCCTCCCAAAGTGCTGGGATTACAGGCATGAGCCACTGCACCTGGCCTTTAGTAGTGTTTTAACTTATTTATAATCTGGGATTTAAACATAGGTGAATACTTAATCTTTTTTTAAAGGTAGATGACTGCAGTGAACTGAGTATAAAGACTATGCTGTGTATTTTTTTCTGTGAGAAAAGTAAAATAGAACCTAGCAGACACAAGAAGATACTGTGGGCCGGGCGCGGTGGCTCATGCCTGTAATCCCAGCACTTTGAGAGGCCCAGGCGGGCGGATCACAAAGTCAGGAGATTGAGACCATCCTGGCTAACACGGTGAAACCCCGTCTCTACTAAAAATACAAAAAATTAGCCAGGTGTGGTGACAGGCACCTGTAGTCCCAGCTACTTGGGAGGCTGAGGAAGGAGAATGGCGTGAACCTGGGAGGCGGAGCTTGCAGTGAGCCTAGATTGTGCCACTGCACTCCAGCCTGGGCGACAGAGCGAGACTCCATCTTAAAAAAAAAAAAGAAGATACTGTGGAGTCAGTTATAACTCTTTTCCAGAAATTATTTTCCTTTTTTATCATTATTTTTAAAAATTTTTAGTAGAGATGGAATCTCACCATGTTGCCCAGGCTGGTCTCAAACTCCTGGGCTGAAGCAATTCTCCCACTTGGCCCCCAAAAGTGCTAGGATTAGCAGGCATGAGCCAACATTCCTGGCCCCCAATCTTTTTCATTTCTTTTACAAACCTTATTTTAAACTGGTTCCTTAAATTTGTTATTTATCTTTGAAACAGCCTTATGTAAATGTTAATTTTGTTATTGTAATGAATTGGCTCATCTTAATAAAAGATAAGTAATTTTTAACAATTGTTTTTCACATGCATTGCATATAATATACTGGCTAAGAAATAGGTTTTAGAGTCAGATTTCTTGGATTTGAATCCTGACTACCTTTTTCAGCAATGGTGAGTTAGGCAGCTTACTTATCTCCTGGCTCTTAATTTCCTAACTGGCAAAATGGGAAAAGTAATAGTTCCTTCCTCACTTAAGTAATCATTAACTGAGTTAATATATATAATAGCATAATGCATATTAAGAATAAATGTTACCTATTTCATGACTATATGGGTTATAGATTACATTGAGGTTTTTTTTTTTTTTTGAGACGAAGTCTTGTTGTGTTGCCCAGGCTAGAGTGCAGTGGCACAATCTCGGCTCACTGTAACCTCCTCTGCCTCCCGGGTTCAAGCGATTCTCTTGCCTCAGACTCCTGAGTAGCTGGGATTACAGGCGCCTGCCACCACGACTGACTAATTTTTGTATTTTTAGTAGAGATGGGGTTTCACCACGTTGACCAGGCTCATCTCAAACTCCTGACCTCAAGTGATCTGCCCACCTCAGCCTCTCAAAGTACTGGGATTACAGGTGTGAGCCACCACGCCTGGCAGGGAAATTTTTAGAGTAAAAATGTTAGCATATTTTGGCCGGGCGCAGTGGCTTACACCTCTTATCCCAGCACTTTGGGAGGCCGAGGTGGGCGGATCACGAGGTCAAGAGATCAAGACCATGCTGGCCAACATGGTGAAACCCCATATCTAGTAAAAATACAAAAATTAGCTGGGCGTGGTGGCGCATGCCTGTAGTCCCAGCTACTTGGGAGGCTGAGGCAGAAGAATCACTGGAACCCGGGAGGCGGAGGTTGCAGTGAGCTGAGGTTGCACCACTGCACTCCGGCCTGGCGATAGAGTGAGACTCTGTCTCCAATAAAAAAGCATGTTTCAATATGAGATGTTTAAAATAAAATGGAGTGATGACTGCCTTATGAAGTGTGTTTTCTTAATCATTCAACACCTGTAAAATTCCCACCCCTTTCACTCTCAAGTTTCTACTCAGAAAATTGAGGCCAGAGGCCAGGCCTGGTAGCTCACACCTATAATCCCAGCACTTTGGGAGGCTGAGGCGGGCGGATCATCTGAGCTCAGAAGTTCGGGACCACCCTGGGCAACATGGCGAAACCCTGTCGCTAGCAAAAATACAAAAAATAGTAGCCAGGCATGCTACTCAGGAAGCTAAAGCGGGGGGATCACTTGAGCCTGGGAGGTGGGGGTTGCAGTGAGCTGAAATGGCGCCACTGTACCTGGGTGACAGAGTGAGACAGGACAAAAAAGAAAAAAAAACTGAGGCCACGCCTGTTGTGGTGGCTCATTCCTGTAATTCCAGCACTTTGAAAGGTCCAGGTGGGAGAATCACTTGAGCTCAGGGGTTCGAGACCAGCCTGGGCAACATAGTGAGACCTCACATCTACTAAAAGAAAAAAAAAATTGAAAATTGAGGCCAGCATGTATAATCCCATGTATTGTTTCTGCATACCTACATAACATTCCAATTATACTTCCTTTTGCCTTCTTTCAGTTGAGATAGAGGTGATTCTTATACGTGATCTATTTCATTACTACCTGTGCACATGTCCTTATCTCTCATCTGCTTAAGAGCCACCCATGTTTCATCAGTTATTCACTTCCAGATTTTTCAACTATTGTCTCTGCTAGATTATTTCCGTCATCATAGCTTAGTGCATAGTAAGTATACAAAATGTTGAGTGTTAACAAGTTAAGAATTTGGGGCTAGGCCAAGTACCGTGGCTCATGCCTGTAATCCCAGCACTTTGGGGAGCCAAGGCAGGAGGATTGCTTGAGGCCAGGAGTTTGAGATGAGCCTGGGCAATGTAGTGAGACCTCCTCTCTCCAAGAACTTTATGGAACATTAGCTGGTCTGTGATGACAAGAGCCTGTAGTCCTACCTACTTGGGAGGCTGAGGTGGGAGGATTGCTTGAACCCAGGCGTTTAAGGCTGCAGTGAGCCAGGATAGCACAACTGCACTCCAGCCTGGACAACAGAGCGAGACCCTCTCTCAAAAGAAAACGAATTTTTAGAGCCCTGAGTTTAAGTCTTACTCCCAGTGTTATCTGGAACAATTTAGTTAGCTTCCCTAGGCCTCAGTTTCTTGAACTATAAGAGTACATTATAGTTACTATCATGGAATTTTGATAATTTTATTTTCTGTAAAAAGCCCATTGCATAATATCTGGCATAAATGGACTTAATGCTTTCTGTACAAGGACAAAAAAGATGCATAAAGATAATTCCATAATTATTTTGGAGGAAGTGATTTTGGAAAGAAAACAATGGCAGGAGACACTTGGGAAATAGGGCCATATCATAAATGCTGTAGTAGGTAAAAGCATATGGAATATAAGTGATTATATTAGGACCCTAAGTTATTTGGTATTTAATTTAATTATTTTGTTACTATTTTCTAATTCAAAGGAAGGCAGGAATTTTTTCACTATGAAGAGTGACTAAAGTGAGTACTATAAATTGATTAGAATTTTTTAAAGGACTACGAAAATTATATAATTAATTTCCATCAAACTCTGAAGTAAACATTAGTTAACAGTAGAGGAAAAACAAAACGGATATCAGGTATCGCAAAAAATAATTTGAAAAATTTGCTTGTGCTATTTTATTGTAGTAAAATGCAAAAACCATAACATACTAGAACTTTTTTTTTCTTTTCTGTCTCTACAGGTTCATTGGCATGGATAAATGTTCAGTGGGAGGATTAGAATTTACTGAACAGACTCCTGCTTTATTAGGGAATATTGCCATGGCAACTAGTCTCATGGACATAGGGGATTCATTTGGTCATCCAGCTTGTCCTTTAGTCAGTAGATCTAGGAACTCACCAGTGGAAGATGATGATGATGATGATGTTGTGTTTATTGAATCTATACAACCTCCTTCAGTTTCTGCTCCAGCAATAGCTGATCAAAGAAACTTCATATTTGCATCATCAAAAAATGAAAAGCCTCAAGGAAATTATTCTGTAATTCCTCCTTCAAGAGATTTGGCATCTCAGAAAGGAAATATAAGTGAGACAATTGTTATTGATGATGAAGAGGACATAGAAACAAATGGAGGAGCAGAGAAAAAGTCTTCCTGTTTTATCGAATGGGGACTTCCTGGAACTAAAAACAAAACCAACGATTTGGATTTCTCCACTTCCAGTCTTTCAAGAAGTAAGGTAAATGCAGGAATGGGTAATAGTGGTATCACTACAGAATTGACTCTGAAATACGTTATTACTAATGTTACAACCTTAGAAACAGGTATAAGCTCTGTGAATGCTGGGCAAGATGTGAACATAATGATTACATATAAAACATCACTATAGAATACCAACTTGGGAGATGTCGCTAAAGGACTTCAGTCAAGTAATTTTGGTGTTAATATACAAACGTACACCCCATCTTTAACTCCACAGACCAAGACTGGAGTAAGACCTTTTAACCCTGGTAGAATGAATGTGGCAGGAGACTTATTTCAGAATGGAGAATTTGCAACTCATCATAGTCCTGGTAAGCAGTAAGTGATACTATTTCTACCTCAAGTAAATAAGCCTTTGGCTGTTCTTTTTAGTGCTCATATCTATTTTATTCACATTCTGTGGCTTTGTTTTTTTTGTTTGCTTGTTTGTTTGTTTGTTTTTGGAGACCGAGTTTCGCTCTTCTCACCCAGGCTGGCTGGAGTACAATGGCGCAATCTCAGCTCATTGCAACCTCCGCCTCCCAGGTTCAAGCGATTTTTTTTTTCCTGCCTGAGCCTCCTGAGTAGATGGGATTACAGGCGCCTGCTACCACACTCGGCTAGTTTTTGTGTTTTTAGTAGAGACAGGGTTTCACCATGTTGACCAAGCTGATCTCGAACTCCTAACCTCAAGTGATCTACCTGTCTTGGCTTCCCAAAGTGCTGGAATTACAGGCGTGAGCCACCACTCCCGGCCTTTGACTTTCACATTAAGACAGAATATTTTACTTAGTAAAACTGTACGGTCTACTTGGTCTCTGAAATTTTGAGATTTTAATCTATTTTATCCAGTAAGATTTACATCTAAAATATTTTAATTGAAATACTTTACCTTCTTTAGCATTCTTTACTTTCTTTATATAAAAATCAAAGGATAAAGATACAGTGTAATGAAAGAACAAAGTAATATATAATGATTGGATTTTATTTTATTTATAATTATTTAAAATTTCAATTTTTGCTTAAGCTTTTAATTTTAGGCTGTTTTTATCCCTGATTTTAGTTTTTATTTATGTATTTATTTATTTGAGACAGAGTTTCGCTCTTTTTGCCCAGGCTGGAGTGCAATGGCGTCATCTCGGCTCACTGCAGCCCCTGCCTCCCGGGTTCAACTGATTCTCCTGCCTCAGCGTCCCAGGTAGCTGGGATTACAGGCGCGCCCGTCTCCACCCCTGGCTAATTTTGTCTTTTTAGTAGAGACAGGGTTTCTCCATGTTGGCCAGGCTGGTCTCAAACTCCTAACCTCAGGTGATCTGCCCACCTCAGCCTCCCCAAGTGCTGGGATTACAGGTATGAGCCACTGCGCCTGGCCTGATTTTAGTTTTTAAATCGGCGTTTTATTAGTCGCTTAATTCTGAAAGTTGGAAAACTTTCTTGCCTTTAAATCAAGGAACTGTATTTTTAGAACTTATATGGATAGTCCTATTCTGATATAATTAAAATATAACAAGTGATTTTTTAAATAGCAATGCCTTTTTGTTGCTTTTATGTGACTTGTGAGGGGTTTGGAGGAGAGTTGGTATTGTTTTTTTGACCATTTTAGTGTTTATAGCCTGTTGAGTTTTAGGAAAGTACTGAAAAGTAACGAGAACCTGAGAACCTAATCATGTTGTTGCCTTCAGGAAAATAGTGCTTTTTCCCTTTTTTTTTTTTTGAGACAGAGTCTCTGTCACCCAGGCTGGAATGCAGTGGCATGATCTCGGCTCACTGCAACCTCTGCCTCCTGGGTTCAAGTGATCCTCGGGCCTCAGCCTTCCGAGTAGCTGGGATTGCAGGCGTGTGCCATCACGCCTAGCTAATTTTTTGTATTCTTAGTAGAGATGGGGTTTCACTATGTTGGCCAGGCTGGTCTCAAACTCCTGACCTCAAGTGATTCACCCGCCTCAGCCTCCCAAAGTGCTGGGATTACAGGCCTGAGCCACCGCGCCCGGCCAACTTTTTTCCTTATTTTTAAAATTAATTTTATCTTCTGATTACGAAATACTATGTGATTATTATAGAATATTTAGAAAAAAATCATAGAAATCAGAAAATATGTCTCCTTACCCCAGTAACTAGAAATAATGTGACCACTGTGAAGAATTTGGTTTGTTTGCTTTCAATCTTTGGTTTTTAAGAATGTAATTTAGAGCACTTTTTATATTGTTTTGTATCCTGCTGATTTACTTAATCTAAATGCTAATATTTTATGTCATCATAAAAATATAGGCTGGATGCAGTGGCACACCCCTGTAATGTCATCGCTTTGTGAGGCCAAGGAAGAAGGATCACTTGAGGCCAGGAGTTTGAACCCAGCCTCAGTAACGTAGCGAAGACCTCATCTCTATAAAAAGTAAAAAAAAATTAGCCAGGCGCCATGATGTGCACCTGTAAACTCAGCACTTAAGGAAGCTGTGATGGGTCAGTTGAGACCTGGAGTTTGGGGTCACATTGCGCTTTAATCCTACCGCTGCACTCCAGCCTAGGCAACAGAGTGGGACTCTGTCTCTAAAAATATGTATATATAAGTTTTAGTAACCACAAAATATTTGTCTGAAGTACTCATTCCCCTATGTATTTTTTTCATCATTTACATGCTTTTTCATTGTTTTGAAGCTACAATAAATACGTATGTTTACATTTTTTATTTTTTCCATAGGGTACTTATTCTCAATTTTTTTGGTCTCAGATTCACGCTTAAAATGAAGACCCCAAAGGTTTCTTTTATTTCTATTATTAGATATATTAAAAATTAAAGCTTTAGCCAGGTATAGTGGCGTGCACCTGTAGTCCCAGCTATTCAAGAGGCTGAGGTGGGGCTGGGCATGGTGGCTTACACCTGTAATCCCAGCACTTTGGGAGGCCAAGGCAGGTGGATCACTTGAAGTCAGGATTTTGAGACCAGCCTGGCCAACGTGGTGAAACCCCATCTCTACTAAAAAAAATTAAAAAGTAGCCAGGCATGGTGGCATGTACCTGTAGCCCCAGTTACTCAGGAGGCTGAGGCAGGAAAATCACTTGAACCTGAGAGGCAGAGGTTGCAGTGAGCCCAGATCACTCCACTGCACTCCAGCCTGGGCAACAGAGTGAGACTTGTCTCAAAAAAAAACAAAGAGGCTGAGGTGGGAGGGTCACCTGAGCCCAGGAGTTTTGAGTCCAGTCTGGGCAACATAGCAAGACCTAATGTCTTTAAAAAATAATAATAATGGATGGACGTAGCAGCTCACATCTGTAATTGCAGCACTTTTCGTAGGCTGAGGCAGGAGGATCACTTGAGCCGAGGAGTTTGAGGCTACAGTGAGCTATGATCACAACACTGCACTCCAACCTGGGTAATAGAGTGAGACCCGGTCTCAAAAAATAATACTTACCTGGGTGTGGTGGCTCTCACCTGTAATCCTAGCATTTTCAGAGGCCAAGGCTGTCGGATCACCTGAGGTCAGGAGTTCAAGACCAGCCTGGCCAACATGGTGAAACCCTGTCTCTTCCAAAAATACAAAAAAACAACAAAAAAAATTAGCTGGGTATGGTGGCATGCGCCTGCAGTCACAGCTGCTTGGGAGGCTGAGGCATGAGAATTGCTTGATCTCAGGATGCTGAGGTTGCAGTGAGCTGAGATCATGCCACTGCACTCCAGCCTGGGCGACAGAAGTTTTTTTGTCTCAAAAAATAAGATAAAATCTTAAGAAAAATTAAAACGAGTCAGGGCGCAGTGGCTCACGCCTGTAATCCCAGCACCTTGGGAGGCCGAGGTGGGCGGATCACGCGGTCAGGAGATCGAGACCATTCTGGCTAACACAGTGAAACCTGTCTCTACTAAAAATACAAAAAAAAAAAAAATTAGCTGGGCGTGGTGGCAGGTGCCTGTAGTCCCAGCTACTTGGGAGGCTGAGGCAGGAGAATGACCTGAACCCGGGAGGTTGCAGTGAGCCAAGATCACGCCACTGCACTCCAGCATGGGCGACAGAGTGAGACTCCATCTCACAGAAAAAAAAAAAAAAAAAGAAAAATTAAAACTATTCTTTTCACAGTAATTACCCATTATATAACCTAAATAACATTTGTAATGAAAAATAACTATTTTCAAAGAAATTTAATGAAAAGTAACATTGTCGTACATTTTTGCAAATCTCTTTAAAATCTGGCTTAATAGAAGACAGGTAGGTATATCTAGCTTCTCATATGTATTTCTGTATTGAGTCTGTTGTAGTATTTTGTTTTGCTTGAAGTATAAGAAGAAAATCTGGCCTCACATAGATAGGTGGTTGGAGAAGGGAGGACTATTTTCCACGTCTTTTTAGATGTGGATAGTTTTCTTTTGATGCAGCACCAAAACTTGACAATTAGTAGTTTTCAAGGTTGTTACAATGTGGGATTTGTAACCATATAATTAAGTTTTCATCACCAGGCGCAGTGGCTCATGCCTGTAATCCCAGCACTTTTTGAGGCCAAGGCAGGCGGATCACTTGAGGCTGAGAGTTCGAGACCAGCCTGGCCAACATGACAAAACCCCATCTCTATTAAAAATGCAAAAAATTAGCTGGGCGTGGTTGGTTGTGCATGCCTGTAGTCCTAGCTACTGGGGAGGCTGAGACACAAGAATCACTTGAACCTGGGAGGCCTAGGTTGCAGTGAGTTGAGATCATGCCATTGCACTCCAGCCTGGGCAGCAGAGCAAGACTGTCTCAAAAAATTTTTTTTCATGCTGTTTATTTTTAATTTTTTTATGTGTCAGCATCCCACTCTGTTTCCCAGACTAGAGTGCAGTGGCATGATCATAGCTCACTGCAGCCTCAAACTTCTGGGCTCAGGTTATCCTCCCACCTCAGCCTCCTAAGTAGCTGAGACTACAGGTGCATGCCATAATACCCTGCTGGTTTTTTTTTTTTCTTTAAAAAAAAAACGGGGACTGTATTTGGTACAGACTGGTCTATTAGTTTAAAATCTGTTGATTTTGAATGGATTTTTAACCTTTGTATTAATAACATTGTGCATTGGTTATTTGGAAAATATTGGTTCACTCAGATCCTAAATGTTGACACTTTAGGAAGCTGTCAAGTTCATGGTGGTGGATACAGGCTTCCAAAAATTCGCCTTTTTTTTTTTTTGGCCAGTGACACAGCCCTCAGGAGGTCCTGAGAACATGTGCCCCAAGTTTTCAAAAATTCTGATTTTTCACTTGAAAGCTCGTATTTTCTCATCAGCAACAAATACTCTGTTTTCTTGAAGTGATGAACTCTTTTGAGTTATTTTTAAGAAAATGTCTCCAATAGTCATAGTTTGTTATTTTTTTCAAGTAAAAATGGTATTCCATGAAAAATGGCTAGTTCAGCTTATAGTCCAGCAACTGTGCAAGCGCTTTTCTGCTTTTCAATAAGATAACCTTTGTACTTTGGTATGAAACAAATACTTTATGCATACTACCCAGTTTGTCATACAGAAAATTAAGATGTCAAAGGCTAAACTTTAATGAAATTATTAATAACTTTTACTGTTTCACCAAAGACATCTGTAGTAAAAATTATTTTTGTCCCTGGTTCCTGGAAGAGAGACTCTAAATCCTTAAAATTTCCAAGTATCTTTGCTATATTCATAAGCTCCTTGGATCATACCTGAATTTACGCTAAGAGATGAGATGACTCACAGTGGAGTCTAGACACCAGAAAGATGAACTATAGGATTGAAACTTGGGTCTTTGAGCCAGCCCAAAGTCTGGGAGAGGAGGGGATCTGGAGCTGAGTTCAGTCATATGGCCAATGAGTCATGCCTACGTAATGAAACCCAAATAAAACTACTCTAGATTTTGAAGCTCAGTGCAGCCTTTTGGTTGGTGAACACATCAGTGTGCCAGGCAGGTGATGCTACTGCTTCCACTGAAAGCTGGCCCAAAAATTCTGCATTTGGGACCCTCCCAGACCTTGCCTTATGAGCTTCTTCATTTGGCTGTTTCTGATTTGTATCCTTTGTTTAAAAAAACAACAAACAACTAAATGTAAATATAGAGCTTTTCCTGAGTTCTGTGAGTCTTTCTAACAAATTATCCAACCTTGGGAACCCCTCCCAGATTTGTGGCCAGTTGATTAGAAGTGCAGCTGGTATCTGAAGTGAGGGCAGTCTTGCTGAGAACCAGGCCTTTAAACCTGTGGGGTCTGATGCTAACTCTGAGTACATTAGCATCAGAATTGTTTTCCATATATACCAGTTGGTGTTAGGATAACATTCGTAAGTGAAGGTGACCAAATGCATACTAGTGAAAACTGCTAGTACGGTTTAGTTCCATTGCCAGAGGTTTTGCATTTCCATCATTAATGCAAATGCCACATAGTACAAAAAGCAATAAATCTTGGTATTACTATGGAAATAGTTTGACTTCACACATTCCCTTTTGTTTCTTTTTCTAATACAAGGCTGAATACAAGTAGACTATAAAACCTTATTTTGTTATTGACCTCAAGGAAGCATTGGACATATCATTATATTATTAGATCATATTAAATATAATTATCTGTTAATGTTTATATGTCATTTAGTAGTTTGTTATTTGGGGTAGTTTCTACTGTTTGCAATTACAAACTGTTTCTCATAAACATCTCTAAGTTTGGCACCCTTATTTTCTTAAAAAGTTTTTAGAAGTAGATTTGCATTCAAGATGTCAACGTATTTTTAAAGCATGTGATGGTTAATACAAAATTCCCCCACCACCAAATTGTGTTACTTTTCTTGCAGCATAAGAGTTTCAGCGGGGTGCGATGGCTGACGCCTATAATCCCAGCACTTTGGGAGGCCGAAGTGGGTGGATCACTTGAGGTCAGGAGTTTCAGACCAGCCTAGCCAACATGATGAAACCCCGTCTCTGCTAAAAATATAAAAAATTTGCTTGGCGTGGTGACGGCCACCTGTAATCCCAGCTGCTCAGGAGACTGAAGCAGGAGAGTCGCTTGAACCCCGGAGGCAGAGATTGCAGTGAGCCGATATTGCGCCACTGCACTCCAGCCTGGCAACAAGAGCGAAACTCCATCTCAAAAAAAAAAAAAGAGTTCTTTTTCTGTACTGTAAACACTCCTTAACAGTAGGTGTTATTATTTAAAGCTTGCTAAACTGAAAGGTGGTATCATCATAATTTGCATGTCATTGACCATTGACAAATATATTTGAAATTTTTAATGAATTTTCTCAAATTCACATCTGTCACCCATTTATTACTATGTACATGTCTTATTAATAGTTAAACCTGAGACAACATAGAACTCTTGCAATCTCTAGGTTGTGTTAAAAGCAATGAAGGTGTCAAAGACTTTGAAATAATGTCCATTGAAAATCATCCTTTTGAGTCTACTTTTATTTATTTATTTTTTGAAACAAGGTCTGGCTCTTTCGCTCAGGCTGGAGTGCAGTGGCACATTCTCTGCTCACTGCAACCTCCACCTCCCGAGCTCAAGCCATCCACCCACCTCAGCCTCCCAAGTAGCTAGGATTACAGGTATGCATACCACCACACCTAGCTAATTTTTTTTTTTTTTTTTTTTGAGATGGATTCTCACTCTGTCGCCCAGGCTGGAGTGCAGTGGGGCGATCTCGGCTCACTGAAAGCTCTGCCTCCCGGGTTCATGCCATTCTCCTGCCTCAGCCTCCCGAGTAGCTGGGACTACAGGCGCCTGCCACCACATCCAGCTAATTTTTTAAGTATTTTTTGGAAGAGACAGAGTTTCACCATGTTATAGCCAGGATGGTCTCGATCCCTGACCTTGTAATCCACCTGCCTCGGCCTCCCAAAGTGCTGGGATTACAGGCATGAGCCACCGCACCTGGCCCCCTTTTTTTTTTTTTTTTGAGACAGTCTCACTCTGTCACCGAGGATGGAGTACAATAGCGCAAAATCTCAGCTCACTGCAACCTCCGCCTCCCAGGTTCAAGCCATTCTCCCACCTCAGCCTCCCTAGTAGCTGGGATTACAGGCGTGTGCCACTATGCCCAGCTAACTTTTGTATTTTTTGTAGAGACAGGGTTTCTCCATGTTGCCCAGACTGGTCTCGAACTTGTGAGCTCAAGCCATCCACCTGCTTTGGCCTCCCAAGTGCTGGGATTATAGGCATGAGCCACCACACCATGCCTGTTTATTTCTTTCACTCTTTATTTGTTTTATAATACTTTCTTACATTTTAGATATTTATTGCTTGTTTTAGATGTCATTCATGTTTATATAAGCATGAATTCCATCTTATGTAAATAAAAGCTCTTTCATGGAAACTAGAAGCCTTGCTATATATTCTTTTTTTTTTTTTTTTTTTTTTTGCTGGAGTGCAGTGGCGCAATCTCAGCTCACTGCAACCTCTACCTCTGCTCTACCTCTACCCCGTCTGCTAAAAATACAAAAATTAGCTGGGCATGGTGGCGCATGCCTGTAATCCCAGCTACTTGGGAGACTGAGGCACGAGAATCACTTCAACCTGGGAGGTGGAGGTTGCAGTGAGCCAAGATCGCACTCCAGCCTGGGTGACGGAGTGAGACTCTATCTCAAAAAAGAAAAAAAAAACTGTTAAATCTGCTGGATGCAGTGGCTCACGCCTGTAATTGCAGCACTTTGGGAGGCCGATGCAGGAGGATTGCCTGATCCCAGAAATTTGAGACCAGACTGGGCAACATAGCGAAACTCCATGTCCATGTAAAAAAACTTTTTTTTTTTTTTTTTTGGGATGGAGTTTGGCTCTTGTCTCCCAGGCCGGAGTGCAGTGGCACGATGTTGGCTCACTGCAACCTCTGCCTCCCAGATTCAAGCGATTCTGCTGCCTCAGCCTCCCGAGTAGCTGGGATTACAGGCGCCTGCCACCATGCCCAGCTAATTTTTGTACTTTTAGTAGAGATGGGGTTTCGCCATGTTGGCCAGGCTGGCCTCGAACTCCTGACCTCAGGTGATCTGCCTGCCTCGGCCTCCCAAAGTGTTGGGATTACAGGTGTGAGCCACTGCGCCCGGCCAAAAAACCTTTTTTTTTTTAATTTAAAAAAAAAAAAAAAAAAGCTTAAGTCATCTGTCAAAAGGATAGTCTTTTTGTAGTCGTTGCTATTTTTACTCTTTAACTTGAAATAGCATAGATAAAAGAAGTCCATTTTTAGTATTAACCATAAATTTTCTTTTTACTTGCTGTCAGCATTAGTACAACAAATTAGGTTTTACCAGGAAGCTTTAAGAATAAGATGACATTGATTATATTATTATGTTGTTGTTTGAAGTCAAAGTTCCTCCAGAATGTGTTACTTTAGTTGCTGTGTATTTCCCATGTAGATAAATTGAAGGTTTTGTAGTACAAGAGAAAAAAAACGGGCAAGGATTTCTGGAGTTGAATTGCATTTAAATTTAGGTCTTATGGGTTTAAATTTCATCATATAAAACTGGCTCTTGACAGCCCCCTGCGGGAAAGGGTCTGGCCAGCCCATGGGGTAGGTGGGTTGGTGGAAGCTGGCAGCACCAAAAGGAAAACCAATACAACTGGCTCTTCATAAAGTACACGTAAAACTGCATTCCGTTTTATGAAAATAGGATTGGCCAGGCGCGGTGGCTCATGCCTGTAATCCCAGCATTTTGGAAGGCCGAGGTGAGCAGATCACGAGGTCAGGAGATCGAGACCATCCTGGCTAACATGGTGAAACCCCATCTCTACTAAAAATACAAAAATTAGCCGGGTGTGGTGGCAGGCGCCTGTAGTCCCAGCTACTCAGGAGGCTGACGCAGGAGAATGGCGCGAACCCAGGAGGCAGAGCTTGCAGTGAGCTGAGATCACGCCCCTGCACTCCAGCCTGGGCAGGAGAGCAAGACTCTGTCTCAAAAAAGAAAAAAAAAAAAAGGATTATATTTGTTAGAAAGGACCATTTAATTCTTTCTTTAACTTTTAGGGTACACTGTGTTTCAGTGAAAGTTCTCCAGTTCCCACATACTTTTGTATAAACAGTACAAAAAAAAAAAAAAGCTCATGAGAGAAAATATCTAAATTTAGAATTTGCTCTTACATCTTTTGTATTTTTGTTGCATTATAAACATTTCTGACCATGATACTGACTCTAGGGAGTTTCATTTCTGATACCTAGGTAAGTCCTATCCCTCTTGCTGAGAATAATTAGGGAAAAAATGACAAAATATATAAAGTATCAGACATCAAGAGCTACAGATAACAAATGGAAAAACTAAGGTTCCAAGATCTGAGAGAAGAATTGGGGCTGTTTTTCCCTATGTGTTCAATTCCAGAAAAGGCTGCAGAGAAGCTAAATGGAGTTTTCAGTAGACACTGAGGACCTGCAAAGAGGAGTACTGATAAAAACCCCCTTCCAACCTATGAATTAAAATACTAACATCATCCAGAGCCTCACAGATTGTTGTAATTTTTCATATAAAAATAGGCCAGGCCGAGTGGCTCACGCCTGTAATCCCAGCACTTTGGAGGCTGAGGCGGGCAGATCACGAGGTCAGGAGTTCAAGACCAGCCTGACCAACATGGTGAAACCCCATCTCTACTAAAAATACAAAAATTAGCCAGGTGTGGTGGCGTGCTCCTGTAATCCCAGCTACTTGGGAGGCTGAGGCAAGGAGAATCCCTTGAACCTGGGAAGCGGAGGTTGCAGTGAGCGTGCCACTACACTCCAGCCTGGGCGGCAGTGCAAGACTCTGTCTCAAAAAAAAAAAAAAAAAGTAAAAAGTGGCCAGGTGGGCCGGGCGCGGTGGCTCAGGTCTGTAATCCCAGCACTTTGGGGGGCCAAGGCGGGTGGATCATGAGGTCAGGAGATCAAGACCATCCTGGCTAATACGGTGAAACCCTGTCTCTACTAAAAATACAAAAAATTAGCCGGGCATGGTGGCGGGTGCTTGTAGTCCCAGCTACTCGGGAGGCTTGAGGCAGGAGAATGGCGTGAACCCAGGAGGTGGAGCTTGCAGTGAGCCGAGATCGCACCACTGCACTCCAGCCTGGGCGACAGAGCGAGACTCCGTCTCAAAAAATTAAAAAAAAAAGTGGCCAGGTGTGGTGGTTCATGCCTATAATTTTAGCACTTTGGGAGAGCGAGACAGGAAGATCGCTTGAGTCCAGGAGTTCAAGATCAGCCTGGGCAACATAGTGAGACCTTGCCTCTACAAAAAATAAAAAAATTAGCCAGGTATAATGGCATGTGCCTGTTGTCCCAGCTACTCAAGAAGCTGAGATGGGAGGATCGCTTGAGCCCAGGAGTTCAAGGCTGCAGTAAGCTGTGATCATGCCACTGCACTTCAGACTGGGCAACAGAGTGAGAAGCTGGGACTGCAAGCGATCGCCACCACACCCAGCTAATTTTATTTTTTTGTAGAGATGGGGTTTTGCCTTGTTACCTAGGCTGGTTTCAAACTCACTGGCTTCCAGCGTCCCAAAGTGCTGGAATTACAGGCATGAGCCATTGCACCCTGCCTCGGCTGAGTCTTAAACCTCTGGCCTCAAGTGATCCTCCCACCTTAGCCTCCCAAAGTGCTGGGATTATAGGCATGAGCCACCTCACCTGTCCAAAAGCTGTTTTTGAAGATAGATTACAAAATAATTCTTTATTATAGAACCTTGTTTCTCAAAGCTTCACCATCATCTGAGAGTTGGTTAGAAATGCAGAGTATCAGATTTCTTCTCAGACCTACTAATTTAGAATCTCCGTTTAAACAAGATTCCCAAGTGATTTAATATGCACAATAAAGTTTGAGAAGGATCTCACCTATAAGTAATACTGTACCTTTTGAAGCTAACAGTAATTTATGATACTGCAGCTGCTATGTAAGGTTAGGAAAGCTGAGTCTTTCCTGAGTATCCACAATCTATATTAATGCCTGATAAGTAATATTTTAGAAGGCTGGGAAATAATAATAGATTTATATTAAACTACTGCATCTAAAGTATTTTGAAAGTAAGTGTACTAATATCTACAATTTACTTGAAATACATAGAGATGGATTGATTGTTTAGTGGTATGAGTAGACAGAAAGATGTGATTAGGCTGGGAGTGGTGGCTCACGCCTGTAATGCCAGCACTTTGGGAGGCTGAGGCAGGTGGATTACTTGAGGCCAGGAGTCCGTGACCAGCCTGACCAACATAGTGAAACACCCTCTCTACTAAAAATAGAAAAAAAAATTTAGCTGGGTAATCCCAGCTACTCGGGAGGCTGAGGCAGGAAAATCGCTTGAACCTGGGGGGCAGAGGTAGCAGTGAACCGAGATTGTGCCATTGCACTCCAGTCTGGGAGAAAGAGCGAGATTCTGTCTCAAAAAAAAAAAAAAGTGGCTAATATTTTTTGAGTGTGCCTGTGTGCCAGGCATTACTTTTATGTCATGTGTTCTTCATAGCACTCTGATGAGTTAGGTATCATCAATTAGTATATTTGTGTAATATTACACTGAGGAGATCTTTGAACCTGGAGTCTGACTTAAGAGCCGATGGCTACCACATTACACAATTCCAGACGCCAACATTTACTTTATTATTATTGTTGGCACAGTGGAGTATCATTCACTTGAGATACAAAGTGGATAGTCCCCCTGGGATTGTGCATCAAGAGTGTTTGGCCTTAACCACATGTTTATACGCCTGCCCCACTTGTCTCTTAAACTCTTAAATGAAAATGCAAGTTATTTTTCTGATGTACATTTTGATTTGTTCCATGATTTTTTTCTTGTTTCATTTTTAAGATTCTTGGATCTCCCAGTCAGCTTCATTTCCCAGTAATCAGAAACAGCCAGGGGTGGATTCTTTATCACCAGTGGCCTTACTTCGTAAGCAGAATTTCCAGCCTACAGCCCAACAACAACTTACTAAACCAGCTAAAATCACTTGTGCAAATTGCAAAAAGCCTTTACAGAAGGGACAGACAGCTTATCAACGAAAAGGATCAGCTCACCTCTTTTGCTCTACCACCTGCCTCTCTTCCTTCTCTCATAAACGTACTCAAAACACACGAAGCATAATATGTAAAAAGTAAGCAGTACCTTTCAACATTTCTCCACATAGTTGAATACTAATGGTATAAATAAGTACTCAATATAACTGCAGAGCTGGATAGATTTATGGGTAGAATTGTTGCAGGAGTGTCTTCAAGTTTATTGAGCTTGAGCTCCTAGAATATATCCAAGCTGTGGACTCGTATGTGCTGTATTTACTCTCGGCAGGAAAATGGAACATAGGTTTGGAAATCAATTGCCCCTCTCCCTGCTACTACATTTGCCTCCCCTGCTCCCCCATCTTAACACCTTAGTTCTATGAATTTATTACCAGCATTTTGGTTTGTTGGTTTGTTTTTGAGACGGAGTCTCACTCTGTTGCCCAGGGTGGAGTGCAGTGGCACGATTTCCACTCACTGCAACTTCCACCTCCCAGGTTCAAGCGATTCTCCTGCCTCAGCCTCCCGAGTAGCTGGGATTACAGGTGCGTGCCACCACGCCCAGCTAATTTTTTGTATTTTTAGTAGAGACAGGGGTTCATCATTTTGGCCAGGCTGGTCTCGAACTCCTGACCTCAAGTGATCTGCCCACTTCAGCCTCCCAAAGTGCTGGAATTACAGGTGTGAGCTACTGTGCCCAGCCTATTACCAGCATTTTTGAATGCATCTAAAAATCTTAAAAACTTGTGGCAAGGTTTTTGTGCTACGAAAGATTTTTATCTCTGACGTTTCTCTTTCTATATCATTTAAGAACTCTTGGCAATAAAGCCAAAAGTGGATTTGCTGCATCTAAAAGTTATACTTGATTTCTAGTATTAAATCATAAGAAAATGAAAAATGGCAATTATTATTAATATATTTGACTTGTATTAAAATTCAGTGTTCTTAAATTATGTGTCTATCCCTTCTGTTTCAGAGATGCATCTACAAAGAAGGCTAATGTCAT
Source organism: Gorilla gorilla gorilla (assembly GCF_029281585.2). NCBI lineage: Eukaryota > Metazoa > Chordata > Mammalia > Primates > Hominidae > Gorilla > Gorilla gorilla. The sequence continues at coordinate 34,139,317 of NC_073238.2, read as the reverse complement.
TCTTCCAGTAGAATCAAGCAAATCCTTCCAAGAATTTTATAGTACATCTTGTTTGTCTCCCTGTGAAAACAACTGGAATCTTAAAAAAGGAGTTTTTAATAAGTCAAGATGTACAATTTGTAGTAAATTAGCAGAGGTCTGGATTTTTATACCTAAGTTGTTGTTTAGGCTAACAGTGATAATTTTAAGTTTTAAGTGCTATTATGTACTCTTTCATCTACATAATGCACATGTTCTGGATGTATAACATGAAGCTGAAAGGAAGAATAAGGATATGTTAGAACTATCTTATGGGATATTTTATAAATAAAATTCCATTTGCATAGCATGGAAAGTACACATCTGTTTCTATGGAATTGTTGTGCTCATAAACAAGGCAATTGTTTTATGGTGGATTTTGTTCTTACTGATGACATTAAATAAAAATGTAGTCTCAAGAGTTGGGGGTCAAGGGCTGGAAAACTACCCCTTGGGGCCGGACGTGGTGGCTCACATCTGTAATCCCAGCACTTTGGGAGGCCGAGGCAGGTGGATATCTTGAAGTCAGGAGTTCGAGACCAACCTGGCCAACAGGGCGAAACCCAATCTCTACTAAAAATACAAAAATTAGCTGGGTGTGGTGACGCAAGCTACTTGGGAGGCTGAGGCAGGGGAATCGCTTGAACCAGGGAGGCGGAGGCTGCAGTGAGCTGAGATCGCGCCACTGTACTCCAGCCTGGGTGATAGAGCAAGACTCTCTCAAAAAAAAGAAAGAAAAAAAAAACATACCCATCTAACAAACCTGCACATGTATTCCCTGAATCTAAAAGTTAAAATTAGAAAGCAGCAGATCCCGGTACAAGAACACATGGAACAAGTGGAGTGAATGTATGCTGTTTGCTTAACATTCAGTGATATTGCAGTCTTCCCATTTCCTAGAAGAGAAGAAACATGCATGCAGGCAGTCCTCACTTTATAAAAGTCTTTGGTAACTAAATTTGGTGTTGGTTACCCCTGAGTCATGCATATCAAGGACATGATTTTATCTCAGTTACCACAGTGAGAACTACCCTGCTTCTGGTTATACAGACACGATCCTGAATACAGATAATATTGATTCCCTTAGCTCCCTCCACAAATGTTCTAGGGCAGTGAACTTTACTTACAATAACATCTAAAAATTGTTGATCCTTGTTGATGAGTGACTCACACATATAATCCCAACTGCTTAGGGGGCTGAGACAGGACAATCACTGGAGTCCAGGAGTTTGAGGTGGAGTGAGCTATGATTGTACCACCGCTTTCCTGCCAGGGTGATAAAGCAAGAGACACTATCAAAAGAAAAAAAAAAGGATTGTTGACCCATTTCTTTTAAGCGGGTCATGTCAAAATCTTCTAAACCAAAGTCAGGTGTGGTGCTGCAAGCCTGTAATCTGGGCTACTCAGGAGGCATGAGTAGAGGGCTTGCTTGAGACCAGGAATTCGAGCCCAGGGCAACATAGCAAAAACTTGTCTCAAAAAAAAAAAAAATAAAAGTTCATTATCTGTTGTTATTAAATGTCTTTAGGGAAGTTATTATTGATTTTATTGCTTTCCTATGAATCTTGTCCTCTTTTGTGAAATCAAAGTGATCTTACAAATAAAGGAAAAAATAAAATATGCTTTTTAAAAATCTTTTCCCAGCTAGGCATGGTGGCTCATGCCTGTAATCCCAGCATGTTGGGAGGCCAAGGCGGGCAGATCACTTGAGGTCAGGAGTTCGATACCAGCCTGGCCAACATGGTGAAACCCCATCTCTACTAAAAATACAAAAATTAGCTGGGCGTGGTGGCGGGCGCCTGTAATCCCAGCTACTTGGGAGGCTGAGGCAGGAGAATCGCTTGAACATGGGAGGCAGAGGTTGCAGTGAGCCGAGATTGTGCCACTGCACTCCAGCCTGAGTGACAGAGTGAGACTATCTCAGACAAAAAAAAAAAAATCTTTTCCCTGGGTATATCTTCCTCTGAGATATGACTAGGGATTCTTTGCTTCTGTTGCAGAAACTAGTTATCTCATTGCTTGCTATGCTAATCTGGTTCATATATCTTAGTTAATGAATTCTGGTTTTTCTTTTAGATTCGCCATGAAGTCAGCGTAAATAATGTAACACATAAACTGTGCAGTAACCATTGCTTTAATAAGTACAGATTGGCCAATGGTCTAATAATGAACTGCTGTGAGCACTGTGGAGAGTACATGCCTAGTAAGAGTACTGGAAACAACATCCTGGTGATTGGAGGTCAGCAGAAGAGATTTTGCTGCCAAAGTTGTATTAACGAATATAAACAGGTAATTCTTTTTCATGAGCTTTAAATGATCAAATATATAGTAGCTTCACCCTTACAGCTTACATGAACCGGATTTATCTTAGAATCTCATTTAATTCCATTTTGCCATTCTGTCATTGGTTTGTCCCATCTCAAATATTCAAGTCTAAGATTGTCGTAAGCTTGTTTTAAAAGTTTACTTTGGGCTGGGTGCAGTGACTCACTTGTGTAATTCCATCATTTTGGGAGGCTGAGGTGGGAGGATTGCTTGAGCTCAGGAGCTTGAGACCATCCTGGGCAGCATAGTGAGACGTAATCTCTACTAAAAATTTTTTAGAATTAGCCGCAGGCATGATGGCATGTGCCTGTAGTCTCAGCTACTTTGGAAGCTGAGGCGTAAGTATTGCTTGAACCTGGGAGATTGAGGCTACAGTGAACTATGATTGTACCACTGCACTCCAACTAGGCAACAGAGCAAAAGCCTGTCTCAGAAAAAAAAAAGAAAGAAAATGATCAGGCACAGTGGCTCACACTTGTAATCCCAGCACTTTGGCCAAGGCAGGCAGATCACTTGGGGCCAGGATTTTGAAACCAGCCTGGGCAACATGACAAAACCCCCTGTCTACTAAAAATACAAAAATTAGCCAGGCGAGTTGGTGTGTGCCTGTAATCCCAGCTACTTGGGAAGCTGTAATCCCAGCTACCAGGAATCACTTGAACCTGGTAGGCAGAGGTTGCAAACCCGAGATCATGCCACTGCATTCCAGCCTGGGTGACAGAGCAAGACTCTGTCTCAAAAGAAAAAGGTTACTCCTGGATGAATTTAAAAGACTAATTTTTGTTCTGTACCATTTAGCACTCCCACTAAGCACTTGATAATTCTAGTCGCTCTACATTCTGACCAAAATTTGGAGCCAGGTGAGGTGCTTCATGCCTGTAATCCCTGCACTTTGGGAGGCCCAGGTGGGAGAATCAGCTGAGGCCAGGAGTTCAAGACCAGCCTGGTCAACATAGCCAGACCCTGTCTCTACAAAAAAAAAAAAAAATTAAAATGTGGTAGTGTCTGTTTTGTCTATCAGGTCTTCAGCCCATTTTTTATTGAATTCTTTTTGTTACTGAGTTGTAGGAGTCCTTGGTATTATTCTGGATACATGTATTTTATAAAATAAATGTATTTGGAAAAAAATTTTTTTTCTTCTTTTTTTTTAAAAAAGAAAAAATAGGCTGGACGTGGTGGCTCACGCCTGTAATCCCAGCACTTTGGGAGGCCAAGGCGGATGGATCACCTAAGGTCAGGAGTTGGAGACCAGCCTGACCAACGTGGCGAAACCCCGTCTCTACTAAATACAAAAAAATAAGCCGGGCATGGTGGCTGGCACCTGTAATCCCAGCTACTCCGGAGGCTGAAGCAGGAGAATCGCTTGAACCTGGGAGGTGGAGGTTACAGTGAGCGGAGATTGCGCCATTGCGCTCCAGCCTGGGCAACAAGAGCAATGCTCTGTCTCAAAAAAAAGAAAAAGGAAATACAGATGGGTCTCAATATGTTGCCCAGGCTGGTCTCGAACTCCTGGGTTCAAGCAGTACTCCCACCTCAGCTTCCCAAAGTACTGGGATTATAGGCATGAGCCATTGTTCCTGGCCGGAAGATTTTCTTTCAGACTGATTTGTCTTTTCATTTTCTTAATGTTTTGTTTTGTTTTCCTAATGTTACTTTTGAAAAGTACAAGATTTTAATTTTTATAAGTCCTATTTATTATTTGCTTCTCTTGTGATTAATAGTTTTTGTGTATTTAAGGAATCTTTGCCCACCAAAATTACAAAGATATTTTCCTACATTTCCTTCTAGAATCTTTTCAGTTTTAGCTTTTATTTTTTAGGCCTGTGATTCATTTTGAATTAATTTTGTATATGGTGTTAGATGTGGGTTAAAGAATTATCAACTTCCTGATTTTAAGACATTAAAATGCTGCAGTAATCAAGGCAGTATGGTTTGGTGTATAAACAAATGGGCTAACAGAGATCAGTGAAATAGAAGATAGTCCAGAAATAGAACCACATAGTAGATTTTTCAAGAAGGTACCAAATTATTCTGATGAGAAAAACAAGATTTTTTAACAAATTATGCTGAAATAATTTTTTGTTTGTGTGGAAATAAATGAGCCTTGACCCCTTTTCATTGCATACACAAAAATTAAGATAGATCATAATGTAAAACTGGAAATATTCTTAACCCCCATTTCACTGGATGAGAATTTAATTGGTTAGCTTCAAGGGAAAGTAACCCTGAATTGCTAGGCTTTTATCGAACAGGAGAAACAGTGGATACCCATAGTTGACTTTTCTGTGTATTTTTGCAAGAAAACCTTATTTATGTTAAATTATTTTTTCTTTACATATATTGCACCTAATATTTAAGAAAGCTTTTGGTTTATAGAAGAACACAATGAACATTAACAAATAGAAAGGTCCAGGCACGGTGGTACATGCCTGTAATCCTAGCACTTTGGGAGGCCAAGATGGGAGGATGGCACTAGTCCAGGAGTTGGAGACCAACGTGGGCAACATAGTAAGACCCCATCTCTACAAAACAATTTTTTTAATTAGCCAGATATGGTGGTTGTACACTCGTAGTTCTAGCTCCTCAGGAGACTGAGGTGAGTGAGCTATGATTGCACCATTACACTCCGCCCTGGGCAACAGAATGAGACTATCTCTAACAAAACAAAATTTAAAAAGACTTAATATTGTTAAATTGTCTTTTCAAAGACAGTTACATGACAAAAGTAACCTACTGACCTTCTAATTTGGAAATAAAAACTATATTAAGTCTTAATATTTTCCAAGCCTTTTTTATTTCTTAAATGGATGATTTAGGCTGAGTGTGGTGGCTCATGTCTGTAATCCATGCACATTGGGAGGCCAAGGCGGGCGGATCACTTGAGTTCAGGAGTTCGAGACCAGCCTGGCCAACATAGTGAAACCCTGTCTCTACTAAAAAGGCAAAAATTAGCCAGGCATGGTGTTGTGTGCCTGTAATCCCACCTACTCGGGAGGCTGAGGAAAGAGAATCACTTGAACCTGGGAGGTGGAGGTTGCAGTGGGCCGAGATCATGCCACTGCACTCCAGCCTGGGCAACAGAGCAAGACTCTGTCTCAACAACAACAACAAAAAAAGGATGATTTACCTGTGTCTGAGTTCTTGCTAAGTTAAAGGTTGTGAGCTCATAAGCTTCAGAGAAATACCATAATGCTTATCCTCCAAAAAGCGTAAGAATTACACATAGATTATAAATTTTTTACTACTAAATAGGCACCAAAAGAGGAGGTAAAAATGAAGAAATAAGCCAGGCAGGGTGCCTCACGCCTGTAATCCCAGCACTTTAGGAGGCCAAGGGAGGCAGATCACCTGAGGTCAGAAGTTCGAGACCAGCCTGGCCAACATGGTGAAACTCCGTTTCTACAAAAAAATACAAAAAGTTAGCCAGGCCGTGGTGGTGAACACCTGTAATCCCAGCTACTCAGGAGGCTGAGGCAAGAGAATCGCTTGAACCTGGGAGGCGGAGGTTGCAGTGAGCCGAGATCACGCCACTGTACTCCAGCCTGGGTGACAGAGCAAGACTCCATCTCAAAAACAAAAGAAGAAATATGCATAGTCAAACTAGGCAGACATACACCTATACATATGGTTTTTTTTTGTTTTTTTTTTTGAGACAGAGTCTTGCTCTGTCACCCAGGCTGGACGATCTCAGTTCACTACAACCTCCACCTCCCGCTTCAAGCGATTCTCCTGCCTCAGCCTCCCAAGTAGCTGGGATTACAGGTGCGCATCACCATGCCCTGCTAATTTTTGTATTTTTGGTAGAGATGGACGGGGTTTCACCATGTTGGCCAGACTGGTCTTGAACTCCTGACTTCAGGTAATCTGCCTGCCTCGGCTCCCAAAGTGTTGGGAATACAGGTGTGAGCTACCATGCCTGGCCTAGATTTTCTTAAATAACTTGCTTGCTATTCTGATCCCTAGAATAAAGTGCTCATTCTACCATGTGTATTTCAGTAATACAGAGTAACTCAGTGGGGCACAGTGGCTCACACCTGTAACCCCAGTACTTTGGGAGGCAGAGGCAAGCGGATTGCTTGAGCCCAGGAGTTGGAGAGCAGCCTGGGCAACATAGTGAGACCCCATCTCTACAAAAAATTAAAAATTAGCAGGCATGGTGACACATGGCTGTAGTCCCAGCTGTTTGGGAGCCTGAGGTGAAAGGATGGCCTGAGCTTGGGAGGTCAAGACTGCAGTGAGCTGTGATTATGACATTGCACTCCAGCCTGGGTGACAGAGCAAGACCCTGTCTCAAAAAAAAAAAAAAATAGGCTGGGCGTGGTGGCTCACGCCTGTAATCCCAGCACTTTGGAAGGCCAAGGCGGGTCAGGAGATCAAGACCATCCTGGCTAACATGGTGAAACCCCGTCTCTACTAAAAATACAAAAAATTAGCCGGGCGTGGTGGCAGGCACCTGTAGTCCCAACTACCCTGGAGGCTGAGACAGGAGAATGGCGAGAACTCAGGAGGCAGAGCTTGCAGTGAGCCGAGATCACGCCACTGCACTCCAGCCTGGGGGACAGTGCAAGACTCTGTCTCAAAAAAAAAAAAAAAAGAAAAAGTAACTCATAAACAGTTGGCAAAGGCCGGGCGAGGTGTCTCATGCCTGTGGAGGCTGAGGCGAGTGGATCGCTTGAGCTCAGGAGTTTGAGACCAGCCTGGGCAACATGGTGAGCCCCTGTCTCTACAAAAAATTAGCCAGGTGTGGTGACACATACCTGTAGTCCCAGCTGCTTGGGCGGCTGAGGCAGGAGAATCGCTTGAACCTGGGAGGCGGAGGTTGCAGTGAGCCAAGATGGCGCCACTGCACTCCAGCCTGGGTGACAGTGTGAGACTGTCTCAAAAATTATATGTTAGCCAGGCATGGTGGTTCATACCAGTAGTCCCAGGTACTTGGAAAGCTGAGGTGGGAGGATCACTTGAGCCCAGGAGGCAGAGGTTGCAGTGAGCCGAGATCACGTCACTGCACTTCAACCTGAGCAACGGAGTAAGACCCTGTCTCAAAAAATAATAAATTAATTAATAGTTGCCAAATATAGGCATGATATTTCTGTATAATCAGAATGTTTTACATTTTATAAATGTGCTTCCCCACTCCACCCCAAACACATGAGTATTTTCAAGTGATAAGTGACAGCCTTCTGAAAAGGCCAACACATAAGAAAAAAACTGAAATCTTGCACCTAGTAGCTTATTGCTGAATAACATACACGTCATAAAATGTAAAGACAGAATCTTGATCTAAGCCAGTGCTTCTCAATCAGGGATGATTTTTGTCCCCATGGGGACATTTGGCAATGTCTAGAAACATTTGTGACTCACACCTGAGGATAGAGGTCACTCTATCCACACTCTAGTGGATAGAGTCCAGAGGTGCTGCTAAACATCTGCAGTGCACAGTACAGTTCCTCACAACAAATAATCATCTTGTCCAAGAAATCCTGCAACTAAAGATAAGTGGATGGGTGTTGAGTGTGTATGGTGAGCATGGTAAGAGGAAGGAAAGCAAAATTTTCATCTTCCTCATTGAGAAGTCAATTGATGATACCTAAAGCTGGGAGGAAAAAAAAGTCAGTAAATAGTGATACAAACAAGTAACTTTGAGATTTAGAAATAACCGAAGAATCAGCTAGAAAAGTTATGTAAGTGCTGGGCATGGTGGTGTGCACCTACAATACTAGCTACTAGAAAGACTGAGGCGAGAGGGTCACTTGAGCCCAGGCGTTTGAGGCTACAGTGCACTAGGATCATACCTGTGAATAGCCACTGTACTCCTCCTGGGCAACAAGGCAAGGCCTTGTCTCAAAAAAATTGTTTGCCAGGCATAATGGCTTATGTCTGTAATCCCAGCACTTTGGGAAGCTGAGGCAAGAGGATTGCTTGAGCCCAGGAGTTCAAGACCAACCTCAGCAACATGGTGAGACCCCTGTCTCTACAAAAAAAACTTAAAAATTAGCTGGCGTGGCATGCCCCTGTGGCCCCAGCTACTTGGGAGGCTGAGCTCGGAGGATCACTTGAGCCTGGGAGGTCACGGCTGCGAGTGAGTGAACCATGATTTCATCACTGCACTCCAGCCTGAATGACAGAGCGAGACTATCTCAAAATATATATATATTTTTTAATGGTATATATTTAAAAAATTGTTTTATTTTTATTTTAAAAGGTTGTAAGTGGTTAGCTTCTGGTAAAGGGGAAATGGGTAGAGGTGGTAGGGGACTCCTATTTGTTTTAATTAACCTGGCATGACTAGTTGGTGTTTTATACTAAATGTATCTGGTTTTTTGTTTTGTTTTGTTTTGTTTGTTTGAGACAGGGTCTCTCCCTCTGTCACCCAGGCTGCTGTGCAGTGGCTTGAGCTCTGCTCACTGCAACTTCCAGCTCAAGTGATCCTCCCACCTTAGCCTCCTGAGTAGCTGGGACTGCAGGCATGTGCCACCACACTCAGCTAGGTGATAGGAATTTTTCAGCTGCATTATACTCTTAGGGGACCACCGCCTTATATGCCATCCATCATTGAAACTCAAACTCATTGTGTTGAAAACTGAACCTCCAAACCTGGTTTCCTTTGTTTCCCATATCAGTAAATGAAGCCACCATCCACCCAAATGCCCATTCAGAAATTTAGGGTCATTGTTTACTCTTCTTTCTTCCTTAGCCCCTAGAGCCAATCAATTACCAACTAATCCAAATTCTACTTCCTGAGCACTTCTCAACTCCTATCTCTACTGCTATAATCCTAGACATAGCTAACATCATCTTTTGCCAGAATTACTACTATAGTTTCTTGACTGATCTCTGTGCCTCTTCCTTCCTTACATAAGGTTGGGAATTCATAATACAATTAGAGCAATCTTTCCAAAGTACAAATTTGATCATGTCACATCTCTGCATTTATTTATTGGATCATATCACATCTCTGCATTGATTGATTGATTGGAGACAGAGTCTCACTCTGTCTCCCAGGCTGGAGTGCAATGGCACGATCTCAGCTCACTGCAACCTCCACCTCCCAGGTTCAAGCGATTCTCCTGCCTCAGCCTCCTGAGTAGCTGGGATTACAGGTGCGTGCCACCACGCCTGGCTAATTTTTGTATTTTTAGTAGAAACAGGGTTTCACCATGTTGGCCAGGCTGGTCTTGAACTCCTGACCTCAGGTGATCCACCCGCCTTGGCCTCTCAAAGTCCTGGGATTACAGGCGTGAGCCACCGCACCTGGCCCACACCTCTGCATTTTTTACTTTAAAGCTGCCACATTACTTTCAGAATGAAACAGAACAAGTCCATTTTTATTTTCTTTCACTGTATTGCATATGGTACTCAAGTTGTGTTGTGTATAGCTAATAGGATGCCATTCACATTTTATACATCTTTATTTTTTTTTTTTTTTGAGACGGAGTCTCGCTCTGTTGCCCAGGCTGGAGTGCAGTGGCGCAATCTCGGCTCACTGCAATCTCCGCCTCCCAGGTTCATGCCATTCTCCTGCCTCAGCCTCCCGAGTAGCTGGGACTACAGGCGCCCGCCACTACGCCTGGCTAACTTTCTGTATTTTTAGTAGAGACGGGGTTTCACCATGGTCTCGATCTCCTGACCTCGTGATCCGCCCACCTCAGCCTCCCAAAGTGCTAGGATTACAGGCGTGAGCCACCGTGCCTAGCCCACATTTTATACCTATTATGTTAAATCTTTTTAGTTTTTTTATTATAATTTTATTGACACCAAAATAGGTAATGTGTCTTTATTACAACATATTTCAGTAAATGGTAGTAAAATGTTCAAAAACAAAATAAAAATTAAATTTCTGACAGATATGGTGACCTCATCTAACAATGTTAATAAACATACATACTACTTTGAATTTACAGTGTTAATCTAGCAACATCTAAATGGTCTGTTTTTGAGCAAGGAGCTGCTTTTTAAGCACATTGTTTCAATTAAAATCAAATTTTAAAAACGTTCCTTGTATTAGTGGATTAAAATAGTATGCTTAGTTCTCACTTTAAATCCCTAAGTATTTATGACCTATTTAAAAAGTAATCACTTGTCATTAATAATTGATGAACAAAGTATTATGTATACCTGAATTAGAGCTCTCTCTTCATATTTGTGTGTGTTTGGGCCCATGTATTGAAGGAATTATTTATGGAAATTTCACCATTAAAGTTAATTGCTGTTAAATTTTAGTGACTTTCACATTAATTTTTATAACCACTTTATTGAGATGTAATTAACATACCCTAAAATTCACCATTCTTAGAACATTTTCATCATCCCCAAAATAAACCCCCTATCTATTAACAGTTCCCCTTTCAACTCCAACTCCTCCAAAGTTCTAGGCAACTGTTAGTCTGTCTTCTGCCTATAAATTTGCCTCTTCTGTAACATTTCACATAAATAGAATCACACAAGTACTTCGCAACTAGTTTATTCATGTGTCATATTATTTTCAATTTTTTCCCATGTTGTAGCATACATCAGTATTTCATTTGTTTTTATCCATTGCATGGATAATACTGTATTTTTATCCTTTCATCTGTGATGGGACATTTTGAGTTGTTTCTACTTTTTGGCTATTATGAGTAATATTACCATGAACATTTGGGTCTAAGTTTTTGTGTGGACACAGTTTTGTTTTGTTTTTTTAACGAGACGGAGTCTCACTCCTGTCGCCCAGGCTGGAGTGCAGTGGCGAGATCTTGGCTCACTGCAACCTCTGTCTCCCGTGTTCAAGCAGTGTTCTGCCTCAGCCTCCCGAGTAGCTGGGATTACAGGTGCCCGCCACCATGCCCAGCTAATTTTTGTATTTTTAGTAGAATCAGGTTTTCACCATCTTGGTTAGGCCGGTCTCGAACTCCTGACCTCGTGATCCCCCCACCTCGTCCTCCCAAAGTGCTGAGATTACAGGCGTGAGCCACCATGCCTGGCCTGTGTGTCCATATATTTTTATTTCTTTTGGGTATATACCTTGGAGTGGAATTGCTGGGTCATAGGGTAACTGTTTAAATTTTGACAAACTTCCAGTTTTCATTTTTTTGTTTTTTGTTTTTTGAGATGGAGTCTCGCACTGTTGCCTGGGCTGGTGTGCAGTAGCATGATCTCAGCTGGCGCCTCCCAGGTTCAAGCAATTCTCCTGCCTCAGCCTCCCGAGTAGTTTGAATTACAGGCGCCTGCCACCACACCCATCTAATTTATTTTTTTGTTTCTTGTTTTTTGTTTTTTTGAGCCAGACAGTTTTCAAAAGTGGCTACACCACTTTACATTTCCCACCAGGATCTTAGAGAGGTTCCAGTTTCTCCTCATCTTTGCCAAGACTTTTGTTCTCTTTTTTTTTTTTTTTTTTTTTTTTTTTAAGCATGGAGTCTTGCTCTGTTGCCCAGGCTGGAGTACAGTGGCATGATCTCAGCTCACTGCCACCTCCGACTCCAGGGTTCAAGTGAGGTCTCTTGTGTCTCAATCTCCAGAGTAGCTGGGATTACCAGTACCTGCCCCACCACACCCAGCTAAATTTTGTATTTTTTAGCAGAGACGGGGTTTTGCCATATTTGCCACGCTGGTTTCAAACCCCTGACCTCAACTGATCCACCCGCCTTGGCCTCCCAAAGTGCTGGGATTATAGGCATGTGTCACCACACCCAGCCTCATTCTCTATTATAGTCATCCTCTTGGATATGAAGTGGTATGTTGTCACCTTTTTTTTTTTTCTTCTTCTTCTTTTGGGACTTGTCCCTTTTTTTTTTTTTTTCTTCTTCTTCTTCTTTTGGGACAGGGTCTCACTCTTTCGCCCAGACTGGAGTGCAGTGGCGCGATCTCAGCTCAGCTCAACCTCCGCCTCCTGGGTTCAAGCGATTCTCCTGCCTCAGCCTCCAGAGGAGCTGGGATTACAGGCGCATGCCACTATGGCCCGGCTAATTTTTGTATTTTTAGTAGAGACAGGGTTTCACCATGTTGGCCAGACTTGTTCTCGAACTCCTGACCTCAAATGATCCATCCACCTTGGCCTCCCAAAGTGCTGGGATTACAGGCATGAACCACCACACCCGACCGTCGTCTTCTTTTTGATTGGCATTTCTTTGATGCCTAATGATGAGCATGTGCTTATTGAGCATTTGAATATACATTAATTTTTAAAAGTTTAACCTAAAATAAAATTATAATCCTCTTTGTCCTCAGATGATGGAAACAAAATCAAAAAAATTAACAGCATCAGAAAATAGAAAAAGGAATGCTTTTAGAGAAGAAAATGAGAAACAATTATATGGATCGTCAAATACACTTATGAAAAAAATAGAGGGAATCCCAGAAAAAAAGGAAAAGACTTCACAGCTACAGCTTTCAGTAGAATGTGGCACGGATACATTACTGATCCAAGAGAGTGTGAATTTACCTCCTCCTTCCACGTCAACCATAGCTGATACATTTCAAGAGCAACTGGAAGAGAAAAATTTTGAAGACTCCATTGTACCAGTTGTGCTTTCCGCAGATCCAGGTACGTGGCCCCGAATTTTGAATATTAAACAACGGGACACTCTTGTTGAAAATGTTCCGCCTCAAGTAAGAAATTTTAACTTTCCAAAAGATAATACAGGGAGGAAGTTTTCAGAAACTTATTATACACGGATTCTTCCAAATGGTGAAAAAACCACTAGATCCTGGTTACTTTATTCAACCTCAAAAGATTCTGTGTTTTGTCTATATTGCAAACTCTTTGGGGAAGGAAAAAATCAACTGAAAAATGAAAATGGGTGCAAAGATTGGCAACATTTATCACATATTCTTAGTAAACATGAAGAAAGTGAAATGCACATCAACAATAGTGTTAAGTACTCAAAATTAAAATCTGATCTGAAAAAAAATAAAGCTATTGATGCTACAGAACGCAGATTATATGAAAATGAGAAAAATGATGGTGTGCTGTTGTTGTACACATAATATACCTGATTTGTTTTTTGGCATGATGATCAGAATCTTACATTACTCAGAAAACATCTGTCCTGCAATAGTCAGTACTATTGTGTTGTAAGTCTCCTCTACAGAGTAACTTGCAGCAGTTCCTTAGCAATAAGTATGATAGCAAATAAATAGCAAAGAATGTTTCCATTCTAAATCTAAAACTAATTAGATTCAATCGTCATTTGGCAATGACTTCATTAGGCAATGAAGATTAACAATAGGTAATTGTTAATCTTCAAAATCTATCAATTTACACTATTTAAAAATTGGCATTTAATGACTGCCATTTGATGGGTTTGGTTAATATTCTGTTCTTGGCCGGGCGCAATGGCTCACGCCTATAATCCAAGAACTTTGGGAGGCTCAGGCGGGTAGATCAATTGAGGTCAGAAGTTCAAGACCAGCCTGGCCAACGTGGCAAAACCTCGTCTTTACTAAAAATACAAAAATTAGCCAGGTGTGGTGGCACACACCTGTAGTCCCAGCTACTCAGGAGGCTGAGGCAGGAGAATCGCTTGAACCCAGGAGGCAGAGGTTGCAGTGAGCTGAGATTGCACCACTGCACTCCAGCCTGAGCAACAGAGCGAGAGTCAGTCTCAAAAGAAAGAAAAATATTATGTTCTAATTACCTTGAAAGAGGAAAGAAAGGCTTGAATTGATCAATACCAGTTTGAATAAGATACTTATGTGAACAAGCATTCTCAACATTATTATTAAAGTAAAACTACTCAGTTTACAGAATGGGATCTGAAACTACAGCTTTTTGCTATTAAACCAAATACTTGTGATCTACTTCGTTTGAGCAAAACATTTTTATTTGAGCAAAACAGCATTATTTGTTATGTTAATGATGGTTAATTTCCATTTTATTGGTTTTGTGTTTATTTTAATTTGTAAATGTTTTAGCATTTATTATTGTATGTGAACTATATTTACCTATTTTATGTTGATAAAAATATAAAAAATATTAAAATAAGTATATATTAAGTTAACCTTCAAGTGTTATGGGCTTTTTTCTCCCTGTGAAAAGAGATGGCATGCTTGAAATTTGAGATACACCAATGAAAATTAAGGATTTAAGTTATTTTAGATGGTCAGCAGCCCCATCACTGTGTATTTAGTAAATCTCCCTTCTGTTTCTGATTTCTGATGTCAATTTTCTAATATATTAAATTTTTATATACTATTCCTGTGAAACAAAATGGCATATGAGCAGTGACTAGGACAGAAGGTGCGTTCTTGTGGGATGACACTAGGAATACTTGCAGACTCTCAATGATGCCAGTGTATATATTTTTGGAATACCCGTGAAAGTAATCCTCATTAACTTCTAACCATTTTGAGTGTTTGTTTGTTTGTTTTAAATAGAGATGAGGTCTACTATGTTGTCCAAGCTGATCTTCAACTCCTGGTCTCAAGCGATTCTCCCACCTCAGCCTCTCAAAGTGCTGGAATTACAGACTTGAGCTACTATGCCCAGCCACCATTTTGGTTTTTGACAACTAGATCATTTAGTATTTTCAGACATGGATCTGAATGTGGCTTTGGGATGTTTCCAAAAATCCAGTTTGCTCTAGAAGCCCAGAGAGTACTCTAGAGACTGTAGAACAAGTTTTGAAATTTGTTTGCAAATTATCAGCGTACTTATTATTTCAGGCTGGGCACAGTGGCTCATGCTTGTAATCCCAGCACTTTGGGAGGCCGAGTGGGGTGGATCACTTGAGGTCAGGGATTCAAGACCAGCCTGGCCAACATAGTGAAACCCCATCTCTATGAAAGTACAAAAATTAGCAGGGCTTGGTGGCACATGCCTGTAATCCCAGCTACTTGGGAGGCTGAGGCATGAGAATTGCTTAAACCCAGGAGGCAGAGGTTGCAGTGAGCCGAGAACATGCTACTGCACTCCAGCCTGGGTGACAGAGCGAGACGCTGTCTCTAAAATAAGTAAACAAATATACTCATTATTTCATTAAAGCTTGCCAATCAACTGAATCACAGATTCATAGTATAATTAGACCCTTTCGTATTTGAGCAAACTACTGAAATCAATCAGTGGCTGTTTAAGATAATTTGGCATAACCATCAGATTTATCAATTTAAAAAATAAAATTAGATCCTCACCTTAAATTCATTTATTTCATCAGCATACTGCACACCTAGAAGGCACCATCAATTCCACACATAGCAATTAAAGGTAAAAAATTCAAAAGATATAGGTGTTTCATTGACCTGTGTTCATTGTAAATAGCTTTCAAATTTTCATTATGTTTGACATCTTTCATAATACAGTGTTAGATGATCCGGGCTCAGTGACATATACCCATAGTCCTTACTACTTGGTAGGCTGAGGGAGGATCCCTGGAGCCCAGGAGTTGGAGTCCAGACGAGGCAACGTAATAAAACCCCAACCCTTAGAAAAAAAAGAAAATCAACTAAATTAAGAAGAGAAGATAAAAATGCAAGTATCTCTATACGGGAATAATTAAATTTTTTTCCTTTTCTAGTTTTTAATTTTTAATATTTATTTATTTATTTATTTTGAGGCAGAGTTTTGCTCTTGTTGCCCAGGCTGGAATGCAATGGCACGATCTTGCCTCCCTGGTTCAAGCAATTCTCCTGCCTTAGCCTCCCGAGTAGCTGGGATTATAGGTGCCCACCACCGTGCCTGGCTAATTTTTTGTATTTTTAGTAGAGATGGGGTTTCACCATATTGGCCAGGCTGGTCTCGAACTCCTGACCTCAGGTGATCCGCCCGCCTCGGCCTCCCAGAGTGCTGGGATTACAGGTGTGAACCACCATGCCCGGCCTAATTTTTATTTTTTTAACATTGTAAAATTAATGTGGCCGGCCACAGTGACTCACGCCTGTAATGCCAGCACTTTGGGAGGCCGAGGCGGGCAGATCACGAGGTCAGGAGATCAAGACCATCCTGGCCAATGTGGTCAAATCCCGTCTCTACTAAAAATACAAAAATTAGCTGGGCGTGGTAGTGCACGCCTGTAGTCCCAGCTACTCGGGAGGCTGAGGCAGGAGAATCACTTGAACCAGGGTGTTGGAGGTTGCATGAGCTGAGATTGCGCTATTACACTCCAGCCTGGCGACAGAGCAAGGCTCCGTCTCCAAAAAAAAAAAAAAAAATTAATGTGTGCTCACTATAAGGAAGGAAGGGAGAAAACATAGATGTGAAAGTCCTATTTACCATCCTTCACCTCCCCAGCTGCAGGAACTGTCATCACTGATCTGGACTGTACCCAGGGTTTCTTTTCATCTTTTTAACTACTTCACTGGGAAAAGTCATTAGAAAAAATTATCTCCTACTACTAGTTTTATATCAAAAATTAGGACAATCTCAATCGTCTTGGAGAAAATGGCAATGCCAATTAATATTGACTTACTGGTTTTCTCATCTCACTGAGGACAAGTGAGATGGTTCTCATAAACTTCTGATTTTCAAAATTGCTATCTTTAAAATTCTTACATTGACCTATTTTCCTCTTGTGATTTCTTTGGTCCTCTCTTAGTGTCATGAGCCAGTAAGAGTTGCTAATAGCCACTTTATATATATACTATGTACAATTTGCTACATAGAATGTAAAAGTGAGGCCAGGCTCAGTGGCTCACAGCTGTAATCCCAGCACTTTGGGAGGCCAAGGCAGGCAGATCACTTGAGGTCAGGAGTTTGAGACCAGCCTGGTCAACATGGTGAAAAGCCATTTCTACTAAAAATACAAGAAAAAGTCCGGGCGTGGTGGCTCACGCCTGTAATCCCAGTGCTTTGGGAGGCTGAGGCGGGTGGATCACCTGAGGTTAGGAGTTCAAGACCAGCCTGGCCAACGTGGTGAAACCCTGTCTCTACTAAAAATACAAAAAATTAGCTGGGCGTGGTGGTGCAAGCCTGTAGTCCTAGTTACTCTGGAGGCTGAGGCACGAGAATCGCTTAAGCCCTGGAGGCAGAGGTTGCAGTGAGCCAAGATCATGCCATTGCACTCCAGCCTGGGCTAAAAGAGCGAAACGCCGTCTCAAAAATAATAATAATAATAATAATAAAATAAAATAAGCCGGGTATGGTGGCATGTGTCTGTAAATCCCAGCTACTCAGGAGGCTGAGGTGGGAGAATTGCTTGAACCTGGGAGGCAAAGGTTGCAGTGAGCCAAGATTGTGCTGCTGCACTTCGGCTTGGGTGACAGAGCAAGACTGTCTCAAAAGAAAAAGAAAAAGTAAAAATGAATATAATTGAATGGAAGATCTCAGTCAAGTTCAGTGGAAAGAATAATACTATATCTTTTTAGGTCTCATCACTCTTTTTGTCTCCAAAGCTCTGAAGTTCCCCATTACTTGGAGTTTAAAATTCCTCAACTCGTTGACACAACATAAGATCTTAACATAGGCAGCTGCAATCATCAGTGGCAGATGAATAGGGAAAGGCATAGACAACGACAATATGAAGGCACAAAATTTTAGAGCTGGAATAGTGCTGTATAACAGGGGTCCCCAAACCCCTGGCTGTGGCCTGTTAGGAACTGAGCTACACAGCAGGAGGTGAGCAACTGGTGAAGGAGCATTACTGCTGAGCTCCGCCTCCTGTCAGATCAGGGTTAGCATTCGATTTTCATAGGACTGGGAACCCTATTGTGAATGGAGGTTGCAGGCTCCCTGTGAGAATCTAATGCCTGATGATCTGAGGTGGAGCAGTTTCATCCTGAAACCGCCCCTACCCCCTTCATCCATGGAAAAATTGTCTTCCATGAAACTGTCTTCCCTGGTGTCAAAAAGGTTGGGGACCACTGCTCTATAAGGTTGACTTACAGTGTGTGACCATGTTAAGGCTGAAATTAAGAATTTGAGGCTGGGCTGGGTGTGGTGGCTCATGCCTGTAATCCCAGCACTTTGGGAGGCCAAGGCAGGTGGATCTCTTGAGCCCAGGAGTTTGAGATCAGCCTAAGCAACATGGTGAAATCCCGTCTCTACAAAATATACAAAAATTAGCCAGGTGTGGTGGCACACATCTGTGATCCTAAGTACTTGGGAGGATCACTTGAGTCCTGGAGGTTGAGGCTACAGTGAGTCATGATCGAGCCACTGCACTCCAGCCTGGGCTGGACAGAGTGTCAAAAAAAAAAAAAAAAAAAAAGCTGGTCCAAGGTGAGCCAGTAAAGTCAGTTATCTCAATTGTTCACAGTCAGTTACAAATTGAACTCTCCCTCCTCTCACTACTTCACTTTAAAAAGAAAAAAAAAAGTGCTGGGCTCAGTGACTCACGCCTGTAATCCCAGGACTTTGGGAGGCCAGGGCGGGTGGATTGCTTGAGGTCAGGAGTTCAAGACCAGCCTGACCAACATGGTGAAACCCCCTCTCTACTAAAAATACAAAAATTAGCCAGGCAAGGTGGTGGGCAGCCTATAATCCCAGCTACTCGGGAGGCTGAGGCAGGAGAATTGCTTGAACCTGGGAGGTGGAGGTTGCAGTGAGCCGAGATCACACCTTGCACTCCAGCCTGGGTGACAGACAGAATGAGACTCTGTCTCAAAAAAAAAAAAAAAAAAGAATTTAACTAGACTTGAAAGCAAATTTTGAGCCAATTAATAGAATCTTTGTTTTTAAGAGGGTGTGAAATTAGTTCGGGAATATAGTGGTGTTAATTTTAAATGTGGACAGTAGATTATTTTGAACTAATATCCTGGAAATCACATTTAGAGTGAAGAGCATATTAATCCAGTTTGCTTCTAAGGATAAATAAAGCCAGAGAAACCCCTGGAAAATAAGACTAATACCTCACTCCTGTTGGTATTAAAAAGCCTTTCATAATATGTGCCTACAAATTAATAAAATTGTAAACCTTTGGCGGCCAGATGCCTGGCTGAGCCCTGGGCACAGAGATCCACGGGGCCGAGTGCGTGCTCCGGCACCCGGGCGCCTGCCATGGGCTTTGTGGGGACGTGGGCCTGCATAGCACCCTGCGGGGCATCTCACATGAGCGTGCTGCTGCATAACCGCTCACACTGCGTCCTGAAGCTGGGGATGCGCTGCGGCCTGCAGGGGGCGCCTCCACCGCGTGCAGGATGGCCTGCTGCGACCAGCTCCAGGATCGCAGTCACCTGCTGGCTCACAGCAATCCTCGTCCTGGCGCTGTGTGAGGAGGTCACGGTCTACAGGATGGTAAGCGACAGCTGCTGCAGGGAGAGGAGCCACCCCTCGGTGCCTTACTATGACTTCCAGAAGAGCTGGCGTCATGAATGTCACATCTACCCCAAATCACCCACCGTTTCATCACCAAGGAGGCATCTTCTCCCACTGGACCAAGAGGAAGCCTGTCCTGGAGGGACGAGTAGCCTCCTTCACCACACTCCACCAAAAACATTTAATCTATGGATCCTGCCTCTGCCACATGCCAGGTGGACCTAAGATTCCTTTCTGCCCCACTCTGAGGACACTTGGAGCCGTCTCAGTCCTCAAGACTTGAAGGGGAGCGGAGGGGGTGCCCTGTCTCCACCTCCACTCTCTGAGTAATCCACAGCATTTTGGCATTCACCCCACCTCCAGGTCTGTCAAGTGGCCTTTGCCCCTGGGGCTGATGGCCCTCCGTACTCACCAGCATTATGACCGTGTGCCATTCCTGGTGCTTCCTCCCCTGGCTCCCTACTGTTGAAGGCCAAAAGAGTGAGGGTCATGATCAACTCAGTATACTCCTGGAGGCTACATAAGTAAACAGCAAACTTCATGAAAGCTGGATGTTGGCAAACTGACAAACTGTGTCTGCCACCCAGAAGGAATGCTGAGGGCGTGACACCCCAGACACAAGTGTTTCTTGTAATTAGGCACATCTGAAGCTTGTTAGCAATAATGTTAATCTGTGATCAATTAAGCAGCTTGACCAGTCGTTACCTTCTGCTCCCTGCTCTTTCTACCCAATAAATAGGAAGGGCTGTAGAGGCTCAGGCAGCTGCCTTTGCTCACTAGAAGCAGGGACCTGTCTTCTTCCCCTGGCCCTTTCTTTAAAACAGTTTCTTTTAATTTTTCATTTCTACATTCGTCCTCCGTTCAGTCTCCTAATGACGGTCTCAAGTAGTAACAGTAGTAACTGTCATAATGACGCTCTCAAGTAGTAACTGTGGCAGTCTGTCACACCCTACCGCCCTTTGGTGCCACACTTCTCAGGTCGGTCACCGTGGTTGTGGCAGCAGAGAGTCTAGGGTTTGTTGGGTGAAGGCGCCATTGAGCTGTGACTGCCAGTGCCATATTAGGAACTTATGGATATTTCTGGAGTGGGGGCGGGGGGGAGACAAAAATGAAACAAAACAAAACAAAGAGACTTGAGAAGGTATTATAAACAATTTAGGTCAAAGAATTTAAGATAGCCAGACATGGTGGCACATGCCTGTAATCCCAGCTACTCAGGAGGCTGAGGCAGGAGAATCGCTTGCATCCGGGAGACAGAGGTTGCAGTGAGCCGAGATTGGGCCACTGCACTCCAGCCTGGGCAACAGAGCGAGACTCAGTCTCAAAAAAAAAAAAAAAAAAAGGCTGGGCGCGGTGGTTCACGCCTTAATCCCAGCACATTGGGAGGCCAAGGCGAGTGGATCACCTGAGGTTGGGAGTTCAAGACCAGCCTGACCTACATGGAGAAACCCCATCTCTACTGAAAATACAAAATTAGCCAGGCGTGGTGGCGCATGCCTGTAGTTCCAGCTACTTGGGATGCTGAGGCAGGAGAATCGCTTGAACCCAGGAGGCAGAGGTTGTGGTGAGCCGATATCGCACCATTGCACTCCAGCCTGGGCAACAACAGCGAAATTCCGTCTCAAAAGAAGAAAAAGAAAAAGGATTTGAGAAATCTGATGGACAGATCCCTCAAAAAGACAATTTAAAAAGCACAGCAAGGCCGGGCGCGGTGGTTCACGCCTATAATCCCAGCACTTTGGGAGGCCAAGGCGGGCAGATCACAAGGTCAGGAGTTTGAGACCAGCCTGACCAATACGGTGAAACCTTGTCTCTACTAAAAATACAAAAATTAGCTTGGCATGGTGGTGCATGCCTGTAATCCCAGCTACTCAGGAGGCTGAGGCAAGAGAATCGCTTGAACCCAGGAAGCGGAGGTTGCAGTGAGTCGAGGTCTCAAAAAAAATAAAATAAAATAAAATAAGAAATATGTTAATGGTTAGATGTAAGTAGTGGTTATAAGGATGTTGACTCTAATTTTTTTTTAATTTTTATTATTTTCTTAGAGATAGGGTCTTGCTCTGTCACCCAGGCTGGAGTGCAGTAGCATGATTATGGCTCACTGTAGCCTCAACTTCCTGAGCTCTAGCAATCCTCCCACCTCAGCCTCCTGAGTAGCTAGGACTACAGATGAGCGCCACCACACCTGGCTAATTTTTTTTTTTTATTTTGGTAGAGATGGGGTCTTGCTATATTGCCCAGTTTGGCTTTGAACTCCAGGGCTCCAGTGATCCTCCTGCCTCAGCCTCCCAAAGTGCTGGGATTACAAGCATGAGCCACTGTGCCTGGCCACCAACATGACTTTTTTTTTGAGACAGAGTCTTGCTCTGTCACCCAGACTGGAGTGCCGTGGCACAATCTCAGCTCACTGCATCCTCCACCTCATAGGTTCAAGCAATTCTCCTGTCTCAGCCTCCCTAATAGCTGGGATTATAGGTGCACACCACCATGCCTGCCTAATTTTTGTATTTTATTTATTTACTTAAATTATTTATTTTTTGAGACAATCATGCTGTGTTGCGCAGGCTGGAATGCAGTGGCGTGATCTTGGCTCACTGTAACCTCCACCTCCCAGGTTCAAGTGATTCTCCTGCCTCAGCCTCTTGGTAGCTGGGATTACAGGTGCCCACCACCATGCCCATCTAATTTTTGTGGTTTTAGTAGAGCCAGAGTTTTGCCATGTTGGCCAGGCTGCTCTCAATCTCCTGACCTCAGGCGATCCACCCACCTTGGCCTCCCAAAGTGCTGGGATTATAGGCATGAGCCACCGGGCCCGACCCCAACATGACTTTTAACAGCTCAAGGTCACATCCGTAGGATGACCCCTAGACACTTGCCTGAGAAAACTCAAGATCACCTAAAGAATTTACTGTTTGTTCCAGCAAACACCTCAGGCGAGGACCCCCATCTTCCAGCCTCTGTGGGAAAGAGGGTAGGAGCCTAATTTTAATAAGCACCAGTTGGCAAACCCAACTGGGTTTCACACGGACCAACTTCCCCAGTTTCCACTTTTTGGAGTTTTTTACTTCCCTGACTCTAATGAGCCCCTGCTCACCCCCTCCTTACTCCCTCATTCTCCCTTTAAAACAACCAGTTAATTCCCATCGAAGTTTTCATTTGTTTATTTTTATTTTATTTATTTTATTTTTTTTGAGATGGAGTCTTGCACTGTCACCCGGGCTCTCAGGCTAGAGTGCAGTGGTGCAATCTCGGCTCACTGCAACCTCTGCCTCCTGGGTTCAAACAATTCTCCTGCCTCAGCCTCCAAAGTAGCTGGGATTACAGCCACGCGCCACCACGCCCAGCTAATTTTTTTTATTTTTAGTAGAGACGGGGTTTCACCATGTTGGCCAGGCTAGTCTCGAACTCCTGACCTTGTGATTCGCTCGCCTCAGCCTCCCAAAGTGCTGGGATTGCAGGGGTGAGCCACCGTGCCTGGCTATTTATTTTTGGGACTGAGTCTCCACTGTTGCCCAGGCTAGAGTTCAGTGGCATGATCTTGGCTCCCTGCAACCTCTGCCTCCCGGGTTCAAGTGATTCTCTTGCCTCAGCCTCCTGTGTAACTGGGACTGCAGGCATGCGCCACCATGTCCGGCTAATTTTTGCTTTTTTTTTTTTTTTTTTCTTTTTTGAGACAGACTGTCACTCTTGTTGTCCAGGCTGGAGTGCAATGGCATGATCTCAGTTCACCGCAACCTCCACCTCCCGGGTTCAAGCGATTCTCCTGCCTCAGCTTCCCGAGTAGCTGGGATTACAGGCATGCATCACCACACCCGGCTAATTTTGTATTTTTAGTAGAGACAGGGTTTCTCCATGCTGGTCAGGCTGGTCTCGAACTCCCAACCTCAGGTGATCCACCCAGCCCAGCCTCCCAAAGTGCTGAGATTCCTGGTGTGAGCCACTGTGCCAGGCCCTAATTTTTGCATTTTTAGTGGAGACGGGGGTTTTGCCATGTTGGCCAGGCTGGTCTCGAACTCCTGACCTCAGGTGATCTGCCCGCCTCAACCTCCCAGAGTGCTGGGATTACAGGCGTGAGCCACCGCAGCCGGACTGTTTATCTGTTCTGAGACAGAGTCTTGCTCTGTCACCCAGGCTGGAGTGCAGTGGTGTGATTATAACCCACTGCAGCCTGAACTCCTGGGCTCAAGGGTTCCTTCCCATCTCTCAGTTCCCTGTGTATCTGAGACTACTACTACATGCCCAGCAATTTTTTTTTTGTAGCAATAGGACTTCCTTATGTTGCTCAGGCTGGCGTTGAATTCCTGGTCTCAAGTGATCTTCCCGCATCAGCCTCCAAAAGTATTGGGATTACAGGCGTGAGCCACTGCACCAGGCCCACATTGAAGTTGAGTTCAATTTTCACTGGACTCTTTTGCATATTGCAATAGTATGTTACTGATTAAAATCTGCCCTTAACTCTTTAGTATCTGGCTTTATCTCTGACATAGCTTTTTTGAATGTTTGAAATTTTCGTAAGATTGGGATAAAAATTAAAACACACACACACACAATAGACACATGTACCAGCTATGTCAGAGTAACTGGTATTGGGCTTTCCTCCTCCCTATAAACAAGTAGAAAACTGGGGCTGGCTGCGGTGACTCACACCTGTAATCCCAGCACTTTGGGAGGCCGAGGTGGGTGGATTACCTGAGGTCAGAAGTTTGAGACCAGCCTGACCAACATGGTGAAACCCCATCTCTAGTAAAAATACAAAAATAATAGCCGGGCGTGGTGACTCATGCCTGTAATCCCAGCACTTCAGGAAGCCGAGGCGGGCGGATCACAAGGTCAGGAGTTCGAGATCAGCCTGGCCAATTTGGTGAAACCCCGTCTTTACTAAAAAATATAAAAATTATCCGGGCATGGTGACAGGCGCCTATAGTCCCAGCTACTCGGGAGGCTAAGGCAGCAGAATCGCTTGAACCCGAGAGACGGAGGTTGCAGTGAGCCAAGATCATGCCATTGCACTCTAGCCTGGGCGACAGAGCGAGACTCCATCTCAAAAAAATAAATAAATAAAATAAATACAAAAATTAGCCGGGCGTGGTGGCTCATGCCTGTAATCCCAGCACTTTGGGAGGCCGAGGTGGGTGGATCACGAGGTTAGGAGATCGAGACCATCCTGGCTAACACGGTGAAACCCCATCTCTACTAAAAATACAAAAAATTAGCCGGGTGCGGTGGTGGGCGCCTGTAGTCCCAGCTACTCGGGAGGCTGAGGCAGGAGAATGGTGTGAACCTGGGAGGAGGAGCTTGCAATAAGCCGAGATTGCACAACTGCAGTCCGGCCTGGGCGAAAGAGCGAGACTCTGTCTCAAAAAAAAAAAAAAAAAAAATAGCCAAATGTGGTGGTGTGCACCTGTAGTCCCAGCTACTCGGGAGACTGAGACAGGAGAATCACTTGAACCCGGGAGGCAGAGGTGGCGGTGAGCCAAGATTGCGCCACTATACTCTAGCCTGAGTGACAGAGCGATACTCTGTCTCAAAAAAACAAACAAACAAAAAATAAAAAATAGAAAACTGGATAAATATCTGAAATGGCTGTTTTTAGACAGGAGGCAACAAGCAGCACAGGACCTGGATCCTGGGGACAAGAGAAACAGGCCTTTTGGCTGGAGAGCCTTTCCAGGCCGTGGCATACGAAGATGGTGTCTATGAGACCACAGCAAACTTGCTGACTTGAGGGGGCAGAAAAAGGATTCAGGGGAACTGAGGGAGCTAGAATATCTGGGGCAGAATACAAGGGAGTAGGGAGCTACACAATGAAAGAGCTGCAGAAATCCAGATAGGGACCCCCTTGAGTCTTTGGCTTATTAATTTTTTTTTTTTTGAGATAGAGTTTCACTCTGTTGCCAAGGCTGGAGTGCAGTGGCAGGATCTCCGCTCACTGTAACCTCTGCTTCCTGGGTTCAAGCGATTCTCTTGCCTCAGCCTCCTGAGTAGCTGGGCTTACAGGCGTGTACCACCACGCCTGGCTAATTTTTGTGTTGTTATTTGTTTGTTTGTTTGTTTTGAGACTGAGTCTCTCTCTCTGTCACCCAAACTGGAGTGCATTGGCATGATCTTGGCTCACTGCAACCTCCGCCTCCTGGGTTCAAGTGATTCTCCTGCCTCAGCCTCCCAAGTAGTTGGGACTATAGGCGCACGCCACCGTGCCCAGCTAATTTTTGTATTTTTAAGTAGAGAGGGGGTTTTATCATGTTTGCCAGGCTGGTCTGGAACTCCTGACCTCAAGTGATCCGCCCACCTCGGCCTTTCAAAGTGCTGGGATTACAGGCATAAGCCACTGTGCCCTGCCTTAATTTTTGTGTTTTTATTAGAGACTGGGTTTCCCCATGTTGGCCAGGCAGGTCTTGAACTCCTGGCCTCAAGCAATCCACTTGCCTTGGCCTCCCAAAGTGCTGGGATTAGGGGCGTGAGCCACCACGCCTGGCCTGGCTTATTAAATTAAATAAGCAAGAGGCCACTGGCCTGCGGCTGTCTCCATACTTCAAATTCCTACATATTGAACTGTGACCTAACTTAGTCCATAAAGGAATTTAAACCTAATTTAGGAGTATATATTTTGTAACAGATAATCAGGTTTCAGCCAATCATAAGCAGCCAAGCTTCAGTCAATCACAGGCAGCCAACTGATGAGACCATGTCCGTATAAGGCAAACCCTTAGGTTGCTTCTGTAGTTTACTTCTATTTTCTGTCTATACTCACTACCCATGTTGCAGAGGGGAGCTCTCTGAACCTCTTCTGCTTTGGAGTGCTGTCCAATTTATGAATTGTTCTTTGCTCAAATAAAGTCTGTTAAGTTTAATTTGCCTGAAGTTTTTCTTTTAAGAGGCTGAATACTAAGCTATAAAACTGTAGGGTGAAATTCAGTAATACCAGGAAAAAAAACGAACAAAAAAACAAAAAACCCTGCAAGCTATTCTAGTTGTAAACTGAAAAGTTCCCAGAGCTCACATTAGCCAGCAGTGGAGAGACTCTATAAGATAACCAAAGCATCCAGTAGAGATCCCAGAAGTGTCATACCCCAATAACAGGGTAGAGCCCTAGAGCAGTGCTTCTGAGAGTGTGACTCACATGACCCCGTGGGTTCACAGAACATTTCCAGGAGGTCTTCAAAATCAAAAGTAATTTTATAATCGTACTGTCAAAGTCACAAT
Organism: Gorilla gorilla gorilla; assembly: GCF_029281585.2. Lineage (NCBI taxonomy): Eukaryota > Metazoa > Chordata > Mammalia > Primates > Hominidae > Gorilla > Gorilla gorilla. Next base: position 34,112,607 of record NC_073238.2, on the reverse strand, counting down.
AAAGATGAAGGAATGAATCTCTTAAATTTAACATCTTATTTGGGAAGCAAGAATTGCAGTTTGGGGCACATACAGGCTGGGTGGTTTTCAGTATGTCCAAAAAACACAGAGAGGTTTGGGGGTTTTATAAACAAGATAAATGTTATGTGTTGATTTTAAAGAAATTTCATTACGCTGGGCACGGTGGCTCACCCCTGTAATCCCAGCAATTTGGGAGGCTGAGGCGGGCAGATCACGAGGCCAGGAGATCGAGACCATCCTGGCTAACATGGTGAAACCCCATTTCCACTAAAAATACAAAAAATTAGCCAGGTGTGATGGTGGGCGCCTGTAGTCCCAGCTACTTGGGATGCTGAGGCAGGAGAATGGCATGAACCTGGGAGGCGGAGCTTGCATTGAGCCGAGATCATGCCACTGCACTCCAGCGTGGGTGACAGAGCGAGACTCCGTCTCAAAAAAAAAAAAAAAATCATTGATATTAATAAAGTTTCAGGGAGCTGACAAGATCCAATTAGTGAGCAAATGTGGTGGGAAAATTAGCCTTAGAGAGGCAGCAGGTTGTTTTAGCAGCTATGAGATAAGACTGGCCTCAAGTTACAACAGGCAGTTTATTCAGCAGCTGGACGTACAGAAAACTACGTTTTTGGAGCAATGTTATGTGCCCCTGAGTGCTTTTTCCCTCTGGTCTCTTCACTCTGTTTTGTTGACTATGACAAGAATGTCTCAATTTGTATGATCAACTTCCACAAAATCAAGATGGAATTTGCCTTTTCACTGGTTGACATCTGCTCTGACAGGTACAAAAGAAATTAAGGAGGCTCAGCATGGTGGCTCAGCCTGAATGCCAGCCTTTTGGGAGGCTGAGGGCGGGCGGATCACCTGAGGTCAGGAGTTTGAGCCTAGCCTGGCCAATATGGTGAAACCCCATCTCTACTAAAAATGCAAAAATTAGCTGGGCTTGGTGGCGCGTGCCTGTAATCCCAGCTACTCGGGAAGCTGACGCAGGAGAATTGCTTGAACCTGGAAGCAGAGGCTGCAGTGAGCTGAGAACGTGCCATTGTACTCTAGCCTGATCAACAGAGAAAGACCTTGTCTCAAAAAAAAAAAAAAAAGAAAGAAATTGAAACTGCCAGTTCCTTGGTATTAATCAAGAATCAAAGAAGTGAATGCAAGTCTCCATTGTATTCTTCACCAACACATGATCACAGTTTTTAGTTTGAATTAAGAGAGTCCTGTGATGAAATAATAAAACTTGGGCCGGGCGTGGTGGCTCACACCTGTAATCCTAGCACTTTGGGAGGCTGAGGTGGGTGGATCATGAAGTCAGGAGATTGAGACCATCCTGGCCAACATGGTGAAACCCCATGTCTACTAAAAATACAAAAATCAGCCAGGTGTGGTGGTGCCTGCCTGTAGTCCTATCTACTCAGGAGGCTGAGGCAGGAGAATCACCACTTGAACCTGGGAGGCGAAGGTTGCGTCGAGCCAAGATTGCGCCACTGCACTCCAGCCTGGGCGACAGAGCGAGACTCCGTCTCAAAAAAAAAAAAAAAAAGGCTGGGTGTGGTGGCTCATGCCTGTAATCCCAGCACTTTGGCAGGCCAAGACGGGTGGATCACCTGAGGTCAGGAGCTCGAGACCAGCCTGACCAACATGGAGAAACCCCGTCTCTACTAAAAATACAAAATTAACCAGGCATGGTGGCGCATGCCTGTAGTCCCAGCTACTCAGGGAGGCTGAAGCAGGAGAATCGCTTGAACCCAGGAGGCAGAGGCTGCGGTGAGCTGAGATCATGCCACTGGACTCCAGCCTGGGCAACAAGAGTGAAACTCCGCCTCAAAAAAATAATAGTAATAATAAAACTTGGTAATTTCCAATGTTACAACTTTGTAACATTGAGTATGCACACACACACACATATACGTGTGTGTGTGTATATATATATGTATATGTATAGTGTAATGAAATGGGAAGTAGATATGAAGCATTTTTGCTGCATACCAAAGTAGATAGTTGTCAGTCGGGCGCAGTGGCTCACGCCTGTAATCTCAGCACTTTGGGAGGCTGAGGCAGGCAGATCACTTGAGATCAGGAGTTCAAGACTAGCCTAGCCAACATGGTGAAACCCCGTCTCTACTGAACAAAATAAGTTGTATGCACTGTAGTCCCAGCTACTCCAGAGGCTGAGGCAGGAGAATCACTTGAACCTGGGAGGGAGAGGTTGCAGTGAGCCGAGATCGCACCACTGCACTCCAGCCTGGGGGACAGAGCAAGACTCAGTCTCAAAAAAAAGTTAGATAGTTGTCTTGAGGAAATTACTTACGTAATTATTTGAATTGCAAGCTGAACTAACTGCTTTCTTCATGAAACACCATTTTTACTTGAAAGAGTGGCTGACAGACAAACTATGGTTAAATAGAATTGGGTGTTTGGTAGATACATTCTTTAACCAGGAGAACCTTGTCACTTCAAGAAAAACTATTGACAGTATTTGTTGCCAATTATAAAAATTTTACTTTCAAGCAAAAATTGGAATTTTGGAAAACTTGTGTTTGCTACTTTGAGCTTGACAGTTTTCCAATATTTCAAGAATTTTCTGGGCTGGGCACGGTGGCTTACGCCTATAATCCTAGCACTTTAAGAGGCCAATGTGGGAGGATGGCTTGAGACCAAGAGTTCAAGTCCAGCCTAGGCAACAAAGTGAGACCCCATCTCTACAAAAAATAACAAAATAAGCTGAGCACAGTGCTGTGCGCCTGTAGTTTCAGCTATAGGCAACACTGAGACAAGAGGCTGAGGTGGAAGGATCACTTGAGCCATGGTATTGGAGGCTGCAGTGAGCTATGATAGTGCCACTGCACTCCATCCTGGGGGACAGAGCAAGACCCTATGTCTAAATTTAAAAAAAATTATGCTGTACTAAAAAATAAAAAAAAATTCTGATGAGATCAATGGTGATATTAACATGTGAATTATTTGTTGTTATTATATAATGTGGTTTTATATATGTATATATTTTTTGAGACGGAGTCTTGCTCTGTTGCCCAGGCTGGAGTGCAGTGGTGCGATCTCGGCTCACTGCAACCTCCTCCTCCCAAGTTTAAGTGATTCTTCTGCCTCAGCCTCCTGGGTAGCTTGGACTACAGGCACATGACACTGCACCTGGCTAATTTTAGTAGAGACAGGGTTTTGCCATGTTAGCCAGGCTGGTCTTGAACTCCTGACCTTAGGTGATCCACCTGCCTCGGCCTTCCAGAGTGCTGGGATTACAGGAGTGAGCCACTGCACCCAGCCTATAATGTGGTTTTATTTGTTCTTATTGGGCAGACGGTCCTGAACTTATGATGGTTCAACTTAAGATTTTTCCACTTTATAATGGTGTGAAAGCAATGCTCATTCAGTAGAAACCCTAATTTAAATAGCCATACAGCCATTCTGTTTCCACTTTCATTACAGTATTCTATAAATCACATGAGACATTCAACACTTTATTGTAAAATAAGCTTTGTGTTAGATGATTTTGCCCAAGTGTAGGCTAAGGTAAGTGTTTTGAACATGTTTAATGTAGGCTAATCAAGCTATGTGTTTTCTAGGTTAGGTGTATTAAATGCATTTTTGACCTACAGTATTTTCATATATATTTTATATTTCAGGCATGAGCCACCACACCTCACCAAATTTACAATAGTTTCCGTTTATAATGGGTTTATGGGAGTGTAGCTTCATCCTAATGCAATCAAGGAGCGTTTGTATAATGCAGTGTCAACATTTTGGAAGATCCACATCACTCAGTGAACCAATATAAACTGTTTTTTTTTTTTTTTTTTGAGACAGAGTTTCACTCTTGTTGCTCAGGGTGGAGTGCAATGGCGTGATCTCGGCTCAGGGAAACCTGTGCCTCCTGGGTTCAAGTGATTATCCTGCCTCAGCCTCTGGAGTAGCTGGGATTACATGCATGCGCCACCACGCCTGGCTCATTTTGTATTTTTAGTAGAGACAGAGTTTCTCCATGTTGATCAGGCTGGTCTCAAATTCCTGACCTCAGGTGATATGCCCGCCTTAGCCTTCAAAGTGCTGGGATTACAGGTGTGAGCCACCTTGCCCAGCCCATCTGGCTTATTTTTAATTTTTTTAGTGGTGTGGTGGGGTTTGTTGTTTGTTTTGTTTGTTGTTGTTGGTTTTTTTTTTTTTTAGATGGCGTCTTGCTCTGTCGCCCAGGCTGGAGTGCAGTGGTGTGATCTCGGCTCACTGCAACCTCTGCCCCCTGGGTCCAAGCGATTCTCCTGCCTCAGCCTCCCGAGTAGCTGAGATTACAGGCATGCACCACCACGCCTGGCTAATTTTTGTATTTTTAGTAGAGACAGGGTTTCTCCATGTTGGTCAGGCTGGTCTCGAACTCTCAACCTCAGGTGATCTGCCCACCTTGGCCTCCCAAAGTGCTGGGATTACAGGCGTGAGCCACTGTGCCTGGCCAATATTTTCAAATATTACAAAATCATGCAAGAGTAAAAGATCCATGCAAGGTCAGATCAGTTTGGGAGGGCAAGCCTGGGCAATATGGCAAAAATCCGTCTCTACAAAACATTCAAACATTAAACAGGTGTGGTGGTGCACACCTATAGTCCCAGCTACTGGGGCTGAAGTGAGAGGAACACTTGAGCCTGGGAGGTAAAGGCCGCAGTGAGCCGAGATCGTGCCACTGTACTCCAGCCTGAGGAACCCTGTCTCAAAAAAAAGAAGTATATATGTATGTATCCACATATGTATAAGGCTAGATTTTCTTCATATAGTTCACCCATAACATTTTGCTGCAGTTTGAACACAAGCAGGTATGACAATCCAGTAGTTTTCTAGTAGGCCAGACATTTAAAAGAATTTGCAAAATGTAAAACAGTTAAATATGGTTTACTAAATTTTGTTTTGGAAAATGTGATTGTTTTTTACAAAAAAGATGCAAGGTGACACCCATTTATCATTGAATCCCTTCCTTCCTTCATTTCTTTTCTTATCTTTCCCTCCCTCCCTCCTTTCCTCCCTCCTTCCTTTCTTTCTTTCTTTTCCTTTCCCTTTTCTTTTCTTTTTTCTTTTCTCTCTTCTCTCTCTCTCTCTCCTCTCTCTCCTTTCTCTTCTCTCTTTTCTTTCTCAGAGTCTGGCTCCATCGCCCAGGCTGGAGTGCAGTGGCACATTCTCGGCTCACTGCAACCTCCACCTCCTGGGTTCAAGAGATTCTCACAGGCCAGGCATGGTGGCTCACTCGTGTAATCCTAGCACTTTGGGAGGCCGATGCGGGCAGATCACCTGGGTCAGGAGTTCAAGACCAGCCTGGCCAACATGGTGAAACCCCATCTCTACTGAAAATACAAACATTAGCCAGGCATGGTGATGCACGCCTATAAACCTAGCTACTCGGGAGGCCGAGTCAGGAGAATCCCTTGAACCTGGGAGGCAGAGGTTGCAGTGAGCCATGATCATGCCACTGCATTCCAGCCTGGGTGACAGAATGAGACTCTGTCTCAAAACACACACACACACACAAAATTAGCCAGGTGTAGTGGCACATACCTGTAATCTCAGGTACTCAGGAGGCTGAAGCAGGAGAATTGCTCGAACTCAAGAGGTGGAGGTTGCAGTGAGCTGAGATTGCACCACTGTACTCCGACCTCGGTGACAGAGTGAGACCCTGTATCAAAAAAAAAAAAAAAAAAAGCAGAAGAAGATCTGTAAGTCGCATCTCAACCTGACCAAAATTTGGCTGGGGGCAGTGGCTCACACTTGAAATCCCAGTACTTTGTGGGGCCAAGGTGGAGGATAGCTTGAGCCCAGGAGTTCGAGACCAGCCTGGGCAACATAGCAAGACCTCCCCACGACTCTTTTATTTTTATTTTTTTATTTTTTATTTACTTTTGTTGTTGTTGAGATGGAGTCTCGCTCTGTCACCCAGGCTGGAGTGCAGTGGTGCGACCTCAGCTTTGTGCATCTTCTGCCTCCCGGGTTCAAGCACTTCTCCTGCCTCAGCCTCCCAAGAACCTGGGATTTCGGGCGTGTGCCTGGCTAATTTTTGTATTTTTAGTAGAGATGGGGTTTCACCATATTGGCCAGGCTGGTCTCGAACTCCTGACCTCAGGTGATCTGCCCACCTGGGCCTCCCAAAGTGCTGGGATTACAGGTGTGAGCCACCATGCCCGGCTTTATTTTTATCTTTAAAAAAGATAAACCTAACTGAATTTTAACAATGACTTAATCATGGCACAGGAGTAAGAAATGATGTGTGCTGTGTACTTCCTCAACACATCATGAAGGAAAAGATTGATAGATTTGATTACATAATAATTAAAAAATTTTGGCCAGGCACGGTGGCTCAAGCCTGTAATCCCAGCACTTTGGGAGGCCGAGGCGAGTGGATCACGAGGTCAGGAGATCGAGACCATCCTGGCTAACACGGTGAAACCCCATCTCTACTAAAAATATTTTAAAAAATTATCCAGGTGTGGTGGTGGGCACCTGTAGTCCCAGCTACTCGGGCGGCTGAGGCAGGAGAATGGCATGAACCAGGAGGCGGAGGTTGCAGTGAGCCAAGATCGCGCCATTGCATTCCAGCCTGGGCGACAGAGCAAGACTCCGTCTCAAAAAAAAAAAATTTTTTTTAGGCTACTCTGGGCACGCTGCCTATAGGGGAGCCTGCTCCACAAGCAGCAGTCCTTCTCTAGGTGCTCTACACTGCCAATTCATTAAAAGTTGCTGTTTAAAAAAACAAAACTGGGACCAGACACAGTGGCTCACGCCTGTAATCCCAGCACTTTGGGAGGCCGAGGCAGGTGGATCACAAGGTCATAAGGTCGAGACCATCCTGGCCAACATGATGAAACCCCATCTCTACTAAAAATACAAAAATTATGGGGGCGCGTGGTGGCGTATGCCTGTAATCCCAGCTATTTGGGAGGCTGACGCAGGAGAATCGCTTGAACCTGGGAGGCAGAGGTTGTGGTGAGCCGAGATCACGCCATTGCACTCCAGCCTGGGTGACAGAGCGAGACTCTGTCTCAAAAAAACAAAACAAAACAAAAAACTTGCCAGGCGCAATGGCTTATGCCTGTAGTCCCAGCTGCTTGGGAGGCTGAGGCAGGAGAATTGCTAGAACCCAGGAGGCGGAGGTTGCAGTGAGCCGAGATTGCGCCACTGCACTCCAGCCTGGGCAACAAGAGTGAGACTCCATCTCAAAACAAACAAATGGTGGGGAGGTATTATGCATGGACTGGCTTTAAAAACCCTGCTTTTGCCGGATACAGTGGCTCAGGCCTGTAATCCCAGTACTTTGGGAGGCCGAGGTGGGCGAATCACGAGGACAAGAGATCGAGACCATCGTGGCCAACATGGGGTAACCCCGTCTCTACTAAAAATACAAAAAATTAGCCGGGCGTGGTGGCACACGGCTGTGGTCCCAGCTACTCGGGAGGCTGAGGCAGGAGAATCTCTTGAACCCGGGAGGTGGAGGTAGCAATGAGCTGAGATCATGCCACTGTACTCCGACCTGGCAACAGAGCGAGACTCCGTCTCAAAACCAAGAACAAAAACAAACTCTGGTTTTACTTTGTGGGAGGTATAGTGAAAGGAGTACAGTCCTTGGAGTCAGAAGACCTGAATTCCACTCTGCTTTCCAATTACCTCTATTTGACCATGGCCGTAATAGGCTTCATTTTCCTCATTTGTAAAGTGATGACAAATTTGTCACTTATCAGATGGTCAAAGGATGAAAATGGTTAACATACTGAAATGAGCACTCTTAAGCTATTGCTAGTAGGAATTAAATTGTACATGCTCTGTGGAAGGCAATTTGTCAATCATTATCAAAATTATTAAGTAGCAGTTACCCCTTGATAGTGAAATTACAGGTGGTTTTGGTTTTATCCTAGTTTGTTTCTTCTAACAAGTAGAATAAGCATTTTTCAAATATTTATATGTACATGTATATATATATATACACACACATACATATATATATATATATATATTTTTTTTTTTTTTAAACATCGTCTAGTTCTTTCACCCAGGCTTGAGTGCAGTGGTGCAATCTCAGCTCACTGCAACCTCCGCCTCTCAGGGTCAAGCAATCTCTGACCTCAGCCTCCTGAGTAGCTAGGACTACAGGTGTCCATCATGCTTGGCTAATTTTTGTATTTTTTTTTTGGCAGAGATGGGGTTTTGCTATGTTGCTCAGGCTGGTCTCGAACTCCTGGGCTTAAGCAATCTGCCTGCCTCAGCCTCTCAGTGCCAGGATTGTAGGTGTGAGCTGCCACACCCAGCCAATAGATATTTTGAAATATTTGAGGGCAAGACGTGGTGGCTCACGCTTGTAATCCCAGCACTTTGGGAGGCCAAGGCAGGCAGATCACCTGAGGTCAGGAGTTCAAGACCGGCCTGGCCAACATGGTGAAACCCCATCTCTACTAAAAATACAAAAAAATAAAAAAGCCAGGCGCAGTGGCTCACGCCTGTAATCCTAGCACTTTGGGAGGCCGCACATCTGTAATGCTAGCACTTTGGGAGGCCGCACATCTGTAATCCTAGCACTTTGGGAGGCCGAGGTAGGTGGATCACCTGAGGTAAGGAGTTCGAGACCAACCTGGCCAACATGGCGAAACCCCGTCTCTACTAAAAATACAAAAATTAGCCGGGCGTGGTGGCAGGCGCCTATAATCCCAGCTACTCAGGAGCCTGAAGCAGGAGAATTGCTTGAACCCAGGGGGCAGAGGTTGCCGTGAACCAAGATCATGCCACTTCGCTCCAGCCTGGGCAAAAGAGTGAAACTCTGTCTCAAAAAACAAAAACAAAAAAATCAGCTGGATGTGGTGGCAGGTAGCTGTAATCCCAGCTAGTTGGGAGGCTGAGGCAAGAGAATTGCTTGAACCCAGGAGGTGGAGGTTGCAGTGAGCTGAGATTGCACCATTGGACTCCAGCCTGGGCACCAAGAGTGAAACTCTGTCTCAAAACAAAAAAAAAAAGAAAAAGAAAAAAAGAAATATTTGAGATTTAGTCAAAACATTCCATTGGTGCTAACAAAATAGGCCTCATGTTGAATTATTTCAGTTTGGTGCTATATGACAATAGTGTTTGGTGTATTTCACATGTCTCTACAAATAATCTGCAAATATACAAATGATTTACAAATAGATTTTCGACATCATTTCTTGTTTTTTTTGAGATGGAGTCTTGCTTTGTTGCCCAGGCTGGAGTGCAGTGGCATGATCTGGGCTCACTGCAACCCCCACCTCCAGGTTCAAGCAATTCTCTTGCCTCAGCCTCCCGAGTAGCTGGGATTACAGGTGTGAGCATCCACACCTGGCTAATTTTTGTATTTTTAGGAGAGACGGGGTTTCACCATGTTGGCCAGGCTGGTCTTGAACTCCTGACCTCAAGTGATCCGTCTGCCTTGGCCTCCCAAAGTGCTGGGATAATAGGCGTGAGCCACCATGCCCAGCCCATAATGTCTTCAATAAAGAAAATTTTTTATTTGTTTTTTGAGATAGACTCTCAGTCTGTCACCTAGGCTGCAGTGTAGTGGCTCAATCCTGGCTCACTGCAACCTCTTCCTCCCGGGTTAAGTGATTCTCTTGACCTCAAGTGATTCACCTGCCTTGACCTCCCAAAGTGTTGGTATTATAGACGAGAGCCACCGTGCCCAGTCTATTAAAGATTAATTAGTAATAATATTGTCTTAATCCATTTTGTGCTGCTATAACATAATAACTGAGACTGGATAATTTATAAAGAGCAGAAATCTAGTTCTCAGATTTCTTAAGACTGAGAAGTCCAAGATCAAGGCCCTGACATTTAGTGTCCAGTGAAGGCTGCATGCTGTGGGGAGGAGGAACACTCTGTCTTCACATGCACAAGGCAGAAGGACAAGAGAGGACCAACTTCACTGTCAAGCCCCTTTATAAGGGAACCTAATCGCATTAATGAGGAAGGAAACCTCCTGCCCCTTTTTAAAGGCCCACCTCTTAATACTATCACATTGGCAATACCTAAATTTTGGAGGATCCTCATTCAAACCATAGCAAATATGTAAAATGCTGTTTTGTCTTTGAAATTAGTCTTAGTTGTGTGATTTTCAATAGAAATCAGGCAAACAAATTTAAAAGGTATTTTTACTAAAATTACATGGAGCTAGGTACAGTGGTTCATGCCTGTAATCCAAAACTACTTAGGAGGCTAAACTGGGAGGATGGCTTGAGCGCAGGAGGTCAAAACTACAGTGAACCATTATCACACCACTGCACTCCAGCCTGGGTGACAGAGTGAGATGCTGTCTCAAAAACAAAAACAAAAATAAAGTACATGCTACAACACGGATGCACCTTGAAAATATGGTAACTGTATTAAGACACACAAAAGGACAATTATATAATTCCACTTATATGAGGTATCTCAAATAGTCAAATGCCTAGACAGAAAGTAAAATAGTGGTTACCAGGGGCTGGAGGGAGGCGGTATTGTGAAGTTTTTGTTTAGTGGGTAGAGTTTCAGTTTGGGTTGAATTAAAAAGTTCTGGAGATGGATGGTGGTAATAGTTGCACAACAGTGTGAATGTACTTGTTGCCACTGAATTGTACACTTAAAAATAGTTAAGATGGGCTGGGCGTGGTGGCTCACGTCTGTAATCCCAGTACTTTGGGAGGCTGAGGCGGTCAGATCACGAGGTCAAGAAATCGAGACCGTCCTGGCCAACATGGTGAAACCCCGTCTCTACTAAAAATACAGAAATTAGCTGGGCGTGGTGGTGCTTGCCTGTAGTCTCAGCTACTCGGGAGGCTGAGGCAGGAGAATCGCTTGAACCCGGGAGGCAGAGGTTGCAGTGAGCAGAGATCGCACCATTGCACTCCTGGTGCAGCCTCGTGACAGAGCAAGATTCCGTCTCAAAAAAAAAAAAAAAAAAGTTGGTAAATTTTGTGTAATGTACATTTTAGCAAAGTAAGCAAAAATAATCCTATGTAATTTTATTAATTAATTTTAATTTTTTTGGAGAGGGAGTCTCCCTCTGTCACCCAGGCTGGAGTGCACCGACACGCCTCCCGTGTTGCAATTCTCCTGCCTCAGCCTCCAGAGTAGCTGGGATTACAGGCATGTGCCACCACGCCGAGCTAATTTTTGTATTTTTAGTAGAGACGAGGTTTCACCATGTTGGCCAGACTGGTCTCAAACTTCTGACCTCAAGTGATCTGCCCACCTTGGACTCCCAAAGTGCTGGGATTACAGGTATGAGCCACTGCGCCCAACCACATTTTATTTATTGTGTAAGAGACAGGGTCTCACTCTGTTGCACCAGCTGGAGTGCAGTGGTGCCATCATAGCTCACTGCAGCCTTGACCTCCCAGGCTCAAGCAATTCTCCCACTTCAGCCTCTTGAGTACCTGGGATTACAGGTGTGAACTGTTACTTCCACTTCAAGGTTTCAGTTTTGAGGAAGTCCAGATTGTCTATTTTTCCTTTTGTTGCCCTTGTTTTTGGTGTCATAGCCGAATCATTGCCAAATCCAAGTCATGAAGATTTTGCCCTAGTTTTCTTCAGAGTTTTATGGTTTTAGCTCTTACACTTAGGCATTTGACACCTTTTGAGTTAATTGTGTATATGGTGTATGATAAGGGCCCAACTTCATTCTTTTGAACATGTATTTCCAGTTTTGCCAGCACCATTTGCTGAAAAAACTGGTCTTTCCCTAATGAACGGTCTTGACATCCTTGTTAAAAATCATTGACGGGGCCAGGCACAGTGGCTCATGCCTGTAATCCCAGCACTTTGGGAGGCTGAGGTGGGCGGATCACCTAAGGTCAGAAGTTCAAGACCAGCCTGGCCAATGTGGTAAAACCCCGTCTCTATTAAAAATGCAAAAATTGGTTGGGCGTGGTGGCACATGCCTGTAATCCCAGCTACTCGGGATGCTGAGGTAAGAGAATTGCTTGAACCCAGGAGACGGAGGTTGCAGTGATTCAAGATCAAGCCACTGCACTCCCACCTGGGTGGCAGAGCCAGATTCCGTCCCAAAAAAAAAAAAAATTGGTTGACCGTATATATATGAGGGTTTATTTCTGGGATCTCGATTCTATTCCATTGTCTGTACATCTGCTTTTATGCTCATATCACACTATTTTGATTTCTGTAGGTTTGTAGTATATTTTGAAATCAGGAGTTGTGAGACCTCCAACTTTGTTATTTTTCAAGATTGTTTTGACTTTTTAGGGTTTCCTGAAATTCCATATACTTTTTTTGTGTGTGTGGGTAACGGGAGTTTCACTCTTGTTGCCCAGGCTGGAATGCAATCGAGCGATCTCAGCTCACCACAACCTCCACCTCCTGGGTTCAAGCGATTTTCCTGCCTCAGCCTCCTGAGTAGCTGGGATTACAGGCATGCGCCACCATGCCCGGCTAATTTTTTTCTAGTTTTTGTAGAGATGGGGGGCCAGGTCTCACTTTTTTTCCCCCAGCACTTTGGGAGGCCAAGGTGCAGATTGCCTGAGTCCAGGAGTTCAAGACCCACCTGGGCAACATGGCGAAACTTGTCTCTACCAAAACACAAAAATTCACCGAGTGTGGTGGTGCACATCTGAAGTCCCAGCTACTTGGGAAGCTGAGACAGGAGGATTGCTTGAGTCTGGGAGTGGGAGGTTGCAGTGAGCTGAGATCATGTCAGTGCACTCCAGCATGGGTGACAGAGTGAGACCCCATCTCAAAAAATTAAAAAAAAACCAAAACAATTTTTTTGATCTTTCAGCAATGTTTTGTAGTTAACAGTGTACAAGTCTTTTTTTTTTTTTTTTTTTTGCCTTTTTTGTCAAGTGTATTTTTTTTTTTTTTTTTTTTTTTTTTTTTGAGATGGAGTTTTGCTCTGTTGCCCAGGCTGGAGTGCAGTGATGTGATCTCGGCCCACTGCAACCTCCACCTCCCTAGTTCAAGCAATTCTTCTGCCTCAGCCTCCCAAGTGTAGCTGGGATTACAGGCATGTGCCACCACGCCCAGCTAATTTTTTGTATTTTTAATAGAGACGGGGTTTCACCATGTTGGCCAGGCTGGTCTCGAACTTGAACTCCTGACCTCAGGTGATCTGCCTGCCTGGGCCTCCCAAAGTGCTGGGATTACGGATGTGATCCACCGCGCCTAGCCTTAGGGTTGTCTTTTGAAAACAAATGTTTTTCTCTTCTCTTTTGTTTTTTATTTTTTGATACAGAGTCTTGCTCTGTTCCTCAGGCTGGAGTGCAATGGCCCAATCTCAACCCACTGCAACCACCGCCTCCTCTGTTCAAGGGATTCTCCTGCCTCAGCTTCCCAAGTAGCTTGGATTACAGGTGCGTATCAGCATGCCTGGCTAATTTTGTACATTTTTATAGAGATGGGGGCAGGTCTTGCTGTGTTGCCCAGGTTGGTCCCAAACTCCTGGCCTCAAGTGATCCTCCTGACTTGGCCTTCCAAAGTTCTAGGATTACAGGCATGAGCCACGTCACCTGACCATTTTTTAATTTTATTATTTTTCTTTTTTAGAGATGGGGATCTCACTATGTTGACCAAGCTGGCGTTGAACTCCTGGCCTCAAGTGATCCTCCCATCTCAGTCTCCCAAAGTGCTGGGATTACAGGCATGAGCCACTGTGCCCGGCCTTTGTTTTTGTCAAGTTTTTGAGTTGTAAGAGTTCTTTATATACTTGATATTAAGCAAGACCCTGTCTCTTAAAAAAAAAAAAAAAAAAGATACAGCCAAGCACAGTGGCTCATGCCTGTAATCCCAGCATTTTGGGAGGCCGAGGCGGGTGAATCACCAGAGGACAGAAGTTTGAGACCAGCCTGGACAACCTGGTGAAACCCCGTCTCTACTAAAAATACAAAATTAGCCGGGTGTGGTGGCGCATGCCTGTGATCCCAGCAACTTGGGAGGCTGAGGCAGGGAGAATTGCTTGAATTTGGGAGGCAGAGGTTGCAGTGAGCCAAGATCATGTCACTGTACTCCAGCGTTGGACAACAAGATGGAAACTCCATCTCAAAAAAAAAGAGCTATTAGTCCCTTACCAGATATATGATTTGCAAATATTTTCTTACATTCTGTAGGTTGTCTTGTCTTGATACTGTACCTCATTCTTTTTATGCTCTTTTATTTTTTGTTCTTACTGTTGCATCTTTTATTTGTGTAAGCACTATAAGTAATATTATTTTGCATGCTATATAATCATTCAAGTGCCTGAAATCCAACTCACCCTCTTTTTTCCTATTAACTCTTCCTCATGACGGATTATTTCTTTATATATTTTGTAACTTTTGTTTCACTGGTCTTAAATTATGAAAATTGAGAAAGATTCCTTGCTTGGTGAAACTTTGGTCAGGCTCCTAAACCTCCTCTTAGGCCCATCTGTGTGCTTCCTCGTAAAATCCAGTTTTAGCAAAGAACCTTGCTAAGTCAATTTAGCAAGAATTTCCCGCACTTAAGATCCTCATCCTTCACCCTCCCCCAGGGGTCTGGTCACCGTGGCCTGTCTTCTGCAAGAATTCCGGTAGGTTGGTCTAGACAGAATCTCCCTCATCCCGATGTTTCCTCTTAGTGATTTTTCGTTCACTAACTCGTGCCCTGCTCTTTGGTTCTAAATTCCCACTTGCCTGTGCTGTATTCAGAATTTAGCCCAATCTTTCCAACTGCAGTAGTTGGACCCCACTGCAGTAGTTCCTGTACTGATCTCCATAGTCCTGAGGGTCCTGAGTAAAGTCTTCCTGATGTGCTTTTTTAAATTTATTTTTATTTTTATTTTTTTTGACAGAGTCTTGCTCTGTCGCCCAGGCTGGAGTGCAGTGGCGCAATCCGGCTCACTGCAACCTCCGCCTCCCAGGTTCACGCGATTCTTCTGCCTCAGCCTCCCGAGTAGCTGGGACTACAGGTGCCCGCCACCATGCCTGGCTAATTTTTTGTATTTTTAGTAGAGACAGGGTTTTGCCATGTTGGCCAGGCTGGTCTTGAACTCCTGACCTCAAGTGATCCGCCCACCTGGACCTCCCAAAGTGCTGGGATTACAGGCGTGAGCCACCGCGCCAGGCCATCTGATGTACTTTAACAAAACATTTTTCTTTCCTGCCAGTGGGGTAGTCTCTCTGCATTCTTTTTTTTTTTGAGACGGAGTTTCACTCTTGTTGCCCAGGCTGGTGTGCAATGGCATGATCTCGGCTCACCTCAACCTCCATCTCCTGGGTTCAAGCGATTCTCCTGCTTCAGCCTCCTGAGTAGCTGGGATTGCAGGCATGCACCACCACGCCCAGCTAATTTTGTATTTTTAGTAGAGATGGAGTTTCTCCATGTTGGTCAGGCTGGTCTCGAACTCCTGACCTTGTGATCTGCTCACCTCGGCCTCCCAAAGTGCTGGGATTACAGGAGTGAACCGCCGCGCCCAGCCTCTGCATTCATTTTTTAATCACCAGTCATAATTTTTTCTTTCACAGAATACATATCTTAAACTTGGAAGGAATCTGCTGCATTTCCCTATAGAGTATTTTGTTTTGTTTTGCTAGAGACAAAAGCAGTTACTGGGGCTCATAACACAGTACCCCTAAGTATGGCACATTGGCATTCTGGTTGTTTTTTAGCTGAAGGAGGCAGGAGTGCCTCAGAAGCCAGATGGTCTCTCTCTGACCTTCTCCCGCCCTCTCTATCCTCCCACTTGCCTACCTCCCCACTGCCCAACCCCACTACTTCTCCCCTAAAGCAAGCCATGAAATTGAGAAAGATTACTCTCTGACTTACTTCTTCTGAAAGTAGGTCATAGACCCTTATGTGACATGGGTCCTGCCTGACGGAATGCTACACAAAGACACAAAGAATCTGGACAAACGGGTTATGCTGAGTTCCCCCAAGCAAACACACATTTTTCCCTGGGTCTTTCTCTGTCATTCAAGCCAGAGTGCTGTCACGCAATCCTAGATGACTGCAGCCTGGACCTCCTGGGCTCAAGCTATCCTCCTACCTCAGCCTCCTTAGCAGCTAGGACTACAGGTACATGCCATTGTGCCTGCTAATTTAAAAAAAAAAAAAAAAAAATTTGGCCAGGTGCGGTGGCTCACACCTGTAATCCCAGCACTTTGGGAGGCTGAGGCAGGCAGATCACCCAAGGTCGGGAGTTTGAGACCAACCTGACCAACATGGAGAAACCCTGTCTCTACTAAAAATACAAAAATTAGCCAAGCATGGTGGCTCATGCCTGTAGTCCTAGCTACTCAGGAAGCTGAGGCAGAGACTTACTTAAACCCAGGAGGCAGAAGTTGCAGTGAGTTGAGATCGTGCCACTGCACTCTAGCCTGGACGACAGAGCAAGACTCTGAAAAAAAAAAAAAAAAAAAAAAACTCAGGGGAACACATTTATTATAAATAGGTATTTTATTTATAAAGAACATTTTGAAGGATACAGATGAACAGCCAGATAAAGTACATAGGGCAAAGTACTGGGGAATGGGTGGGAAGCTGCCATGCTGTCTCTGAGCATGCCATTCTCCTAGCACCTCTGTGTTCAGCAACTTGGATGTTCATCAAATCTCATAGTTCAGGAGGTTTTTGTTTTTTGTTTTTTGTTGTTTGAGATGGAGTCTCGCTCTGTCGCCCAGGCTGGAGTGCAGTGAGTGGCGTGATCTTGGTTCACTGAGACCTCCACCTCCCAGGTTCAAGTGATTCTCCTGCCTCAGCCTCCCAAGTAGCTGGGATTACAGGCATCTGCCAACATGCCCAACTAATTTTGTATTTTTTTAGTAGAGACAGGGTTTCACCATGTCAGGCTGGTCTGGAACTCCTGACCTCAGGTGATCCACCCACCTTGGCCTCCCAAAGTGCTGGGATTACAAGCACAAGCCACCGCGCCCAGCCCTTTGAGGAGTGTTTATAGGGCTTA
This sequence comes from Gorilla gorilla gorilla, assembly GCF_029281585.2. Classification (NCBI taxonomy): domain Eukaryota; kingdom Metazoa; phylum Chordata; class Mammalia; order Primates; family Hominidae; genus Gorilla; species Gorilla gorilla. Next base: position 34,095,707 of record NC_073238.2, on the reverse strand, counting down.
ATCTCTAGCTTTCCCCACCACTCTTTTCTGGATGTTCCTGGTGTTGACCTAAAGGAAGAAGCTGAGGCAAAATTAATATAAGTAGAGAGTTTATTTGGGCCAAGCTTAAAGCTTGCAGCCTAGGAGCACAGATTCAAGTTGCCCTGAATATACACTCTGATGAGAAGCAGTTGCAAGTAGATTTTTAAACGCAAAAAAGGGGGACAGGGAGCGGGCTTATACAAAGTTGTTTGTAAAGGCTAGGTGCAGTGATTTACGCCTGTAATCCCAGCACTTTGGGAGGCCAAGGTGGGTGGATCTCTTGAGGTTAGGAGTTCTAGACCAGCCTGGCCAACATGGTGAAACCCTGTCTCTAGTAAAAATACAGGAAAGTTAGCCAGGTGTGGTGGCACATGTCTGTAGTTCTAGCTACTCGGGAGGCTGAGGCAGGAGAATCGTTTGAGCCAGGGAGGTGGAGGTTGCAGTAAGCCGAGATTGCACCACTGCACTCCAGCCTGGGGGACAGAGTAAGACTCTGTCTCAAAAAAAAAAAAAAAAAAAAAAAGAAAATTTTTTTTGTAGAGATAGGGTCTCCCTGTGTTGCCCAGGCTGGTCTTGAACTCTGGGACTCAAGTGATCTGCCCACCTCAGCTTCCCAAAGTGCTGGGATTACAGGGGTGAGCCACCTTGCTCAGATAGCAAGCAGTTTAAACAATGAATACATAGCTGAAAGGAAGGAGTAGGTTATGACTGCTGTCTCATTTTAATGTCTCCTTGGGGGCTAATAATTTATTTTTACTTTTAAATTTTTTTTTAATTTTTATTTTTTGGAGATAATGTGTTGCTCTGTTGCCCAGGCTGAAGTGCAGTGATGCTATCATAGCTCACTGCGTGCTTAAACCCCTGCGTTCAAGTGAGCTCCCACCTCAGCCTCCCAAGTGGTCGAGTGGCTGACACTACAGGCATTTGCAACCATTCCTGGCTAATTTTGTAATTTTTTTTATTTTTGTAAAGACAAGGTCTTGGCCGGGTGCGGTGGCTCAAGCCTGTAATCCCAGCACTTTGGGAGGCCGAGGCGGGCAGATCATGAGGTCAGGAGATCGAGACCAGCCTGGCTAACACAGTGAAACCCTGTCTCTGCTAAAATTACGAAAAATTAGCTGGGCGTGGTGGCGGGCGCCTGTAGTCCCAGCTACTCGGGAGGCTAAGATAGGAGAATTGCTTGAAGCTGGGAGGCGGAGGTTGCAGTGAGCTGAGATCACGCCATTGCACTCCAGCCTGGGCGACACAGCAAGACTCTGTCTCAAAAGAAAAAAAAAAAAAAAGATAAGGTCTTGCTGTGTTGCCCAGGCTTGTCTTGAACGCCTGGGCTCTAGGGATCCTCTCTCTTTGGCCTCCCAAAGTGCTGGGATTACAGGCAGGAGCCACTGGGTTCACAGGGTTCATAATTTAAAGGATTTGCATTCCTCAGATAAAAGTTATCTTTTCTCACTGGCTGGGGCTGAGAGTTCCAACCCCCTAATCCTCTAATCACTTGATCTTTCTGGAGCCCAGCCCCAGCCAGTGCTGCCTAAGGTACACCCCTCCCTGTGTCAAGTCACTGCATTAGCATAAACTCAGGTGTTATCAAAGGGGCTCATTATTAATAACAAAAGACTCTCCCATGCCTCAGGAAGTTCCAAAGGTTTTAAAGGCTTTGTGATGCCAGGGTACCATGACCCAAGCCTGTAATCCCAGCACTTGGTGAGGTTGAGCTAGGAGGACCCTTTGAGAAGAGGAGTTTGAGGATGCAGTGGACTATGATCCTCCCAGTGCACTCCAGCCTGAGACTCAAAATAAATAGATAAATAAAATAAAATTAAATTAAATTAAAATAAAGCTCCATGACAGGAAGTGGGGACAAAGCCCAAGTATATTTCATGTTATACCAGGGTTTATTTCTCTTATTCTTTTGGGAATTTAGCTCTGCATGTAAAGGATTTATTTTTCTAGCTTTTCCAGCATTTTTTGGTAGTTTTAGCAAGCAGGTTTCTCATTATGTCTTGACAAGATCTTCCCGAAAGCAAAAGTGTGACTTAAATTTAAAATACCTCTCTGAGCTGGGTGCAGTGGCTTGTGCCTGCAATTCCAGCACTTTTGGGAGGCCAAGGTGGGAGGATTGCTTGAGCCTAGGAGTTTGAGACCAGCCTGGGCAACATGTAAAGACAACATCACAAGGCCGGGCGCAGTGGCTCAAGCCTGTAATTCCAGCACTTTGGGAGGCCAAGGTGGTTGGATCACGATGTCAGGAGTTTGAGACCAGCCTGGCCAACATGGTGAAACCACATCTCTACGAAAAATATAAAAAAATTAGCCAGGCATATTGGTGCGGGCCTGTAATCCCAGCTACTTTGGAAGCTGAGGCAGGAAAATCACTTGAACCCGGGAGGTGGATGTTGCAGTGAGCCGGTATCAAGCCACTGCACTCCAGCTTGGGCAAAAGAGCAAGACACCATCTCAAAAAACAAAACAAAACAAAACCACTAAAAAAATTAAAAATAAGCCAGATGGACTGGGCAAAGTGGCTCACGCCTGTAATCTCAGCACTTTGGAGGCCGAGGTAGGCAGATCACCTGAGGTCGGGAATTCGAGACCAGCCTGATAGACATGGAGAAGCCACATCTCTACTAAAAATACAAAATTAGCCAGGCATGGTGGCACATGCCTGTAATCCCAGCTACTCCAGAGGCTGAGGCAGGATAATCGCTTGAACCTGGGAGGCAGAGGTTGCAGTGAGCCGAGATTGCGCCATTGCACTCCAACTTGGGCAACAAGAGTGAAACCCCGTCTCGAAAAAAAAAAAAAAAAAGCCAGATGTGGTGGCACATGCTTGTAGTCCCAGGAACTTGGGAGGCTGAGGCAGGAGGATCATTTGAGCCTGGAGGAGTTGAGGCACAGTGAGCTGTGACGGTACCACTGCACTCCAGCCTGGAATGACACAGGGAGATATTGTCTAAAAAGATAATAATAATATGATAAAATACATCACTGCTCTCTAGAGAATAGATGTTAGTACTTCTCTGGGGAAAATTAATAAAAATAATCAAAACAAAAAAGAAAGAAAGGACGTTAGCAGAGCAGGAGGGGAAGCAAGAAGATAATTAGGAGAGTACTTCAGTAGTTATCAGATAATGGCTAGTAGTTATTAGATGATGATGAGTTGGCTTAGAATGTGTTAAGGATATATTTTGAAAGTAGAGCCAACAGGATTTGCTGATTGGATATTGTTGCTGTAGTAAGAAAAGGAGTAGGCCGGGCGCGGTGGCTAAAGCCTGTAATCCCAGCACTTTGGGAGGCCGAGGCAGGCGGATCACAAGGTCAGGAGATCGAGACCATCCTGGCTAACACGGTGAAACCCCGTCTCTACTAAAAATATAAAAAAAAATTAGCTGGGCATGGTGGCGGGCGCCTGTAGTCCCAGCTGCTCGGGAGGCTGAGGCAGGAGAATGGCATGAACCTGGGAGGCGGAGCTTACAGTGAGCTGAGATCACGCCACTGCACTCCAGCCTGGGCGACAGAGCAAGACTCTGTCTCAAAAAAAAAAAAAAAAAAAAAAAAAAGAAAAGGAGTAAAGTAAGACCTCTAGTTTGATGGTTTGAAGATGTGGATGAATAGCAGTGCCATTCATGAAATGGTAAGGACTGGGTCCAGAAAGGTCTGTGAAGAGATCACCCACAGTCTTGGTCTGGACACTTTACATTTGAGATGCTCGGCATCCAGGTATACATGTAAAGTAACTAGGGGGCAACTTTGACTACTGATTTTATTTTATTTATTTATTATTATTTTTTGAGACGGAGTTTTGCTCTTGTTGCCCAGGCTGGAGTGCAATGGCACGATCTTGGCTCACCGCAATTTCTGCCTCTCAGGTCCAGGCAATTCTCCTGCCTTGGCCTCCTGAGTAGCTGGGATTACAGGTGCCCGAAACCATGCCTGGCTTATTTTGTACTTTATTAGTAGAGATGGGGTTTTTCCATGTTGGTCAGGCTGGTCTCAAACTCCCGACCTCAGATGATCCACCCATCTCAGCCTCCCAAAGTGCTGGGATTACAGGCATGAGCCACTGCACGTGGCCTATTTTATTTCCTATAGCCTCATAACAGAGGTGAGACTAGTGATTTTAGAGCCACATTTCCTGGCTTCTGTTTTTATTATTTTAATTTATTATTATTATTATTAATTTTTTTTTTTGGGGGGTTGTTTGTTTTGTTTTTATTATTATTATTTTTTGAGTCTCACTCTGTTGCTCAGGCTGGAGTGCAGTGGCACGATCTTGGCTGACTGCAACCTCCACCTCCTGGCTTCAGGCGATTCTCCTGCTTCAGCCTCCCCAGTAGCTGGGATTACAGGTGCCTGCCACCATGCCCAGCTGTTTTTTGTATTTTAGTAGAGACGGGGTTTCACCACGTTGGCCAGCTGGTCTTGAACTCCTGGCCTCAAGTAATCCACCTGTCTTGGCTTCCCAAAATGCTGGGACTACAGGCATGAGCCACCATGCCTGGCTGCTTCCCATACATTTTGTTTAACAATTCACCAATTCACATCCTAGCTCAACTGTTTTTTTTTGTTGTTGTTTTCTTTTTTTTGTTTTGATGAGACAGGGTCTCACTCTGTCGCCCAGACTGGAGTGCATTGGTGCGATCTCAGCTTACTGCAACCTTGGCCTCCCTGGCTCAAGTAATTCTCCTGCCTCAGCCTCCCGAGTAGCTGGGATTACAGCACACACCATTACTGCCTGGCTAATTTTTTGTATTTTTAGTAGAGACGGGGTTTCACCATGTTGGTCAGGCTGGTCTTGAACTCCTGACTTCAAATGATCCCAGCCTCAGCCTCCCAGAGTGTTGAGATTATAGGAGTGAGCCAAGGCTCCTGGCCTTGAGCCACCTCACCCAGCCTTCAACTTCGTATTAATTGTGTGATCTTTGGCAAGTTACTTAGCATCTCTTTGTCCTAGGTTTTTTCTTTTTTCTTTTTCTTTCTTTTTTTTTTTGAGACAGAGTCTTGCTCTGTCGCCCAGGCTGGAGTGCAGTGGTGCTGGCTCAGCTCACTGCAAGCTCTGCCTCCCGGGTTCATTCATGTCATTCTCCTGCCTCAGCCTCCCGGGTAGCTGAGACTATGGGCGCCTGCCACCACGCCCGGCTAATTTTTTTGTATTTTTAGTAGAGACAGGGTTTCACCATGTTAGCCAGGATGGTCTCGATCTCCTGACCTCGTGGTCCGCCTGCCTCGGTCTCCCAAAGTGCTGGGATTACAAGCATGAGCCACCGCACCCGGCCTGTCCTAGGTTTTTTCATCTGTAAAAGGTGATAGTAGGACAGGTATGGTGGCTCACACCTGTAATCTCAGCACTTTGGGAGGCCGAGGCAGGCAGATCACCTGAGGTCAGGAGTTTGAGACCAGCCTGGCCAGCATGGTGAAACCCTGTCTCTACTAAAAATACAAAAATTAGCCAGCTGTGGTGTCATGTGCCTGTAATCCCAGCTATTCGGGAGGCTGAGGCAAGAGAATCACTTGAACCTGGGAGACAGAGGTTGCAGTGAACTGAGATCGTGCCACTGGACTCCAGCCTGGGCAACAGAGTGAGACTCCGTCTCAGAAAAAATCATAATAATAATGCCTGGCACATTTTGGGTTGTCACTGGGAATGGGTGCTACTGGCATCCAGTGGGTAGAAGCCAGGGATGCTGCTCAACATTCCCTTACAATAAATAATCATTTGGTCAAAATGTCTATAGTGTCAAGATTTAGAAAACCAATTCTAATGCATCTGAGGCACACTAGTGTGCAGGTCTGACCTGGGAAATCAGTGTAGCTGAAGAGGAGAGGAGAGCTGAGGCCTGTGGTTCTCTTGGCTCTCTCAGGAGTCAAGATTCTTGAGAGAGGCAGAGGGACTGAGAAGTAGCCAGTGAGGCAGGAATAACACAGAAGAGTGTGACAGGAGTAATGACAGAACAGTTTCAAGAAGGGGGCAGGGAAGTGATCAGTGATAACACTGACTAATATTTATTTATTTATTTATTTTGAGACGGAGTCTCACTCTGTCACCCAGGCTGGAATACAGTGGCATGATCTTGGCTCACTGCATCCTCCACCTCCCTGGTTCGAGGGATTCTTGTGCCTCAGCCTCCTGACTAGCTGGGATTACAGATGCCTACCACCACTCCCGGCTAATTTTTGTATTTTTAGTAGAGACGAAGTGTCACTATGTTGACCAGGCTGCTCTGGAACTCCTGACCTCAAGTGATCCACCCGCCTCCCACTCCCAAAGTGCTGGGATTACAGGCGTGAACCACCGTGCCCAGCTACACTGACTAATATTTATGATGGCAGAATATTTTCTTTTTCTTTTTTTTTTTTTTTTGAGACAGAGTCTCGCTCTGTCGCCCAGGCTGGAGTGCAGTGGTGTGATCTCGGCTTACTGCAAGCTCTGCCTCCTGGGTTCACACCATTCTCCTGCCTTAGCCTCCCGAGTAGCTGGGACTACAGGCGCCTGTCACCATGCCCGGCTAATTTTTTATGTTTTTAGTGGAGACAGGGTTTCACCGTGTTAGCCAGGATGGTCTCGATCTGATCTTGTGGTCCGCCCGCTTCGGCCTCCCAAAGTGCTGGGATTACAGGCGTGAGCCACCGCACCCGGCCAAGTACTTTAATTAAGCATTTATTTATTTATTTGTTTATTTATTTATTTATTTGAGACAGAGTCCTACTGCAAAGCCCAGGCTAGAGTGCAGTGGTGCGATATTGGCTTACTGCAACCTCCACCTCCAGTGTTCAACCGATTCTCCTGCCTCACCCTCCTGAGCAGCTGGGATTACAGGCTCCCACCACCACACCTGGCTAATTTTTGTATCTTTAGTAGAGATGGGGTTTTGCCATATTGGCCAGGCTGGTCTTGAACTCCTGACCTCAAGAGATCTGCCTGCCTTGGCCTCCCAAAGTGCTGAAATTACAGGCATGACCCACTGAGCCCAGCCTTAGTTAAGCATTTAATATGCACAATACCTCTGTGAAGTAGGTATTATGCCCATTTTATAGTTGAATAAGCCAAGGCAAAGATCTATAAATGTCAAATGCTGCTAAAAGGTTGACTGGAGGAAGATCTGAGATTTGAATATGGGGTTTGGCAAAGTGGAGGATGTTGCTGACTATGACAAAGAAGGGTTCAGAAGAATGAAATGGTGGGGGCAGAAGACTCATTACTATGGCTCGAGAAGAAAATAAATGATGAACAATTGGAGACATATAATGCAGAAACTCTTTTTTTTTTTTTTTAAACGGAGTCTCGCTCTGTTGCCCAGGCTGGAGTGCAGTGGCATGATCTCAGCTCACTGCAACCTCCGCCTCCCGGGTTCAGGAGATTCCCATGCCTCAGCCTCTCGAGTAGCTGGGATTACAGGCACCCGACACCACGCCAGGCTAATTTTTGGTAACTTTAGTATAGACGGGGTTTCACCATGTTGGCCAGGCTGGTCTCAAACTTCTAATGTCAGGTGACCTACCTGCCTCGGCCTCCCAAAGTGCTGGGATTACAGGCGTGAGCCACTGAGTCCAGCCAAAACTTTTTTTTTTTGAGATGGAATCCCGCTCTATCGCCCAGGCTGGAGTGCAGTGGCGCGATCTCGGCTCACTGCAAGCTCCACTTCCTGGGTTCACACCATTGTCCTGCCTCAGTCTCCCCAGTAGCTGGGATTACAGGTGCCCGCCACCACGCCCAGCTAATTTTTATATTTTTAGTAGAGACGGGCTTTCACCTTGTTAGCTGGGATGGTCTCAATATCCTGACCTCGTGATCTGCCAGCCTCGGCTTCCCAAAGTGCTGGGATTACAGGCATGAGCCACCACACCTGGCCTTTTTTGTATTTTTGGTAGAGACAGGGTTTCACTATGTTGTCCAGGCTGGTCTCCAACTCCTGACCTTAGGTTATCCACCTGCCTCGGCCTCCCAAAGTGCTGGGATTACAGGCATGAGCCAGCGTGCCCAGCCTATTTGTGGTAATGCATTTAAAGAGAGTTCAGAATAGTATTACAGGGAGAGCAGGGAGAGACATGTGGTCTAGGGAGGGACTAGTGAGCATGAGAGGGAGAGTTTGAGTTGGGATGACCTTGTTGGAGTTGGGATTTTTGTCAAAGAAAGGAAGGGAAATGGACTTGAAGTTGAAAGGGATCAAGAAGCTTCTATTCTATGTCCTATGACACATGAGATGTAGGATAAGAACACACCCACTTCTGGAGAGGGCTGCAGGGGAAGCAGTCCTCAGAGGAAGACCACGTTCCAGTTAAAGCAGGAAAGTGATCAGAGAAAAAGTTAAGGACAGATGATTTTGCTGATGACAGAGAGTGAATTTCCAAGGACTCAGTACAATAGAAGGTTTTGGAGCACCTGGGAGGGATGGGGGAAACGGTCAGATTGAGGACTGTACAGAGTTGGATGTGTATTAGAATCTGGGGGATTCAAATTTGGGTGGTGACGGATGGGCACGGTTGCTCACGCCTGTAATCTCAGCACTTTCGGAGGCCAAGGCGGGCGGATCACCTGAGGTTAGGAGTTCCAGACCAGCTTGCCCAACATGTCGAAATCCCGTCTCTACTAAAGATATAAAAAATTAGCTGGGCGTGGTGGCAGGCGCCTGTAATCCCAGCTACTTGGGAGGCTGAGGCAGGAGAATCACTTGAACCCGGGAGGCAGAGGTTGCAGTGAGCCGAGATTGTGCCACTGCACTCCAGCCTGGGCAAGAAGAATGAAACTCCGTCTCAAAAAAAAAAAAAAAAAAAGGATTTGGGTGGTGACTGAGGACTATGGTAAATAGAGATTAGTGTTGATTGTGTTTTATTTTTATTCTTTTGGGTAGTTAAAAAAATGTTTGTTCAAAGTATAACTGAAGTACAGTAACATTCACCCTTTTTTTTGTCTCTTGTTGCCCAAGCTGGAGTGAAATGGCACCATTCAGCTCACTGCAACCTCCGCCTTCCGGGTTCAAGCGATTCTCCTGCCTCTGCCTCCTGAATAGCTGGGACTACAGGCTTGCACCAACATGCCTGGCTAATTTTTTGTAATTTTAGGAGAAACGGGCTTTCACCATGTTAGCCAGGCTGGTCTCGAACTCCTGACCTCAGTTGGTCCGCCTGCCTTGGCCTCCAAAGTGGTGGGATTACAGGTGTGAGTCACTGAGCCCGGCCAACATTCACCCTTTTAGTGCACAGTTAGACTTAGTTTTGACAAAAGCATACAATTGTGTAGTCATCACCACAATCAAGATTTAGTTCCATCATTCCAAAAGCTTCCGAGTGTCACCATGTGGTTAACTGCCCTCCACATCCCAGTCCCTGGTAACCACCAATCTGTGTTCTGCAGCAATAGTTTTGCCTTTTCCAGAATGTTATATACACAGTTTGTAACCTTTTGAGTCAGGGCATTGCTTGTATCAGTTCATGGTGTTGCTTGTATCAGTAGTTTATTCCTTTTTATTGCTGAGTAGTATCCTGTTTTGTGGACGTACCACTGTTTATCCATTCACCAGTGGAAGGACATTTGAATTGTTTCTTTTGTTTTTGTTTTGAGGACAAATAAAGCCCCTGTAAACATTTGCATACAGATTTTTGTGGGAACACAAGTTTTCATTTCACTTGGGTAAATACTTAGAAATGGGATTGCTATTGTAAAGTAAGCAAATGTCAAGCTTTATGAGATACTGCTGAACTGTTTTGCATAGTGACTGAGTTCATTTCTTTTCAACATTCATTGAGGAGTCACCATGTGCCAGGAGCATAGAGTTGAGTAGTTGTTAGAGAATGTGGCCTCCAAATCTGAAATACTGGCTATCTGGCCCTTTACAGAAAAAGTTTGTTGACCCTTGTCATAAGACTATGGCCCATAAGAGCTCATGGCCTGATTATACTAATTTTATAAGCAATTTCACGGAGTCCTCTGAGGCCAATAATCAACAGCATAGTTATTTTATAGAATTGTATTGTTTAACTAGGAAATATAAAAACCTTGCTCTTGAAACAGAAATAAAGATTTTTAAAAATTACTGGGAGGTATCTTGTTATTGAATGCTACATCCAAAATATGCAAGTTTTTATTTTTCCACAATCATTGAAAATTGAGCTTGATATGGCCGGGCGCGGCGGCTCACGCCTGTAATCCCAACACTTTGGGAGTCCGAGGCGGTTGGATCACAAGGTCAGGAGTTTGAGACCAGCCTTACCAACATGGTGAACCCCTGTCTCTACTAAAAATACAAAAAAATTAGCCAGGCGTGGTGGTGCGCGCCTGTAATCTCAGCTACTCAGGAGGCTGAGGCAGGAGAATTGCTTGAACCTAGAAGGCGGAGGTTGCAGTGAGCCGAGATCGCGCCATTGCACTCCAGTCTGGGCGACAGAGGGAGACTCCGTCTCAAAAAACAACAAAACAAAACAAAACAAAACAAAACAAAATTGAGCTTGATATCTAAAAGGGTAAGGATGTTTACTCAAGTCATTGTATTTTCACACACTGCTGCACACATCACATAATTTGTCCCAAGAGTACAGCCAACAACAGTTTGATATTTTAGCAGGATGGGAAGGGACGTCTTCACCCTCCTAGGAGATTTGTCGATTGCACGCGCAACGCTATGCGCATGCGCGGTCAGTCAACGGTCCGTTGGTGCCGCGAGTGCGCAGGCGCGTCGTTCCGGCGCCGGCTTTGGCGGAGGGGTGGGACTTGCACCGGCGTCTCTTCTTCCAACTGCAGTTTGTGGCAGCGCCATTTTGAATGTGCTGCTGCAGCGGGCGTGAGTTGGGGGAGGACGGGTTGCCGACTCGCCTACCTAGCGGTCTCTTGATTGTCGATATTTTGTTGGCATAGGTTTATGTAGAGACGTATACATATATATAGACACACTGTCTATAAATCTAGGCCTGTATCCGGTGTCCGAGGCGAACTCAGTAAGATGATGTTAAGAGGAAACCTGAAGCAAGTGCGCATTGAGAAAAACCCGGCCCGCCTTCGCGCCCTGGAGTCCGCGGTGGGCGAGAGCGAGCCGGCGGCCGCGGCAGCCATGGCGCTCGCTCTTGCCGGGGAGCCGGCACCGCCCGCGCCCGCGCCTCCGGAGGACCACCCGGACGAGGAGATGGGGTTCACTATCGACATCAAGAGTTTCCTCAAGCCGGGCGAGAAGACTTACACGCAGCGCTGCCGCCTCTTCGTGGGAAATCTGCCCACCGACATCACGGAGGAGGACTTCAAGAGGCTCTTCGAACGCTATGGCGAGCCCAGCGAAGTCTTCATCAACCGGGACCGTGGCTTCGGCTTCATCCGCTTGGTGAGTGTCAGGCCGCCCGCGCGAGGGAACAAAAGGACTGTCGGGGTGGCCGCGGGGTCGTGGGGCTGAGGCCAGCCTCGTCCTAGGACGCTGTCTCAACCTGTGGCAACCGTGGCGCCGCTTGGCCTCATCGATTCCTCTGTGCGGGGTTGGCCGCTTCCCCAGCTCGGCGCCTTTGGTTTCGAGTTCGCGGTCCCGGGATTTCCTGCGCTCACAGTGGCCGCCGTTTTCTGCCGTGCGCCGATCGTGCTTTGCGGTGGCTGCAGGCCTGCTGCCCTGCGCTGGATCGGGCATGGTGCACCCTGCCCAGGTAGCGAGCGCTCCCGGGTTCCCCGTTGCCCCGGGTACCGAAAGGGTCCGGGGACAGGGGCGGGCAGCGTTTTGGGGTGAGAATTCTTCAAGGCAAAAATCGTGCCATAAAAAACGAATTGGATGTAAATTTGGAAAGGAAGCTTAAGTCGGACCAGACGTATCACTGGTCGTGAGGGTCTATCCAGGAGACTTGCTTCTTAAACAGTTATTAACATCCCATCCTTGGCTTCAACCACACCTATATGCGTTTAAGCGTAGACCACTTTATTTCTTTTTAAATTAAATTTATTTATTTTAATAGAAATGGGGTCTCGCTATGTTGCCCAGGCTGGTCTCGAACTCCTGAGCACGAGCGATCCTCCTGCCTTGGCCTGCCACTTTATTTCTCACCTCAGTGCAGCCTGCTATTTACCTCAAACTGCTTAGGTGCCCAAACTCTGTACTCAAGTAACACCGTTTAATCTGCAGTAATGAGATGGTGTTTAATTGTATGTATCTAATATAGTGTTTTTCTACCAAACATCCTGGAGAGTTTCACGTTTTTATAGGGGGGAGAATAGATGATACACAGTACTACTTCATAAATTACTGATACATATCACAGTATCAGAGTAATATAGCTTACTCTCTTTTAATCTAAACTTTGAAAAGTTTTCCAATAATTTATGCAAAAATTATGATTCCTTCATATTTTAAAAAAATTTGAACAAGCCTGGCCAACATGGCGAAACTCCATCTCTACTAAAAATACAAAAATTAGCTCTGCGTGGTGGTGCGCGCCTATAGCCCAGTTACTTGGGAGGCTGAGGCAGAGGCTGCAGTGAGCTGAGATCACGTCACTGCACTCCAGCCTGGGCGACAGAGCGAGATCCCGTCTCAAAACAAAACAAAAATTGCTAAGGTTTATGCCTTTTTTTTTTTTTTTTTTTGAGACTGGGTCTCGCTCTGTCACCCAGGCTAGAGTGCAGTGGCGCGATCTCAGCTCCTGGGCTCAAGAAGTTCTCCCACCTCAGCCTCCCGAGTAGCTGGGACTACAGTCACGCACCCCCAAGCCTGCCTAATTTTTGTATTTTTTGTAGAGGCGGTGTTTCGCCATGTTGCCCAGGTTGCTTTCGAATGCCTGGGCTCAAGCGATCCTCCCGCCTTGGCCTCCCAAAGTGCTGGGATTACAGGGTGAGCCACTGTGTCTGGCCTGGAACTTTGATTTTCAAAATTGGGTTCTCTGTCTGGACGATACAAAATCTTAATATGTAGAGAAAATTGTAATTACATGGTACGGTATTTTTATTAGTTTTTTTCTTTTTTAAAAAATTAATCTTCTAAAACCTTTAAGATAGTGTAATTTTTTTTTTTTTGAGACGGAATCTTGCTCTGTCACCACGTTGGAGTGCAGTGGCGGGATCTTGGCTCACTGCAACCTCCACCTCCTGGGTTCAAGCGATTCTCCTGCCTCAGCCTCCGGAGTAGCTGGGACTACTGGCGCATGCAACCACGCCCAGCTAATTTTTGTATTTTTAGTAGAGACAGGGTTTCACCATGTTGGCCAGGATGGTCTTGACCTATTGACCTCGTGATCCGCCCTCCTTGGCCTCCCAAAGTTCTTGGATTTCAGGGGTGAGCCACGGCGCCCAGCCAAGGGACTGTTTTTTTGAGAGGGAGTCTCACTCTGTCGCCCAGGCTGGAGTGCAGTAGCGCGATCTCGACTCACTGCAACCTCTGCCTCCCTGGTTCAAGCGATTCTCCTGCCTCAGCCTCCTGAGTAGCTGGGACTACAGGTGTGTGCCACCACGCCTGGCTAATTTTTGTATTTTTAGTAGAGACGGGGTTTCATCATGCTGGTCAGGCTGGTCTCGAACTCCTGACCTCGTGATCCGCCCGCCTTGGCCTCCCAAAGTGCTGGGATTACAGGCGTGAGCCACTGTGCCTGGTGAGACTGTATTTTTTAGGGCAAACACTTCAACATGTAAGTGGCTTCAAGAGAAGGGTAAATATTCGCAAACTATTAATAATAATGAAATATGGAAATTTCCTTAAAATTCAGGTTAAATAATCATTACATTTTGAACATTATAAATGCATTTATTTATTTTTTGGACATCAGAGACAGCTCGCCATTTGGTGAAAATTTTTATGTAAAAGTTATCTTTTTTTTTTTTTTTTTTTTTGAGCTGAGGTCTTGCTGTGTCGCCCAGGCTGGAGTGCAGCGGTGTGATCTCGGCTCACTGCAACCCCCGCCTCCTGGACTAAAGCGATTCTCCTACCTCAGCCTCTGGAGTAGCTGGAATTACAGGCGCCTGCCTTCATGCCCGGCTAATTTTTGTATTTTTAGTAGAGATGGGGTTTCACCGTGTTGGCCAGGCTGGTCTTGAACTCCTGACCTCAGGTGATCCACCCGCCTCAGCCTCACAAAGTGCTGGGGTTACAGGTGTACAGGTGTGAGCCACTGTGCCCGGCCTCTTTTTTTTTTTTTTTTTTTTTTTTAGATGGAGCCTCACTGTCACCCAGGCTGGAGTACAGTGGCACACTGGGCTCACTGCAGCCTTGCCTCCCAGGTTCAAGCGATTCTCACTCCTCAGCCTCCTGAATAGCTGGAATTATAGGCATGACACCACCCCGGGCTGATTTTTGTATTTTTAGTAGAGATAGGGTTTCACCATGTTGGCCAGGCTGGTCTTGAACTCCTGACCTCAGGTGATCCACCTGTCTCGGCCTCCCAAAGTGCTGGGATTACAGGCGTGAGCCACCATGCCCGGCATATTATTTTTTAGGGTTTTAAAAATTTACATATAGTAGGCCGGGCGCGGTGGCTCACGCCTGTAATCCCAGCACTTTGGGAGGCCGAGGCAGGCGGATCACGAGGTCAGGAGATCAGGACCATCCTGGCTAACACAGTGAAACCCCGTCTCTACTAAAAATACAAAAAATTAGCCGATTGTGGTTGCAGGCACCTGTAGTCCCAGCTACCTGGGAGGCTGAGGCAGGAGAATGGCGTGAACCCAGGAGGCGGAGCTTGCAGTGAGATTGCGCAGCTGCACTCCAGCCTGGGTGACAGAGTGAGACTCCATCTCAAAAAAAAAAAAAATTTGCATATAGTAAAGGGTACACATTTTAAGTGTACTGGTTGGTGATTTTTGTTTTTTCTCTTGAGACAGAGTGCCCAGACTAGAGTGCAGTGGCATGATCATGGCTCACTCTAGCCTCCACTTCCTGGGCTGAAGTGATCCTCACACCTCAGCCCCTCAGGTTGCTGGGACCACAGGCACACACCACCACACCCAGCTAATTTTGTTTATTTTTTGTAGAGACAAGGTCTCTCTCATTATGTTGCCCAGGCAGGTCTCAAACTCCTGGGCTTACATGATCCTTCCTCCTCAGCTTCCCAAAGTGTTAGGATGACGTGTGAGCCACCATGCCTGGCCACTGGTTTGTGAATTTTGACAAATGTATATGTCTGTTTAACTCAAACCCCTATCAAAATATACATATTATCACCCCATGAAATGTCTTCATATTTCTTCCTATTCTCATTTTATTTTTTATTTTTTTGAGATGGAGTCTTGCTCTGTCACCCATCCTGGAGTGCAGTGGTGTGATCGCGGCTCACTGCAAGTTCCGCCTCCCGTGTTCACACCATTCTCCTGCCTCAGCCTCCCCAGCAGCTGGGACTACAGGCGCACGCTGCCACGTCCGGCTAATTTTTTTGTATTTTTAGTAGAGACGGGGTTTCACTGTGTTAGCCAGGATGGTCTCAATCTCCTGACCTCGTGATTCTCCTGCCTCGGCCTCCCAAAGTGCTGGGATTACAGGCGTGAGCCACTGTGCCCGGCCCTATTCTCACTTTCAAGACTGTTTCTAAAGTCTACCTCTTAAGAGCTGTTGGATTATATGATGTATTAGGTAAGAAAGTACCCATCTCTTTTTAGGTGTTTATTAAGTGCTTGCTGCTACTACTGTCACTAGTGAGTTAAAAGCAATAAACAAAACGACTGTTTAGAATGCAGTTATCCCTCAGTATCTGTGGGGGATTGATTCTAGGACCTCCTCCAGTACTAAAATTCGTAGATGCTCAAATCCTTATACTGTGTAAAAATGGCATTGTTTCTCCATGTTACCCATGCAATCCTCCTGTATACTTTAAATCATCTCTAGATTACTTGTAATACCTAGTACAATGTAAATGCTGTATGAATAGCTGTTATGCTGTTATTATTTGGTTTTTTTTTTTTTTTTTTGTCTATTTATTTTTTTGAGATGGAGTCTCGCTCTGTCACCCAGGCGTGAGTGTAGTGGCACTGTCTCAGCTCACTGCAACCTCTGCCTCACGGGTTCAAGCAATTCTCCTGCCTCAGCCTCCTGAGTAGCTGGGACTACAGGCCCGTGCCACATGCCTGGCTAATTTTCGTTTTTGTTTTTTTTTTGTATTTTTAGTAGAGACAGGGTTTCACCATGCTGGCTAGGCTGGTCTCGAACTCCTGACCTCGTGATCTGCCCGCCTCGGCCTCCTAAAGTGCTGGGATTACAGGCATGAGCCACTGCGCCCAGCCTATTTATTTTCTTTTATTTAAATTTTATTTTTTTATTTTAAAGGAATAAAGAAGAGGTCTTGCTATGTTGCCTAGGCTGGTCTTAAACTCCTGGCCTCAAGGATTCTTCCTGTTTTGGCTTCCCAAAGTGCTGGGATTACAGGTGTGAGCCCCCTTACCCTGCCTGTCAATTTTAAATTGTTTCTTTCCCAAATGTTTGCTTTTCTTTCTTTCTTTTTCTTTTTCTTTCTTTTCTTTTTTTTTTTTTTTGGACACAGAGTCTCTCCCTGACACCCAGGCTGGAGTGCAGTGGTGTGATCTTGGCTCACTGCAACCTCTGCCTTCTGGGTTCAAGAGATTCTCCCACCTCAATCCCCCAAGTAGCTGGGACTACAGGCGCTTACCACCATGCCCCGGCTAATTTTTGTATTTTTTGGTAGAGACTGAGTTTTGCCATGTTGGCCAGGAGGCCGGTCTTGAACTCCTGACCTCAAGTGATCTACCTGCGTCAGCCTCCCAAAGTGCTGGGATTACAGGTGTGAGCCATTGGGCCTGGCCCCAAATATTTTTGATCCACTTTTGGTTGAATCCATGGATACAGAGGGATGACTATATCTCTAAAAAGGGTAACTTCATTTGTTTTTGTAAAAATAATTCTATAGGTAGATTTTTGCAATAAAGGGCAATAATTTCAAGCTGTCATGAACATTTTAGGGATTGAATAAAGAGCTCTTGTGACCTTAAGACAATTTTCATAAGACAGTATGTTTGTATTCTTCTTACTATACATATAAAGCCTCTTCAGTTGTCCTTGGAGAGTTCCCATAACACAATGAAAAAGACATACTTCTGTTAAATTTACCAGTTCCTTATTTATTGTTTTAGGTGCTGCCCATATTCTACACCAACTTTGAATTCTCCCAGTAGAAGGAAGTTCTCTTACCTTGTAGTTTCAGCAATGAGCATATTTTTTAGTTTATAGTAAGTGTATATGTACACTTTATATAATGGCGAGAACTATTATAGCTCGTGAATGTTGCCTTTGTTTCTCTTCATATAATAGTAAGAAATGTGTAACCCATGCCAGTATTTCAGGAGAAGTCATTAAGAAGACATTGGCTAGGGCAAGGTGGCTCATACCTGTAATCTTACACTTTGGGAGGCTAAGGCGAGAGGACTGCTTGAGGCCAGGAGTTCGAGAGACCAGCATGGGCAATATAGTGAGACCCCCCCCCCCCATCTCTACAGAAAATTAAAAAATTAGCCAGGCTTGGTGGCATGCACCCGGAAACCCAGCTATTTGGGAGGCAGGAAGATCCCTTGAGCCCCAAAGGTTGAGGCTGCAGTAAGCTATGATTGTGCCACTGTACTCCAGCCTGGGCACCAGAGTAAGACCCTGTCTCAGACACCTCCCTCCCCTGAAAAAAAAAAACCCAAGAACTAACAGTTTTTACATATAAAATTGAAGAGAAATGAAAATAAAAAGAAAAGGTGATTTGTCTGGCTGTAGAGAGGTGGGATGTTTTGTTAAGATATAAAAAACAGGCCGGGTGCGGTGGCTCACGCCTGTAATCCCAGCACTTTGGGAAGCTGAGGTGGGCAAATCTGGAGGTCAGGAGTTCCAGACCAGCCTGGCCAACATGGTGAAACCCCGTCTCTACTAAAAATACAAAAAATTAGCTGGGCGTGGTAGCGGGCACCTGTAATCCCAGCTACTTGGGAAGCCGAGGCAGGAGAATCTCTTGAACCCAGGAGGCAGAGGTTACAGTGAGCCGAGATTACGCCATTGTACTCTAGCCCGGGTGACAGTGCCAGATTCTGTCTCAAAAAAAAAAAAAAAAAGATAAAAAACATAAAGGGTATGGAGAATTACTCCTTTGATGATAGTTTCTAGTCAAGTTATTATTGTTTTTTTATTTTTATTTTTTCCGAGACAGAGTCTTGCTCTGTTCACCAGGCTGGAGTGCAGTAGCGCCATCTCGGCTCACTGCAACCTCTGCCTCCTAGGTTCAAGAGATCTCTTGCCTCAGCCTCCCAGGTAGTTGGGATTAAGGCACCCGCCACCACGCCCAGCTAATTTTTGTATTTTTAGTAAAGGTGGGATTTCACCATGTTGGCCAGGCTGGTCTCAAACTCCTGACCTCAGGTGATCCGCCCGCCTCAGCCTCTCAAAGTGCTGGGATTACAGGGGTGAACCACTGTGCCCAGCCTCTAGTCAAGTTGTTAATATGTGTTTTTAATATATGTAGGAGATTTTAAAACTATATTGCTTTGAATATTTAATAGTTGGTAACTGGCCTTACGAAGAACTAATCTTTAAATGATTACTTTTAACAAAACAATGGAGTTGGGACCTTTTAATTAAAATGTTTAAAATGATCATTGAATAGTTAAAAACCATGTGATACCAAAGTTAAAAGATACAAAATCAAATCGACCCTGTCAGCCATTTGCTAAAGCTACCTAGTTCTCCCTAGAAGCCAAACACTGTTTTGAATTTTTTCTGTTACTGTCATCTTTTAAAAATGTTTTTTCTTCCTAAAAAGGAATCCAGAACCCTGGCTGAAATTGCAAAAGCAGAGCTGGACGGCACCATTCTCAAGAGCAGACCTCTACGGATTCGCTTCGCTACACATGGAGCAGCCTTGACTGTCAAGAACCTTTCTCCAGTTGTTTCCAATGAGCTGCTAGAGCAAGCATTTTCTCAGTTTGGTCCAGTAGAGAAAGCTGTTGTGGTTGTGGATGATCGCGGTAGAGCTACAGGAAAAGGTTTTGTAGAGTTTGCAGCAAAACCTCCTGCACGAAAGGCTCTGGAAAGATGTGGTGATGGGGCATTCTTGCTAACAACGTAAGTTTTAAATATCTTGTCCTTCTTCTATCCAGTTACATATGGGCTTCTCTCTGTTTTGGAATTCTGTCTTTCATTGCAGTTCATACTAGCATATGGTAAGTAGGTGTTGAGTAAATATTCATTGAATATAAATAAGAAATTTTCGTGTACTGGTAGGAGTCAAGAGTCATGTACTTTCTTCAAACTTCAGAGTTGAAATCTCCGCAGTGTTTTGTATTATGATTTCATTTAACTTAATGAACATATATATACAAAGTAAAATCTATAAACTTAAGGTAATCCTTTCAGAAATTGTAATCAGCTTTATTGACACCTAATTTACATCAATAAAAAGCACCTCAGGGGTGCAGTGGCTCAAGCCCCAGACTTTCAGTGCGCGGATCACCTCAGGTCAGGAGTTCATGACCAGCCTGGCCAACATGGCACGAAACCCCGTCTCTACTAAAAATACAAAAATTAGCCGGGCGTGGTGGTGCATGCCTGTAGTCCCAGCTACTGGGGAGGCTGAGGCTCGAGAATCACTTGACTCCGGGAGTCGGAGGTTGCAGTGAGCGGAGATCATGCCACTGCACTCCAGCCTGGGCGACAGACTCTGTCTCAAAAAAAGAAACAAAACCTCATCTCTTCTAAAAATACAAAAATTAATTGGGCGTGGTGACACATCCCTGTAATCCCACCTACTCAGGAGGCTGAGGCATGATAATTGCTTGAACCCTGCAGGCAGAGGTTGCAGTGATCCCAGATCATGCCACTCTACTCCAGCCTAGGTGACCGAGTGACCTTGTCTCAAAAAAAATAGTACCTTGGGCCAGGCGCGGTGGCTTATGCCTGTAATCCCAGCACTCTGGGAGGCCCAGGCGGGTGGATTGCCTGAGCTCAGGAGTTCGAGACCAGCCTGGGCAAATGGCGAAACCCTGTCTCTACTAAAAATATGAAGAATTAGCAGGGCTTGGTGCTGCGTGCCTGTAATCCCAGCTACTTGGGAGGGTGAGTCACCAGAATCGGTTGAACCCGGGGGGCGGAGGTTGCAGTGAGTCCAGATTGTGCCACTGTACTCCAGACTGGGCGACAGAGCGAGACTCTGCCTAAAAAACAAAACCAAAAACAACAACATAAAAACATCTTGGGGGCAGCGTGGTGGAGTGCACAGTAGTCTCAGCTATTTGCGCTGTAGTCCCAGCTACTCAGGAGGCTGAGATGGGAGGATCACTTGAGCTCAGGAGGTCAAGGTTGCAGTGAGACCCTGTCTCTATTTAAAAAGAAAATTAAAAATAATAATAAAATAATAAAAGACATTCTGTTGTAGAGCTCAATGAGGTGGTTTTTTGTTTGTTTGTTTTTTTTTGGAGACGAGTCTCACTCTGTCGCCCAGGCTGCAGTGCAGTGGCGATCTTGACTCACTGTAACCTCTGCCTCCCAGGTTCAAGCAATTCTCCTTCCTCAGCCACTTGAGCAGCTGGGATTACAGGTGTGCACCACCATGCCTGGCTAATCTTTTGTATTTTTTTCATTTGAGATGGAGTCTTGCTGGATTCAAGTGATTCTCCTGCCTCAGCCTCCCGAGTAGTTGGGATTACAAGCGTGAGCCACTGTGTCCGGCTAATTTTTATATTTTTAGTAGAGATGGGGTTTCACCATGTTGGGCAGGCTGGTCTGGAACTGCCGACCTCAGGTGATCCACCCACCTTGGCCTCCCAAAGTGCTGGGATTACATGCATGAGCCACCATGCCTGGCCCATATTTTTGTAGAGACGGGGTTTCACCATGTTGGCCAGGCTGGTCTCGAACTCCTGACCTCAAGTAATCCACCTGCCTGAGCCTCCCAAAGTGCTGGGATTACAGGTGTGAGCCACTTCGCCCGGCTGAGCTCAATGAGTTTTAACAAACATATGTACTCATGTAACACACTGCCATAATAAAAATACAGAACACTTCCGTTACCCCACAGAAGTTCCCTTGTGCCCTTTTATAGTTATTCTGCACTCTACCTGCCTTAGATAGCTATTTCTTATTTATAAATAAGTTTTGTGTTTTCTAATATTAAGTGAAATCATATAGTATGTATTCTTCTGTGTCTGGCTTCTCTTGCTCAGCATATGTTCATGAGATTTCATTCATATCTTTGTGTGTATAGTATTTTGTTCGTTTTTATGGCTGAATCATATTCCATGGTATGGACATAACTATGTTTTGTCCGTGACATATGGATGGATATTTGAGTTGCTTACAACTACTGGCCATTGTGAATAAAGCTACTATAAGTATTTGTTTACAAGGCTTCTTGTGAATATTAGGCTTTCATGTGGCTTAGGTAAATATTTAGGGGTAAATTGCTGTATGTTTAATTGTATAAGAAACTGCCAAGCTCTTTTCCGTAGTGGTTGTATCATTTTACATTCCTACCAGCAATGAGTGAGTGACTTCTAGTTACTCCACATTTTACCCACACTTGGTGTTTTTATTTTTTATTTTTATTTTATTTTATTATTATTTTTTGAGACGGAGTTTTCGCTCTTGTTGCCCAGGCTAGAGTGCAATGGCGCGATCTCAGCTCACTGCAACGTCTGCCTCCCGGGTTCAAGCGATTCTCCTGGCTCAGCCTCCCAGATAGCTGGGATTACAGGCATGCGCCACCATGCCCAGCTAATTTTGTGTTTTTAGTAAGACGGGGTTTTTTTTTGAGACGGAGTCTCGCTCTGTCCCCCAGGGCGGAGTGCAGTGGCGCGATCTCAGCTCACTTCAAGCTCCGCCTCCCGGGTTCACCATTCTCCTGCCTCAGCCTCCCGAGTAGCTGGGACTACCGGCACATGCCGCCACGCCCGGCTAATTTTTTGTATTTTTAGTAGAGACGGGGTTTCACTGTGTTAGCCAGGGTGGTCTTGATCTCCTGACCTCGTGATCCACCCGCCTCGGCCTCCCAAAGTGCTGGGATTACAGGCGTGAGCCACTGCGCCCGGCCGTTAGACGGGGTTTCTACGTGTTGGTGAGGGTGGTCTCTAACTCCAGACCTCAGTTTGGCCTCCCAAAGTGCTGAGGTTACAGGCGTGAGCCACCGCGCCTAGCCTATTTTTAATTTTTTGTTAATTTGCTTTTTGAGGCAGAGTCTTAATGTGTCACCCAGGCTGGAGTGCAGTGGTTCCATGTCGGCTGCTACAACCTCTGCCTCCCGAGTTCAAGTGATTATTGTGCCTCAGCCTCCTGAGTAGCTGGGACTACAGGCATGCACCACTATGCCTGGCTAATTTTTTTTTTTTTTTGCAGTAGAGATGGGGTTTCGCCATGTTGGCTAGGCTGGTCAGGAACTCCTGGCCTCAAGTGATCCACCTGCTTCGGTTTCCCTAAGTGCTGGGATTACAGGTGTGAGCCACTGTGCCCAGTTGCCACTTGGTGTTTTTAGACTTAGATATTCTAGTTTAGCGCAATCTCATTGTGATTTAAATTTTATTTTCCTGATGACTAATGATGAGCATCTTTTCATGTGCTTTTTGGCCAATTATATATCTTTCCTGAAATATCTAAAATTTTTTGTCCATTTTTTTAGATGTCCCCCTTATTCATTTTTTTTTCCTTTTCTTTTATTTGAGACAGAGTCTTGCTCTGTTGCCCAGGCTGGAGTGCAGTGGCGTGATCTCGGCTCACTGCAAGCTCCACCTCCCGGGTTCACACCATTCTCCTGCCTCAGCCTCCTGAGTAGCTGAGACTACAGGCGCCAGCCACCATGTCCGGCTAAGTTTTTTTGTATTTTTAGTAGAGACAGGGTTTCACATGTTATCCAGGATGGTCTCGATATCCTGACCTTGTGATCCGCCCGCCTCAGCCTCCCAAAGTGCTGGGATTACAGGCGTGAGCCACTGCGCCCGGCCCCTGCTTGTTATTTTTAATTGGGCAGATTGTCTTCTTACTGAATTATGAAATCTAGATATGTCTGTATTATAAATCTTCCTGCCAGTCTGTGGCTTGTTTTTAAATTTTCTTTTCTTTTTATTTATTTATTTTTTTGGTGGGGTACATGGTCTTGCTCTGTCACTCAGGCCAAAGTGCAGTGGAGTGATCTCGGCTCACTGCAGCCTTGACCTCCTGGGCTCAAATGATTCTCCTTCCTCAGCCTGCTGAGTAGCTACGACTACAGGCATGCGCCACCACGCCTGGCTAATTTTTTGATTTTTTTTTAAAAGTAGATATGAGGTCTTGCTATGTCACCCAGGCTGGTCCCTAACTCCTGAGCTTAAACTATCCTCCTGTCTTGGCCTCCCAAAGTGCTGGAATTACAGGCGTGAGCCATTGCATCTGTAAAGTTTTTTAACTTTAACAGTGACCCTCAAAGAGCAGATGTTTTTATATTTTATGAAGTCCAAATTTCATCAAATTTTGTTCTTGTATGGTTTGTTCTTTTTGTGTCCTTGTATGATCTTTGCTTAAGATTGCAGAGCTTTTCTCATGTTTTCTTGAGAAATTTTATAGCTTTTACATTTATACATTTTGAGTGTGACATAAAAATCCTTGTTACCGTGCAGGTCTCCAGTTGTTCCAGCACCATTAATTGAAAAAATTTATGATTTCCCCTTTGTTACCCTGTTACCCTTGCATCTTTATTAAGCCAGGAAAAAAAAAATCTATACTTTTTTGTTTCATTGACCAGTTTGTCAGTTCCAAAATTGTACTTGCTTAATTACCATATTTACCCTAAGCTTTGAAATCAGGTAGTATAATCATCCAATTTTATTTTTTCAAAATTTTTTTTGGCTATTTAGGTTCTTTGTATTTGCTTATTGTATGGTGCTGTCAGCTATTGGTTGGGATCATTCAGATGTTTTAGGGTTTAGGGAATTTAGGGTTTAGGGAATTGATCCCTAAAATTTAAAAAATTTTGTTTCCTCGCTCTATGGAGCTTAGTTGCTGATTTGTAAGCATTTTAAAACTTCTTTTCGACTATTTAGCATTGATACTAAAACTGAAATTCATGCTATATCTGCTGTTTTACAACACAATCTTGTCAGAGATTGTGCTCTTATTCTCTTTCCTTAGAGAATGCTCTTTCTTCAGATTGTCATAGATCTTGCTTTTCCATTTTATTTTTATTTTTTAATTTTTAATTTTTTATTTTTTTTCGTATTTTTAATAGAGCTGGGGTTTCACCATGTTGGCTAGGCTGGTCTTGAACTCTTGGCCTTAGGTGATCTGCCTGCCTCAGCCTCCTAGAGTGCTGGGATTACAGACATGAGCCACTACTCCAGGCCTACTTTTTGTATTTTTTGTGGAGGTGGATTTTGTCATTTTGTCCAGGCTGGTCTTCAGCTCCTGAGCTCAAGCAATCCGCCTGTCTCAGCTGGCCTCAGCCTCCCAGAGTGCTGGGATTACAAGTGTGTGAGCCATTGTTCATGTCCTTTTTTTTTTTCTTTTTTTTTCCTCGAGGCAATGTCTCAGTGTGCCTCCCAGGCTGGAGCACAGTGGCATTATCACAGCTCATTGCAGCCTCAACCTGCTAGGCTCAAGTCATCCTCCCACCTCAGGCTCCCAAGTTGCTGGGACTATAGGCATGCACCACCACACCCAGTTAACTAACGATTTCTTATTGATAGCTTTTTTTTTGGAGATAAGGTCTTACTCTCACCCAGGCTGAATGCGATCATAGGTCGCTATGCCCTCAACCTCCTCAGGCTCACATGATCCTCCCACCTCAGCCTTCCGAGTAGCTGGGACCACAGGCATGTGCCACCACACTTGGCTAATTTTTTTACTTTTTGTGTTTTCGCCATGTGGCCCAGGCTGGCCTTGAACTCTTGGGCTCAAGTGATCTGCTCGTTTTGGCCTCCCAAAGTGCTAGGATTACAGACACAAGCCACCGCTCTTGGCTGGTAGGATTGATTGATTGATTGATAGATTGATTTGAGACAGGGTCTCACTCTGTCACTCAGGCTGCAGTTCTGTGGCATGTTCTTGGCTCACTGCAACCTCTGCCTCTCGGGTTCAAGCGATTCATGTGCCTCAGCTGCCTGAATAGCTGGGATTACAGATGTTCACCACCACACCTGGCTAATTTTTGTATTTTTAGTAGAGACGGGGTTTCACTATGTTGACCAGGCTGGTCTCGAACTCCTGACCATAAGTCATCCGCCTGCCTCAGCCTCCCAAAGTCCTGGGATTACAGGCGTGAGCCACTGCGCCCAGCTGCAGGCTTGCTTTTTAAAACTCTTTTCTGCACACTTTCCTGTGCAGAAGGGTACAAAAATAATTTTGTACTTTTCCTATTTTATATTTATATTGGAAAGGGATTACTTTTTCCAACATTTTATTTGCTTTATCATATCTTTCCATTAAATGAGATTACTTTTAGACAAAAAAAATTCTTTAAGAAAAACATTATAATATTTCCATTGCCTGTTGAAAATAATGAGTTATCTAGGAAAACCTGCTGATAAGTATAAATTGCTACTTAACTTTTTAGGAAAGCAACATTAACCCTTGATATACTATCAGTGCTAATTGGATCCAGTTTTAGTTTTTTGCTTTCTTTTTTTTGTAAAGATTGATATTTCCTTTTTTGTTATTTGTAGTTATTTGTAAAGATTGATACTTCCTTATTTCTTAGAGGTCTTCAAAAGAACAAAAAGAAAAATTAAAAAAATTAAAACAAGCTGAGTGTAGTAGTAGGCACCTGTAGTCCCAGCTACTCTGAAGGCTGAGGTTTGCTTGAGCCCGGGAGTTCGAGACTAGCCTGAGCAACGTCATGAGACCCCTGTCTCTCAAAAAAAAGAAAAAAAAATTAGATCCCTTTTCTTAAAATTACCACATGGATCTGTTGTGTCATTTTGTAAATCTAAGATATCATTATCAGATCCTAGTGATTTTATTTTTTCTCTATCATAAAATATTTTATTAATATTGTCATCCTGGTAATTATTATTATTATTATTTTTGAGATGGGCTCTCATTCTGTCACCCAGGGTGGAGTGCATGGCATGATCTTGGCTCACTGCAACCTCTGCCTTCTGGGTTCAAGTGATTCCTGTGCCTCAACCTCCTGAGTAGCTGCGATTGCAGGTGCGCACCACCACACCCAGCTAACTTTTGAATTTTTACTAGAGACAAGGTTTCACCATGTTTGTCGTGGCTGCATCCTGATAATTATTTTATCATTACTATTCAACTATTCTCAACCATGCTTATAAATATGCAACTGAGCTAAAATGAAAAACCATCACAAAATGGTACATGTCTATAAGGGTGATTCAGTGCAGAAATAAATTGTCATCATCATTACACATTCTTCGTTTTAAAAATTATGTGTAGCTTGGGCAACATGGCAAAACCCTATCTCTACAAAAAATAAAAATAAAAAAATTAGCTAAGCATGGTGGTGCACACTTGTAGTCCCAGGTACGTGGGAGGCTGAGGTGGGAGGATCACTTGAGCCTGGTAGGTCGAGGCTGCAATGAGCAGTGATCATGCCACCGCATGGCAGCCTGGGCAACAGAACGAGACCCTGTCTCAAAAAAAAGAAATTACATGTGCAAAATATTGCATTATCTTTTAAGCCACCTTTTTTTTTTTTTTTTTTAAGGTAAGTTCTGCTCTCACCCAGGTTGGAGTGCAGTGGCACGATCATAGCTCATTGTAACCTGGAATTCCTGGCCTCAAATGCTCCTCCCACTTCAGTCTGCCAGAGTACTGGGATTACAGGCACAAGCCACCTTGCCCAGCCCTTAAGTCACCATGTTTTTTTTAGTACTGTATATTCTACCTTGTTTCCACAGTTCTAAGGAAAGATCAGCCACAATGAGGAAAGATCAGTCACAAATACGTAGTTGATGTTATATATAATTACAGAAAACATGAAAACCCCAGATGTATACCAGTTGGTATGGTTAAAAAAATTATTGTGCATGCATGCAGTGCGTAAAATGGTGCCATTTTACATTGAGTACATTGGATGTCTGAAAAAAAGCATGTATAGGTAATTCACTTTATGTAAACTTATGCATATATCCAACAGAAAGGCAAGTCTTAAGTGGTTTTCACAAAAATGTGATCAGAGCTCCTCTCCATATGTTAGGATTTCAGGGGCCTTGTTTCTTCTGCAAAACTTGCTATTTTAAGTTTTTTCACAATGAAACATTTTTCAAGTTTTTTTGTAAATAAATTAATACTTTAAATTTTAGTATTTTCAAGCCTGAAAGAACACTGAAATACCTTTTCTCTCTCTTACCCCCTGAAAAAAACCTTCAGTTTCTTTTTTTCCGAGACAGGGTTTCAGTCTGCTGCCCAGGCTGGAGTGCAGTGTTGTGATCTCTGCTCACTGCAACTTCCACCTCCCGGATTCAAGCAATTCTCGTTCCTCAGTCTCCTGAGTAGTTGGGACCACAGCCACTGCCTGGCCACCATGCCCGGCCAATTTTTTGTATTAGTAGAGATGGGGTTTTAGCATGTTGGCCAGGCTGGTTTCAAACTCCTAACTTCAGGTGATACACTTGCCTTGGCCTCCCAAGGCATTGAGATTACCAACGTGAGCCACCACACCTGGCCGACTTCACTTTCATTTAATGAACTCTCTTTACCAAGAACTGTGCTAAGTGCCCTACCTTTCTTCTTTCGTTATCATAACAACCCTATGATGCACTGATATCCCATTTTACCGATGAGAAAACTTCAGAGAAAACTTCAGCTAGCGCAGGAACCTCCTAGCCAAAGGCTATGCAGCTCATAACCTGCTCTAAACCCCAGGGCCTCAGTCCCGAATCCTCTCTCTCTCAGTCCTTCAAGTTTATAACCAAACTAATGATTGACTTGGTGGTAAAATGGGGAGAAAAACAAAAACCCAAGCAGTAACTTCAGATTTAACATTATGGTTGAACATTTTGATTTGTTTCTTTTTGATCTGTTTTGTACTTATTATATACTTATATTTGCAAAAAGAGTAACCTGGACAGACGTAGTCGCTCATGCCTATAATCCCAGCACTTTGGGAGGCTGAAGCCAGAGGATATCTTGAGCCCAGGAGGTTGAGGCTACAGTGAGCTGTGATTGCCCCACTGCACTCCAGCCTGGACAACAGAGTGAGACACTGTCTCAAGAAAAAAGAATAAATTTAGTTATTATACCTATGGTAAACAGAATTTGAGTTTTTTTTTTTTTTGGAAACAGTTTTGCTCTTGTTGCCTAGGCTAGAGTGCAATGGTGCAGTCTCAGCTCACTGCAGTCTCCGCTTCCTGGGTTCAAGTGATTATCCTGCCTCAGCCTCCCAAGTAGCTGGGACTACAGGCATGTACCACCATACCCAGCTAATTTTTTGTATTTAGTAGAGACGGGATTTCACCATGTTGGTCAGGCTGGTCTCAAACTCCTGAGTGATCCACCTGCCTTGGCCTCCCAAAGTGCTGGGATTACAACTGTGAGCCACCGTGCCCGGCCTTAGGTTGAGTTTTACAAATTTTGGTTATACCTAAAGATGAAAGTGAAATAAACAAGATGAGTCAGAAAATGGACAAAGGGAGCTTCTATAGGGAGTGGTGTATGTACAATGAAACCATAGATAGAAACACATTTTAGCATGTGTTCCAATAAATAAAAATAAGACACAGTCCCTTAAGTAATTTCCTTGTACACAATACATACCCATGTTCCTTGGTCTTTTTATGTTGTGTAATTAGATGAATGTGGTTGTGATTGATCTTTTTTTTTGAGACGGAGTCTCGTTGTGTCACCCTGGCTGGAGTGCAATGGCACGATCTCGGCTCACTGCAACCTCTGCCTCCCAGGTTCCAGCGATTCTACTGCCTCAGCCTCCCGAGTAGCTGGGACTACAGGCGTGTGCCACCACGCCTGGCTAATTTTTGTATTTTTTTTAGTAGAGATGGCATTTCACTATATTGGCCAGACTGGTCTCAAACTCCTGACCTCGTGATCCACCCACCTCGGCCTCCCAAAGTGCTGGGGTTACAGGCGTGAGCCACCACGCCCAGCCTGATTGATCTTTGCTCACTGGTTTATGTCTCTTCAGAAGTGGAATTGTAGGAGCAAGATGATATATAGAGTGGTAGAGGGAGACTTTATAAACTTGTTTGTATCGATTAAGTTCCCTCTTAGAAATCTGTACTTCTCCTCTCCCGTACTGTGTAAGAGTTGTCTAGTGGCCCAAACTTACATGTGAAAAGTTTACAATTTGTTAAAATCTCTAACATATTTGAGAGTACAGAGATGTCAGAGTTTTCTCTTAATTCTGATTACGGTTTCCCTTGGCTTCATATACTTTTGTCATTTCTGATGAATGACATATCATCTGCTTAGTTCATTTTTCCCTCTTAATTCTGTTTCTGAAGTTTCTTTGAAGGGGGATGGTCTTGTGTTACTGGAGGGGTTTGCTTGTTTCTTTGTTGGCCTCTGCTCAGGTGCACCTTTTATCTGATTCTGTTACTGTTCTATGTTTGTGGCCCTGCCATAGCTTCCAGCGGATGAATGGTCCATAAAATGCATCATCTTCATTTTGGCCCTGGGCCTTTTTGGGTACTTTTAGAAGTACCACATCTTAAGTCTCTTTACCTTTGGGTTCCTATTCAGTTTATCTGAGGTTTCTATAATCTCATTCCACCACTCCATGATATTCCATACCTGCTTTAACTGTTTCCTTAAAATGTCTTCACTAACTCAGTAATAATTTTGAAAAGTTATTTTGTATCTTTTCTTACATTTAGGATCTAAAGTCTGTGTTAATCTCTGGTATTATGTGTAAGAGAAGCTTTTGGAGTCCAAAAACCCTTCATCTCTCTAGCTTAGTTTTTTCTCTCTGAAGCATCACTGTTTTGAAGGTAGTATAAATAGATTTTAACGCTCCTTGCATGGTGAAGAGCCGATCTCAAAGGAAATTTTAATATCAGTGTGCCATTCATTCTGCTTATTCCTCTTCCCCTCCATGAACTCTCCTTTTCTCCTATTTTACTGAAGAAAACAGTAAAGAAGGAGGGCCTCTAGTCATATCTTTCATCACCCACTCTTCTTGTCATTTCCTTCTCCCAGCTTTTCTCCTTGAATGTGTGGTGTCTTCTGCCTTCCGTTTTTCCCTTTTTGTCTGGCTAACATCTTTTATTTTTATTTTTATTTAGAGATGACGTCTTGCCTTATTACCGAGGTTAGAGTGCAGTGGCTCTATCATAGCTCACTGCAGCCTCAAATTCCTGGGCTCAAGTGATCTTCCCACCTCAGCCTCCTGAGTAGTGTATGCTACCTGGCTAATTTTAAAATTTTTTTTTTTTTTTTTTAATTTGAGACGGAGTTTCACTCTGTCGCCTGGGCTGGAGTGCAGTGGCGTGATCTTGGCTCACTGCAACCTCCGTCTCCTGGATTCAAGCGATTCTCCTGCCTCAGCCTCCTGAGTAGCTGGGATTACAGGCGTGCACCACCATGCCCGGCTAATTTTTTGTATTTTTAGTAGAGACGAGGTTTCACCATGTTGATCAGGCTGGTCTCAAGCTCCTGATCTTGTGATCCACCCGCCTCAGCCTCCCAAAGTGCTGGGATTACAGGTGTGAGCCATTGTTCCTGCTGGCCAACATTTTTAAGAACTTTCTGAACAATACTGATAGATACAGGGAAACTGGGTGGTGGGCACAGATGGGTGGGTTGAGGTGGTGGGACATGTTGATGATAAAGATATATATTTAGAAAATGTCTCACTTGAGAAAAATGTCTCAGAAGTATCATTTGTACTCATAAAAATCAATCAATAGCTGAAGCAGTGGCTGTGATGATGACCACACATATAAAACATGGGTTGGGTACAAATTCGTTTTCATTATACTTTCTAAATGTTAACTATAGCCGTTATGCTGGTTCATAATTGTTGCTTTATTTACTCATCTTTTTGTGGCTTTTGACATTCACCTCTCTCTGACTCAGTAAATGTTTATTGACTGATTTTTTTTTTTTTTTTTTTGTGATGGAGTCTTGCTGTGTTGCCCAGGCTGGAGTGCAGTGATGCGATCTTGACTCACTTCAACCTCTGCCTCCCGGCTTCAAGCAGTTCTCCTGCCTCAGCATCCTGAGTAGCTGGGATTACAGGCACACACCACAATGCCTGGCTAATTTTTTGTATTTTCAGTAGAGATGGAATTTCACCATGTTGGCCTGGATGGTCTTGAACTCCTGACCTCAAGTGATGTGCCCGTCTTGGCCTCCCAAAGTACTGGGATTACAGGCGTGAGCCACTGCTTCGGCTGTTGACTGATTTTTATGAGTACAAATGATACTTCTGAGACATTTTTCTCAAGTGAGACATTTTCTAAGTATATATCTTTATTATTATAAAACATTTCTTTTAAGACGGTATTAATTCTTGGCACTGTGTTAATTTTTATGAATGCTTTTATACCTATCCAGGACCCCTCGTCCAGTCATTGTGGAACCCATGGAGCAGTTTGATGATGAAGATGGCTTGCCAGAGAAGCTGATGCAGAAAACTCAACAATATCATAAGTAAGATTTTATTAATAGATAATTTGTGTCTGTACTATTAAGGATGTTCATTACATTTGTTTTCAAATATTGGATTATGAGGTGTTCTGTTTATTTATATAATCTGGGTAATAGAGTGGTCTAGTCTACATGGAATGCTAGTTTTCTTTTCTTTCTTTCTTTTTTTTTTGTTTTTTTTGAGATAGTATCTTGCTCTGTCGCCCAGGCTGGAGTGCAGTGGTGTGATCTTGGCTCCCTGTAATCTCTACCTCCCACGTTCAAGTGATTCTCGTGCCTCAGACTCCTGAGTAGCTGGGATTACAGGCACGCACCACCATGCCCAGCTAATAGTTTTCTTTTTTTATATGGGTAAAACATACTAATTTTTTTTAGAAATGTCTACTTTTATAACTGGGGCAGGGAGGGTACTAGGAGGACACTGTCAATAATATTCATGCCAGAAAAACGATGAAATCTAGATAACATGAAAATACTTTTTTTATTTTTTGAGATGGAGTCTTACTCCTGTCGCACAGGCTGGAGTGCAGTGGCGTGAACTCGGCTCACTGCAACCTCCACCTCCCGGGTTCAAGCAATTCTCCTTCCTCAGCCTCCCGAGTAGCTGGGATTACAGGTGTGCGCCACCACGCCCGACTAATTTTTTTGTGTTTTCAGTAGAGATGGGGTTTCGCCATGTTGGCCAGGCTGGTCTCGAACTCCTGATCTCAGGTGATCTACCCGCCTAGGCCTCCCAAAGTGCTAGGATTACAGGCATGAGCCACCACGCCCAGCTGGAAATACTTCTTAAGTTTTATTTTGTGCTTCAAGTCTATTGTAGGTTAAAAGGAGATTTTTGGTGTGCCAGGGTAGAGCAGGGTATTCCTAGTTAAATAACCTGGCACAGTGGAAAAACTCTTAGAGGTTGCAAAAAATAGCTCATTTTCAAAATGTATGTTTATTCTTTTCCCTTTTCACTTAGAATAATACAAGTATATTTACATAAATTGCCTATATGAGTGCATTTTTTTTTTTTTTTTGAGACGGAGTCTCACTCTGTCACCCAGGCTGGAGTGCAGTGGCACGATCTCGGCTCACTGCAAGCTCTGTCTCCCGGGTTCACGCCATTCTCCTGCCTCAGCCTCCCGAGTAGCTGGGACCACAGGCGCCTGCCACCATGCCTGGCTAGTTTTTTGTATTTTAGTAGAGACAGGGTTTCACCATGTTAGCCAGGATGGTCTCGATCTCCTGACCTCGTGATCCACCCACCTCGGTCTCCCAAAGTGCTGGGATTACAGGCGTGAGCCACCGCACCCGGCCGAGTGCATTTTTTTTATGTTTATAAAGCTTTATTAAACATTTCAAACAGCTGTGCAACGAACACATCAAATAAAAGTCCTAGAATAGCAGTCCAGATGTTTCACAAGTATGGCCTCACAGTCCCGTTCCCTAGATGGACTGCCTCCAGTTCTGTTCTCTGCCTGTCCCACCTCCCTTTCCTCTCCAATTACTTTTGCAGAGCTCATTATGTTTTTAAAAAGCAGTCACTTATTTATTTTTTTGCAGGGGAGGAATGAAGGGTTTTATTGAAAATGAAAGTACACTCTGCAGTGTGGGCCTGAGCATAGGGGCTCAAAGGCCCTGTTACAGAGTTTTTGTGAGTTTAAATACCCTCTACTTGGGGTATGCCTTATGTAAATGAAGAGGATGAAGTAAAGTTACAAGTCATTTACTCTGTGTATGTCCTATGGAGAGGATATTTCCTGTTATAGCTGAATTGTGAATTGGCCTTCTGTTCCCTGCTTCCAGACTGTATTTTCCTGCCTCATCTCTCCACTTAGAGACGTGATCCTCATAAATCTTTATGGGAGGCAGAGGGACCAATGGTCTTTTTTTCTGTAACTGCTTCATGCTGACTTGGGGCATAGTCTCTACCTATTGAGGATCACAGAACTCTTGCCCTGCTCTATCTAATGGAGGCAGGGTAGTTTCTTGATGGCTAGGGGTGGTGTCTTCGCCTGGAACTGGCTGGAGCCTTTGTTGCACGGTCATCTGAAGCTTGATGGTCTGTCAAGGGTTCCAGTGGGTGCACAGTTCCAAAAGTGTGGAGGGACCCTTCTGAGTTGTGAGACCATGAACCCAAAGTTCAAGGTCCCAAAGTTTTGTTGTAGTGTGGATGGCAAGGACAGTCTTTCTTTCTTTTTTTTTTTTTTTGAGACGGAGTCTCACTCCATTGCCCAGGCTGGAGTGCAGTGGCGCGATCTCAGCTCACTGCAACCCCCGCCTCCCAGGTTCAAGCAATTCGCCTGCCTCAGCATCCCAAGTAGCTGGGACTATAGGCACGTGCCACCATGCCCGCCTAATTGTTTTGTATTTTTAATAGAGACGGGGTTTCACCGTGTTAGCCAGGATGGTCTCGATTTCCTGACCTTGTGATCCGCCTGCCTTGGCCTCCCAGAGTGCTGGGATTACAGGCGTGAGCCACCATGCCTGGCGACTGTCTTTGACGTTTCCAGAAGATTCAAACCATAAAATGCTTTCTTAGGGCCGGGCACGGTGGCTTACACGTGTAATCCTAGCACTTTGGGAGGCCGAGGCGGGCAGATCACGAGGTCAGGAGTTTGAGACCAGCCTAACATGGTGAAACCCCCATCTCTACTAAAATTACAAAAATCAGCCGGGTGTGGTGGCACGCATCTGTAATTCTAGCTACTCAGGAGGCTGAGGCGGGAGAATTGCTTGAACCCAGGAGGCGGAGGTTGTGGTGAGCCAAGATCGCGCCACCACACTCCAGCCTGGACGACAGTGAGACTCCGTCTCAAAAAAAAAAAAAGGTTTTCTTTACCCTTTTGCCAGCATGCCAGTCTTCTGGGTTCTCGCTCCCTGAGTGGCCGTAGTGAACCTGCTTGTCTCTTCCTCCTGGCTGGCTCACCAAAATATGTTAACGGTGGAGAGTATCCAAGTTCTTGGCGTCTTGAACAAAGAATTGGACAAAATGCTCAAAGCAAGGAAGGAGCGAAGGGTTTTATTGAAAATGAAAGTACCACTCCACAGTCTGGGAGTGGGCCTGAGCATAGGGGCTCAAAGGCCTACTTATTTATTTTTTGAGACAGTCTCACTTTGTCATCCAGGCTGGAGTGCAGTGGTGCAGTCTCAGCTCACTGCAGCCTCCACCTCCCGAGTTCAAGTGATTCTTGTCCCTCACCCTCCTGAGTAGCTGGAATTACCGGCGTGCACCACCACACCCAGCTAATTTTTGTATTTTTAGTAGAGATGGGGTTTTACCATATTGGCCAGGCTGGACTCGAACTCCTGACCTCGGGTGATCCACCCACCTTGGCCTCCCAAGGTGCTGGGATTACAGATGTGAGCCACTGCGCCCGGCCCACTTGTTTATTAGATAAATAAAACTTGGAATGCCTTTGTGTTAGCCACTGTTCTAGGTGCTAGCAGTGTAGTCAAGCAGGTAGTTGGATTTATAACTAGGATTTAGAGCAACTGTCCTGGCTGGATTTATGAACATGATATTTTAAAGTCAAAGGACCAAACCTTGAACCTTGGAGTTCTTTAGTGTATAGAGATTGGGAAGATCAGAAGGAATCAATAACGACTGAGAAGGGAGCATTCATTCATTGGAATAGGGGGAAGAACCATCAGACTGTGTCCTGGAAGCAAGGGAGGAGAGTATTTCAGGGAGGAAGCATTAGCATTAGCATTGATTGTAATTCATATCTATTGTTTTTTTTTTTTTTTTTTGAGATGTAGTTTCTCTCTTATTGCCTAGGCTGGAGTGCAGTGGCGTGATCTTGGCTTACCACAACCTCTGCCTCCCAGGTTCAAGGGATTCTCCTGCCTCAGCCTCCCAAGTAGCTGAGACTACAGGCGCATGCAACCATGCTCAGCTAATTGTTGTATTTTTAGTAGAGATGGAGTTTCACTATGTTGGCTAGGTTGGTCTCGAACTCCCGACCTTGTGATCTGCCTGCGTCGGCCTCCCAAAGTGCTGGGATTACAGGCGTGAGCCACCATGCCCAGCCTAATTAATATCTATTCTTATTTCCTTTGCAATACTATTTCTCTTTCTTTTCTTTTCTTTTCTTTCTTTTCTTTTCTTTTTTTTTTGAGACAGGGTCTGGCCCTGTTGCCCAGACTGCAGTGCAATGGCATGGTCATGGCTCACTGCAGCCTCTACCTCCTGGTCTCAAGTGATCCTTCCACCTCAGCACCCCCCAAGTAGCTGGGACTACAGATGTTGGCCACCATGCCCGTCTCATTTTTTAATTATTTTGTAAAGACAGAGTTTTGTCATGTTGCTCAGAGTGGTCTCGAACTCCTGGGCTCAAGCGATCTGTCTGCATTGGCCTCTCAGAGTGTTGGGTTTACAGGTGTGAGGCACTGCACCTGGCCACAATGCCATTTTTTTAAAGGGTTCCTGTGATTTCCTCTTCACTTAACTTTTTCCTTGTTATAGGTCACCATTACAAATTTGAAATAAAGCATACGTTTGGATTTGGGAGTTAGAGAACTAGAAGTACAAGGTTGTTAACAAGAATAGACTTTATAGGCAATATTTGTTTATATAGTTAATGATCTCAGCAAAACTTAAGAGCTAGTTATGGCTGGGCGTGGTGGCTCACGCCTGTAATCCCAGCACTTTGGGAGGCCAAGGTGGGT
The DNA here is from genome assembly GCF_029281585.2 of Gorilla gorilla gorilla. NCBI lineage: Eukaryota > Metazoa > Chordata > Mammalia > Primates > Hominidae > Gorilla > Gorilla gorilla. Next base: position 34,059,582 of record NC_073238.2, on the reverse strand, counting down.
GGATCACCTGAGGTCAGGAGTTCGAGACCAGCCTGGCCAACATGGTGAAACCCTTTCTCTACTAAAAATACAAAAATTAGCCAGACGCAGTGGCATGCGCCTGTAATCCCAGCTATTCGGGAGGCTGAGGCAGGAGAGTCGCTTGAATCCGGGAGGTGGAGTGGAGATTGTGCCACTGCACTCCAGCCTGGGTGACAGAGCGAGACTGTCTCAAAAAAAAAAAAAAAAAAGGAGTTAGTTATATTCCCACTTTTATTACTAAAGATTTAGATTTATTCACAGAAGAAAATGCTCACAAGGCTGGGCGCAGTGCCTCACACCTGTAATCCCTGCACTTTGGGAGGCCAAAGCGGGTGGATCACCTGAGATCAGGAGTTGGAGACCAGCCTGGCCAACATGGTGAAACCGTGTCTCTACTAAAACTACAAAAAATTAGCTGGGTATGGTGCAGGAGCCTGTAATCCCAGCTATTTGGGAGGCTGAGGCAGGAGAATCGCTTGAACCCAGGAGGCGGAGGTTTCAGTGAGCCAAGATTGCGCTATTGCATTCCAGCCTGGGCTACAAGAATGAAACTGTTTCAGAAAAAAAAAAAAAAAAGAAAGAAAAAGAAAATGCTCACAAAGCATAAAAGCCAAAATTCAGATTCACTTGCACCTTCAAAAAATCATGTTATTTCAGTATTTTTTTTTCCTTTGAGAGAAAATAAATAATTTAAAAATATAGTCAGTCTTTGACTTCGGAACTGCTGACCAGTAAACAATTCTTTTAGAAAAATTAGTGGTTGGTAGATTCTCCCAATCTTTCCCACTTACCAGTCAGTGCTTTAAAAAGAAAAAAATCCAAGTAGGGTTTTCAGATATAGAGTCCCTAGGATCATGGCTGTCTTTGATTTTTCTTCACATGCTTCTGAATATCTTTCCCTCTCTTGTTATTACGTCTTTCCCTCTGTGACAGCCTTCTTCTCTCCTAGATTTGTCATACCCACCCCTATTCACCTCCCTACCCCAAAATAAAAGTTAAAATTTACATTTATAGCAAGGTATCTATGCTTTTATTCGTGGAGTGGGAATTGTTTTCCCGTGAGTACTTTTAAATACAGGCTGTTATAGGCGAGACTAATTGAAGATATTTATGCAAAAATTTCTTGAAAGTTGGCTGGGTGTGGTGGCTCCCACCTGTAATCCCAGCACTTTGGGAGGCAGAAGCATTGCTTCCAGGAGTTTGAGACCAGCCTGGGCAACAAACGTAGTGGTACCTCATCTCTACAAAAAATACAAAAATTAGCTGGTCATGGTGGCATGCCTCTGTAGTTCTAGGTGCTCTGCAGCCTCAGGTGAGAGGACTGCTTGAGCCTGGGAGGTTGATTTGGCAAGTGAGCCCCCCCTTTTTTTTGTTTGAGATGGAGTCTTGCTCTTGTTGCCCAGGCTGGAGTGCAGTGGCACAATCTCGGCTCACTGCAACCTCCGTCTCCCGAGTTCAAGTGATTCTCCTGCCTTAGCCTCCTGAGTAGCTGGGATCACAGGCACCCGCCACCACGGCTGGCTGATTTTTGTAATTTTAGTAGAGAGGGGGGGTTTCGCCATGTTGGCCAGGCTGGTCTTGGAACTCCTGGTGTTGTGATCGCCTGTCTCAGCCTCCCAAAGGGCTGGGATTACAAGTGTGACCTACCGTGCCCAGTCTCGGCAGTGAGTCTTAATTGTGCCACTACACTCCTGTGAAACTGAGCAAGACCCTATCTCAGAAAAACCCAAAGCAACACCTCCAACAACAAAAATTCTTAAAAGTGAAAAGAAAGGCTGGGCACGGTGGCTCACGCCTGTAATCCCAGAACTTTGGGAGACCGAGATGGGTGGATCACAGGGTCAGAAGTTCAAGACCAGCCCGGCCAACATAGTGAAACCCCATCTCTACTAAAAAATACAAAAAATAAGCCAAGCATGGTGGCGGACGCCTGTAATCCCAGCTACTCGGCAGGCTGAGGCGGGAGAATGGTGTGAACCCGGGAGGCGAAGGTTGCAGTGAGCTGAGATTATACCATTGCACTCCAGCCCGGGCAATACTGTGAGACTGTGTCTCAAAAAAAAAAAAAGTGAAAAAAAATTGACTGGGGACCAGGTGTGGTGTCTTGTACCTGTAATTTTGCACTTTTGGAGGCTGAGGAATGAGTATTACTTGAGGCCAGGAGTTTGAGATCAGTCGTATTTTTTATATGTCTCTAAAATAAATATTTACATATATATGTATATATGAAAAAAATGAAGACTTTCAGATACATTCATAGCCCTTTATTTGGTAATTTGTTAATTTATTCAAGAAATGTATATACTGCACTCTAGGTACTTGAGGTGGTATAGCATTTAACAGCCACATTTGATGTCGTCAGTTGAGTTTATAGTCTATCAAGAGAAAGAGGTATTAAATAATTAACTACAATGGTAGTAAGTTAGGCCTTGATTTTTGGGGCCTACCCAATTAATTGGCACATAACACTCAGTAAAATCTAGCTGGTTTTACTAGAAAAACATCTGATCCAGACAGTTAATTCATATTCATGTGTTCCAGACTTTCCTTTGTAAAATATTTCTTTTTTTTGAGACAGAGTCTCGCTCCGTCACCCAGGCAGGAGTGCAGTGGCAGGATCTCAGCTCACTATAAGCTCTGCCTCCTGGGTTCATGCCATTCTCCTGCCTCAGCCTCTCGAGTAGCTGGGACTACAGGTGCCTGCCACCACGCCCGGCTAATTTTTTTGTATTTTTAGTAGAGACGGGATTTCACAATGTTAGCCAGGATGGTCTCGATATCCTGACCTCGTGATCTGCCCGCCTCGGCCTCCCGAAGTGCTGGGATTACAGGCATGAGCCACTGCGCCCGGCCTGTAAAATATTTCATTGACTGAAAACCAGAAAATGAAACCTCCAAAAGCAGAAATTTTGCAGGTAATAATTAGGAGAATGCAGGTTGTAGCATCAGATTGTGTAAGTTTGAATTATTGTTCCATTATTAGTTGAACATTCTTGGGCAGTTCTTAAACTCAGGCCTGTATTGTCACGAGGTAATTCGTGTAGACACGGTGTCTCACACGCTGTCTTGGACATTGTAAGTGCTTGTTGTTCTCATTTGTTGTTGTTTTACCTTTTAAGCATACATTTCTGTATGTTTTAATGTTAATTTAGGGAAAGAGAACAACCACCACGTTTTGCTCAACCTGGGACATTTGAATTTGAGTATGCATCTCGATGGAAGGCTCTTGATGAAATGGAAAAGCAGCAGCGTGAGCAGGTTGATAGAAACATCAGAGAAGCCAAAGAGAAACTGGAGGCAGAAATGGAAGCAGCTAGGCATGAACACCAATTAATGCTAATGAGGCAAGGTAAATATGGATTTTCATGTACATGTGGTATGATTTTTTTTTTTTCCCTTAAGTGTGTGTACCATTCATGTACTACTGTGTAAAGTGCCATTTAGGAGTTTAGAGGTAAAGTTGGAACTCAACATATTAGGTGTGAAAATCTCCCTTTTCCCAGATAACTTCCCTTAAAAAAAAAACACAGCTTACTAAAAGTTAGTTTTACTTGACGGGTGCAGTGGCTCACGCCTGTAATCCCAGCACTTTGGGGGGCCGAGGCAGATGGATCACCTGAGGTCGGGAGTTCGAGACCTGCCTGACCAACATGGAGAAACCCCATCTCTACTAAAAATACAAAATTAGCCAGGCGTGGTGGTGCGCACCTGTAATCCCAGCTAGCTGGGAGGCTGAGGCAGGAGAATTGCTTGAACCCGGGAGGCAGAGGTTGCGGTGAGCTGAGATCGCATCATTGTGCTCCAGCCTGGGCAACAAGAGCAAAAGTCTGTCTCAAAAAACAAATTAAAAAGTTAGTTTTACTTATGCAAGTAGTAGTGATGGAGGTAATTTGCGGGTATTAAATTGTGCCAGTATCAAATACATAATTCTCTTGGCAAACAGAAACATAGCAGGCAAATTTTGGTAGGTAGACATGGCACATACAGGATTTTTTGTTTGATGAGAAGAATTTGGACGAATGCTGGCTATTTAAGATTATTATTACATGTTTGAAAGAGTACAGATGGATAATCTGGTAGAGATGAAAAAGATTCATTTGTACAAATTGATATGGGGATTTAGGAAAAGTTAGTAATTGGTAAGTGTGTGTGTATATGTACATATATATATGTATACATATATATACACATATATATACATATATATACACACACATATATACATATATATATACACATATATATACACACATATATATACACATATATATATACACATATATATACACATATATATATACACATATATATACACATATATATATACACATATATATATACATATATATACACATATGTATACATATATATACACATATATATATACATATATATATACACATATATATATACATATATATATACACATATATATATACATATATATATACACATATATATATACATATATATATACACATATATATATACATATATATATATACATATATATATATTTTTTTATTTTTTATTTTTTTGAGATGGAGTCTTGCTCTGTTGCCCAGGCTGGAGTGCAGTGGCGCCATATTGTCTCACTGCAGCCTCCACCACCTGGGTTCAAGCAATTCTCCTGCCTCAGCCTCCCGAGTAGCTGGGATTACAGGCACACACCACGATATCCGGCTAATTTTTTTGTATTTACCTTCTCTTGGCTGTCCCCAGAGATCAAGGTACCACAGCTGCCTGCCTGAGTTTCTGCAGTAGCATTCCTGCTGAACGTTTCTGCCATCTAATCTTGGCTTTCTTTAAACTATTCTGTGTACTAGATTCAGTATTTTTCTTAGCAGGTGAAAATTTGATCATTCTTCTCTAAATCCTTTTGGGTAAATTCTCATTTACTTTAGAATGAAGTGTAGGTTTTTTTGGTATGTGTGTTCTAGTATTTCATACATCACTATTCAGTAAATGTTTGAGCAATTATGATCAAGTCCTTGAGCAACTGTGCTGATGCCACATATGTTAAAACAAAATCGAGCCCAGCAAACCATAGAAACTAGTTAGGTGTTTTGGTTTAATTTGGACCCTAAGCTTGGTAGTTCTATAAGTTCACTCTTCTAACAAAATTGAATTCATTTATATCTTAGAGTAGATTTAAAGGTAAACTGTCATTAGCCAGATGTGGTGGCGGGCGCCTGTAATCCCAGCTACTTGGGAGGCAGGGAATTAGTTGAACCCAGGAGGTGGAGGTTGCGGTAAGCCAAGATCACGCCACTGCACTCCAGCCTGGGCGACAGACAGAGCGAGACTCCATTTCAAAAAAAAAAAAAGATAAACTGTCTTTTATTTTGTGGAAAATGTACAAGTTGTTATTTGAGATAAAGGTACTGAATCATTCATTAGCTGTTAGATCTGGAAGAGAGATTTTTTTTTTTTTTTTTTTTCTTTTTGGAGACAGAATCTCACTCTGTCGCCCAGCCTGGAGTGCAGTGGCATGATCTCGGCACACTGCAACTTCCGCCTCCCATGTTGAGGCAATTCTCATGCCTCACCCTCCCTAGTACACCCTCCTTGGGACTACAGGTGCATGCTACCACGCCCGGCTAATTTTTTTGCTTTTTTAAAGTTTGAGATGGAGTCTCACTGTTGTCGCCCAGGCTGGAGTGCATTGGTGTGATCTTAGCTCACTGCAACCTCCACCTCTGGGGTTTAAGTAATCCTCCTGCCTCAGCCTCCTGAGTGGCTGGGATTACAAGTGTATGCCTCTACACTCGGCTAATTTTTTGTATTTTTAGTAGAGATGGGGTTTTACCATGTTGGCCAGGCTGCTCTTGAACTCCTGACCTCGGGTGATCCGCCCGCCTCGGCCTTCCAAAGTGCTGGGATTGCAGGCATGAGCCACCGTGCCTGGCCAGTTTCTTTGTATTTTTAGTAGAGATGGGATTTCTCCATGTTGGCCAAGCTGGTCTTGAACTCCTAGCCTCGAGTGATCTACTTGGCCTCCCATAGTGCTGGGATTACAGATATGAGCCACCGTGCCCAGCCAAGAGATCTTAAAGTTTGTCCAGTCCAGTGGTTTTGAAATTTTATTACCCATTAGAATCATCTTGGAAATTTTTGAAATTTTGTTTCCTGGGCTCTGTGGTTGCCCTAGCCCTTCTGTTCAATATGAATTGTTTTCTCTTAGCCTGCTAGGCACTTCTCTGCCATTTTGTTTCCCACCTACCTACAGTTGTGCCCTAGTTAGGTAATAATGTTGATTAGATGTGGAAGCATCTGTACTAAAGATTTGTGTTGATGCTACAAACATTGGTATAATATTCACTAATTTAGCACATCTTTAATGTCAGTTATGGGAGACACGTCTGAGGTACTGAGGATATATTGATGGCAAAGAACATTTCCTTAGACTTCAGTTTTTTCTTGAGCTCTTAGAAAACTTTGCCTGAAGGTATTTTGATGTTTGAAGTAGAGTAATTTTGCAAAGTTATTTCCCATGAGTTTTTTTGTTGTTTATCGTGTGTGTTCATTTAAAGCCTCTGTTAACAATATCTTAGTTTATAATATTAGAAAATCACATTGCCTATTGAATCCTACTCCCTGCTTCTGGGTTCACTTGTGCCGAAGTACTTGTACTTATTTGATCCAAAGTCTGCAATTGGTAAATTTCAGTTGTAGTTTGTTTAAAAATTTAAAAAGTTACAACTTTCTCCCATTTGTTCTACAATTTTGTATTTCTTTTTTTTTTTTTTTTTCTTTTTTTGAGACAGACTCTTGCTCTTCGCCCAAGCTGGAGTGCAGTGGTGCAACCTCAGCTCACTGTAACCTACCTCTTGCCTTCTGAGTTCAAGCGATTCTCCTGCCTCAGCATCCCAAGTAGCTAGGATTACAGGTGTACACCACCACGCCCAGCTAATTTTGTATTTTTAGTAGAGATGGGGTTTCATCATGTTGGTCAAGCTGGTTTCGAACTCCTGACCTCAAGTGATCTACCTGCCTTGACCTCCCACAGTGCTGGGATTACAGGCATAAGCCACTGTACCTGGCCTACAATTTTGTATTTCATCCAGCATTTCTAAGGATGTATTCAGGTTGAGGAGAGACTGTAATTAATCTTAGTTGTGTGGTTCCGCAGAAACATGTATCATGACATATCATGGAAGGAGAAATCTCAAACAATACAGAAAAATTGTCCCCCTATTTACTACCTTCTGCTTTTTTGTAGGAATCACTCTTTGTATTTTAAGTCTCTTTTGTATTCTTTAATGAAAAAAAATTTGCATATGTCATTAGATGTTTTTGTGTATTTGTAAGCAAAAAACCCAAAAATTGTAACAACAAAACAAACTGGCTGGGTGTAGTGGCTCATGCCTGTAATTCTAGCACTTTGGGAAGCTGAGGTGGGAGGATTGCTTGAGTCCAGCAGTTCAAGACTAACCTCAGTAACACAGTGAGACCCCGTCTCTACCAAAAGTACAGAAATTAGCTGGGCATGGTGGCATGTGTCTGTAGTTGCAGCTACTTGGGAAGGCTTAGGAGGGAGGATCACTTGAGCCTGGGAGCTTGAGGCTGTAGTGAGCTGTAATTATGCCACTGTACTCCAGCCTGGATGACAGAACGAGACTCTGTCTCCAAAAAACAAGCTGTTTACCTTTTCTGTACCTTTTTTACTTTCTACATGAATATATATGTAAATATCCGCCTTATATTTTTAATGGCTGTATGATATTCTTTTATATGGGTATAATTAGTTTAGTTCATCCTCTTGCGATAACAATTTCTCTTTTCAGTTTGTTTTTAAAAGCAGTGCTGCAAAGAATATATATGCATGTATCAGAAAATTTTTGTAAATGTTGATTTTTTTTTTTTTTTTGTGACGGAGTTTCACTCTTGTTGCCCAGGCTGGAGTGAAATGGCGCCATCTCGGCGTACTGCAACCTCCACCTCCTGGGTTCAAGCGATTCTCCTGCCTCAGCCTCTTGAGTAGCTGGGATTACAGGCATGCGCCACCACGCCTGGCTAATTTTGTATTTTAGTAGAGATGGGGTTTCTCCATGTTGGTCAGGCTGGTCTCGAACTCCTGACCTCAAGTGATCCATCTGCCTCAGCCTCCCAAGGTGTTGAGGTTACAGGCGTGAGCCACCACACCCAGCCGTAAATGTTGATTCTTATTGAACACGTGGGTACCTTACAATAATAATTGTTTGATTTATACTTTACTGATAATTATTTAGTCCTTTCTAGATTCAACTCCCATTACATTAAAAAAAATTTTTTTTTTGAGATGGAGTCTCACTCTGTTGCCCAGGCTGGTGTTCAGTGGCACAATCTCAGCTCACTACAACCTCCGGTTCCCGGGTTCAAGTGATTCTCTCCCCTCAGGCATGAGCCACCATACCCGGCTAATTTTTGTATTTTTAGTAGAGACAGGGCTTCGCCATGTTGGCCAGGCTGGCCTCAAACTCCTGGCCTCAGGTGATCTGCCCGCCTCAGCCTCCCAAAGTGTCAGGATTACAGGCGTGAGCCACTACGCCTGGCTCCATTACATTTTTTTTTTTTTAACATTTATTTATTTGTTTAGAGACAGAGTCTCGCTCTGTTGCCCAGGCTGGAGTGCAATGGCGCAATCTCGGCTTGCTGCAACCTCTGCCTCCGTGTTTCAAGTGATTCTCCTGCCTCAGCCTCTTGAGTAGCCTGGATTACAGGTGCATGCCACCACAGTCGGCTAATTTTTGTATTAGTAGTAGAGATGGGGTTTCACCATGTTGGTCAGGCTGATCTTGAACTCCTGACCTCGTGATCCGCCCGCCTCAGCCTCCCAAAGTGCTAGGATTATAGGTGTGAGCTGCTCGGGTAGCTGAGGCAGGAGAATCACTTGAACCAGGGAGTCGGAGGTTGCAGTGAGCCGAGATTGCACCACCACACTCCAGCCTGGCGACAGAGCGAGACTCCGTCTCAAAAAAAAAAAAAAAAAAATCAAACAAACAAAACAAATATGTTGCTCTGAGCCCTTCTTAAAGAAATCAACAGAGGATAAACATCACACAAGTGAAGAACAGAACAGTCATGCCTGAACCTACTTGAGATATTAGGATTTAAATACATGTGAGGTTTATGATTAAAGAACATTAATGCCGACAGGAGATCGAGACCATCCTGGCTAACATGGTGAAACCCCATCTCTATTGGAAATACAAAAAATTAGCCAGGCCTGGTGGCATGCGCCTGTAGTCCCAGCTACTTGGGAGGCTGAGGCAGGAGAATTGCTTGAACCCAGGAGGTGGAGGTTGCAGTGAGCCGAGATCACGCCAGTGCACTCCAGCCAGGGCGACAGAGCGAGACTCCCATCTCAAAAAAAAAAAAAAAAAAAATTAATTCAGTGTCATAAATCCGGACAGATCAGGGGTAAAATAAAAACTGAAAGAAAAATAAAGAGACTAGTATTTTTAGAAAATAAAATTGTTAGATCAGAAGTTATACATTCAGTTTTCATGACTTGTGCAATTTTAAATTGAGAAAACACTGTCTTATAGTCTAGCAAATCAAAATTTTAGTTTGTTTATATTCCTTTTTTCGTACCTGTATTTATGATACATTGAAATTATAGCATATAATTTCATGTAATTTTATCATTAAATTTGTTAGGACAGCATTTTAATTAATTAATTAATTAATTTGAGACAGTCTTGCTGTGTCACCCAGGCTGGACTGCGTTGGCACAATCTCTGCTCACTGCAACCTGTGCCTCCCAGGTTCAAGTGATTCTTCTGCCTCATCCTCCTTGAGTAGCTGGGACTACAGGCGTGTGCCATCATGCCCGGCTTATTTTTGTAGTTTTAATAGAGACAGTATTTTGCCATGTTGGCCAGGCCGGTCTCAAACTCCTGACCTCAAGTGATCCACCCACCTCGGCCTCCCAAAGTGCTGGGATTACTTTTGGAGGCCGAGGCAGCCTCCCACTTTGGTAAGCCACTGTGCCCAGCCAGGAAAGCATTTCAAAGTGTTATTTGGTTTAGTAAGTAATAAGTAATACTGTAGATGATGCCTTCATGACTGTAGATGGCTTTGTTTTATTTTATTAAGAAAAATTCCTGAGTGTAATTTCCTGGATCGAAAGATAAAGACATCTCTAGTTGGGCCGGGCGCGGTGGCTCACGCCTGTAATCCCAGCACTTTTGGAAGGCCAAGGCGGGTGGATCACAAGGTTACGAGTTCAAGACCAGCCTGGCCAAGATGGTGAAACCTCATCTCTACTAAAAATACAAAAATTAGCTGGGCGCGGTTGTGGGTGCCTGTAATCCCAGCTACTTGGGAGGCTGAGGCAGGAGAATTGCTTGAACCTGGTAGGCAGAGGTTGCAGTGAGCTGAGACCTCGCTATTGCATTCCAGCCTGGGCAACAAAGCGAGACTCTGTCTCAAAAAAGAAAAAAAAAGATACCTCTAGTTATGTACTATTTACAGTTTTTTCCCCTAGAAAGATATTATCATGGCAGTGTACAGATGTATAAGCTTTAGTGAAATATCAGGAACTTTGGGTATTAAGAACTTTAAAAAATATGTAATTTAGTCAGCATAAAATGGTAGTTTTAAGTTTATAGTTCTTTTAAGTATTAGGTAATTGTGCTTATTTGATAATTTGATTGTTGGAGCCTTTGAGCTAATTATACCAATGTTACAGGTAAGGTGATAAGATCTGAGAGGTTAAAAGCCTGTCAGTCCTGGCTGTTGGGGAGACTGAGGTGGGAAGATCTCTTGAGCCCAGGTTTTTGAGGCTGTAGTGAGCTACCGTCATGCCACTCTACTCCAGCCTGGGTGCCAGAGTGAGACCCTGTCTCTGAGAGAAAAAACAAAAAAGGTATTTAAGTAATTTTTTTGTTTTTGAGATGGAGTTTCGCTCTTGTTGCCCAGGCTGGAGTGCAATGGCGTGACCTCAGCCCACTGCAGCCTCCGCCTCCCGGGTTCAAGTGATTCTCATGTCTAAACCTCCTGAGTAGCTCTGATTACAGGCATGCGCCACCACGCCCGGCTAATTTTTGTGTTTTTAGTAGAGACGGGGTTTCTCCATGTTGGTCAGGCTGGCCTCCAACTCCCGACCTCAGGTGATCTGCCTGCCTCAGCCTTCCAAAGTGCTGGGATTACAGGTGTGAGCCATTACTTAAATACTGGTCTGGTATTTAAGTAATTCTAATGAGTATTTAAGGTTGAGAATTATGTTATAAAGGTTCGAAATAATTGCGGTCATGTTTAACATTTTTCAGATAATCAAGTGTTTTCTCTATGGGCCTATTATGAGAACTACCTGGGCCCTGTCTCATATACCAAAACAGACTTTTCTTAGCAACATCCCCAAATGCATATTTTTAAGTTTTCCAGTTGAGTCTGATCAACTAAGTTTGGCATACTTTTTTGAAAGAGCTTTGGAATAAGGAGAGGTTTGGCCTGGCATCCCAGTTGAATCATGTAATAGCTGGGGCAACTTTATAATCTGTCTGAATCCTTTTTTTTTGCATAATTTATAAATGTCTGTTTTTAATCTGTAAAATGGGGAGAACAATATTTACCTTGTTATGGTTATGATGCCTGTCTTGCTATTGTTATGAAGTTTGGGTTATTGGTACCTTAGATTAACTTTAGCTGTAGTATTATATGAGTCAACTCTTGAGTACAGGTGTTTATTAAGAAACATTCAGTTGAGGTAATTTGTTCACTTTAGACATTTCAGATATAAAGAGAAAAGGAAAATAAAAGCAACCAGCAATTGTGCCATCCAGAGTATTTTAACATTTTCTTATTTTAAAATATATGCATGTATACATACATAATTTTATACAAAATCACACACAAAGATTTTTAGCTTTGGAGATTTTTAACGTGGAAAGTTTATACACTACTTCTTAGATGTGCAATACAAATGTATTTTTCATTATCTTACTCTGGAACCCCCCCATTCTTGATATGACAGGGATTGGTGATAGTGGAAATGCTTTTTTGTTGTTGAAAAGTCTTGTTTATATCAGCATTTATCTTTGCTTTCTTCTTTGAAGAATTTTCTCCTCACTCCTCTTCTTCGTAAGACATGGGCTTAGTTAGGGAGGAATTTCATGCTAATTGTGTTGTGAGGGAGGTTCCTTGGGTTTTATGTCATGATTCCTGTTTGTCTGGTCTGGTTCTTAAGTGCTCTCTGCTGGTGTCTCTGAAGGCATGTGTTTGGGCTTTGCATTTGCTGCTGAAAACAATTACAATTTGTTATTTTATTTTAGAGACAGTTCTGCTATGCAACCCAGGCTGGAGTGCAGTGGCGCAATTTTGGCTCACTGCAACCTCCGCCTCCCATATTCAAGTGATTCTCGTGTCTCAACCTCCCGAGTAGCTGGAATTACAGGCGTGCACCTCCATACCCAGCTAATTTTTGTATTTTTAGTAGAGATGGGGTTGCGCCATGTTGGCCATGCTGGTCTTGAACTCCCAACCTCAGGTGATCCGCCTGCCTTGGCCTCCCAAAGTGTTGAGATTCCACCCGTGAGGCACCACACCTGGCCCTGATTTTTGTATTTTTTGTAGACAGGGTTTCACTGTGTTACTCAGGCTGGTCTCGAACTCCTCGGCCGAAGTGATCCGCCTGCCTCGGCCTCCCAGAGTGCCAGGATTACAGGCACAAGCCAGCCTACCTATTTTAATTTCTTGACGTAAAGATGAATTTTTATTTATTTATTTATTTGTTTTTTTTTTTTTTTTGAGATTGAGTCATCTCACTCTGTTGCCCACCTGGGCTTCCCAAAGTGTTGGGATTATAAGGCGTGAGCCACTGCGCCCAGCCAAGATGAGTTTATTACATGTTTTTCCCCTAACAATGAACTTGTTTTTGAGACGGAGTCTTGCTCTGTCATTCAGGCTGGAGTGCAGTGGCACAATCTCAACTCATTGCATCCTCCACCTCCCGGGTTCAAGTGATTCTCCTGCTTCAGCCTTCTGAGTAGCTGGGACTACAGGCGCGCGCCACCATGCCCAGCTAACTTTTGTAGTTTTGGTAGAGTTGGGGTTTTGCCTTGTTGGCCAGGCTGGTCTCAAACTCCTGGCCTCGAGTGATCCTCCTGCCTTGGCCTCCCAAATTACTGGGATTGTAGGCGTGGGCCACCGCACCTGGCCAAGAATGAACTTGAATACTCTTTTTTATATACGTGAAGAAACATGCTCAGAAAGGATATTTATTTAATTACCCAGCTTACATTATTATAAAATGAGTAATATACCAATATATTGCCAGTGATAGAGAACTTCTATGCTTATTGGTATAAAAATATGGAAAGGGAAACTAAAAATATTAATATGCAGTCATTATTTTATAGATCTAATGAGACGTCAAGAAGAACTCAGACGCTTGGAAGAACTTAGAAACCAAGAGTTGCAAAAACGGAAGCAAATACAACTAAGGTAAAAGAAGATCATTTTAAGAAACGTGAATTCTATGTCTTATTAATAAAAACTCCCCACAACCTGTTACAAGTTGTATAAATTGAGTATCACAGGAAAAATAGAAAAATTGCCCATTTTAACCACGTACAGTGAATTACTTCGTAATGTAGCATAATTCTTTGCTAGTTTTTAGCTGGTTAAGGGCACTTTGAATGCTAACACTTTGAAGTTAAACAAGGGTTTTAGGTATTATTATATGTAATTTATTGTAAGAATATGCTGTGAATATCCATTTTTCCAGAGATGGATATATTTGTGTTGCTCTTATTTATTTTGTTATGTGTATAACTCTACTATGAATATCTTTATGTAACTTTGTGCTTCTGATAATCTTTAAACAAGATTTCTGAGGCTGGGGGCAGTAGCTCATGCCTGTAATTCCAGCACTTTGGGAGGCTGAGGTGGGCGGATCACATGAGGTCAGGAGTTCGAGACCAGCTTGGCCAACATGGTGAAACCCTGTCTCTACTAAAACTAAAAAATTAGCTGGCTGTGGTGGCACGTGCCTGTAATCCCAGCTACTCGGGGCGTTGAGGCAGGAGAATCGCTTGAATCCGGGAGGCGGAGGTTGCAGTGATCTGAGATCTTGCCACTGCACTCCAGCCTGGGCTACGCAGTGAGACTCCATCTCAAAAAAAAAAAAGATTTCTGGAAGTTGACTCCGTGTTAAAAGGGGTTATGGGGACTTAAAATCTCAGTACATAATAGACAATTGTGATGGTCAGCTTGAAATCTTTTAGGTTAAATAAGGATGTTTGAGAGAGTGGTTAATTCAAGATATATAAACCCACATTGATAGCTCACCTTGTGCCTGTGGTGTTTAATTGCAAAATACAATGGTATAAACATTACTCTTCAAAGGTTCAAAAATCATACTAGTTAGGAAATATTATGAACAAAGCTATGACAGTTAAAGCAAATGTAGAAATCTGTTTTTGAAAATAGTATTTGCTTTAAAAATGTAAAGTGCTTGTGGTAAGAAAATAAGGTGTTCATGGGGAAGTAAAAGTAAAGAAAAAAGTGAAAAACCGTGAACAAATTTGAAGCTTCTGTGGTCTACAGATAGGTGATATTCTGTATATTTTGATGTATTTCTTCAAACTTTGTACCTGAGTTTATCAATTTATAAATATTTCTATATGATTTTACTCTACCCAATTCATTCTTTTTTTTTTTGAGAGGGAGTTTCGCTCTTGTTGCCCAGGCTGGAGTGCAATGGCGCGATCTCGGCTCACAGCAACCTCCGCCTCCCGGGTTCAAGCCATTCTCCTGCCTCAGCCTCCCGAGTAGCTGGGATTACAGGCATGTGCCACCACGCTCGGCCAATTTTGTACTTTTAGTAGAGACGGGGTTTCTCCATGTTGGTCAGGCTGGTCTCGAACTCCGGACCTCAGGTGATCCGCCCACCTCGGCCTCCCAAAGTGCTGGGATTACAGGTGTGAGCCACCGTGCCCGGCCCCAATTCATTCTTAAATCATATTCCCTGGACAGACAGCATTAACATTTCACCTAGGGAACTGTTAGGAATGTAGTCTCAAGCCTCCCTGCAGAACTACTGAATGAGAAACAATAGTGGTGAGGCCCAGCCACCTGGAACCCTCCAGCATTCAGATAGATCTGAAAGCTTGAGAACCACTGTTTTTTTTTTGGTTTTTTTTTTGTTTTTTTTTTACAACTCTCAACATCATGAATGTGCCTTCCTCAGGAACCTTTTTTAAAACTTCTCTTTTTTCCTTTTTATACAGACGTGTTCAAATCTCTTCTATTTTTTTATTTTATTTTATTTTGGAGACGGAGTTTCGCTCTTGCTGCCCAGGCTTGAATGCAATGGTGTGATCTTGGCTCACCGTAACCTCTGCCTCCCAGGTTCAAGTGATTCTCCTGCCTCAGCCTCCTAGCTGGGATTACAGGCTTACGCCACCATGCCCACCTTATTTTGTATTTTTAGTAGAGACAGGGCTTCACCATGTTGGCCAGGCTGGTCTTGAACTCCCGTCCTCAGGTAATCTACCTGCCTCGGCCTCCCAAAGTGCTGGGATTACAGGCGTGAGCCACCATGCCCGGCCAGATCTTTTCTATTTTTAACAAAGACAACGAAACCTCCTCTCCCCTAACGTAAAGTCTTACCTGAATCCAGCTTTTTCCTCTTAAAACTTAGAGATGACAGCTAGGCTTTTTGAAATTATACCTACCCCTCATGTAAGCAAAAAATAAATCATTAAAACCAAACTATATGAGGGGTGGATTCCAAAATAGGATACAAAAATACAAGAAATTAACCTAATTGTCTTACAAATGAATAACATCATCACATTGAAAGGGGATAGGGAAGAAAACAAGGAACCTAAATAACTGGAAAATAGTGTGTTGACTGGATATCATAATACTAATCATGAGAACCATACATAAATTCTGTAAGCTAGTTAGGCGTATGGGCTAGTAGTTCTGAAACCACTTTGTGTGTATACGTTACATGAACAGATTAGTACCTACAGTCTTTTGTATCTGTGGGTTCTACATCTATGGATTCAGCCAACTGTGGATTGATAATATCTGGGGAAAAATTGTGTATATACTAACATTAACAGACTTTTTTAACTTGTCATTCTCTTTTTTTTTTTTTTTGAGATGGAGTCTTGCTCTTTCGCCCAGGCTGGAGTGCAGTGGCGCAATCTCGGCTCACTGCAAGCTTCGCCTCCCAAGTTCACGCCATTCTCCTGCCTCAGCCTCCCAAGTAGCTGGGACTATAGACGCATGCCACCATGCCCGGCTATTTTTTTGTATTTTTAGTAGAGACGGGGTTTCACCGTGTTAGCCAGGATGGTCTCGAACTCGTGACCTCGTGATCCTCCCGCCTCAGCCTCCCAAAGTGCTGGGATTACAGGCGTGAGCCACCAC
Source organism: Gorilla gorilla gorilla (assembly GCF_029281585.2). Taxonomy (NCBI): domain Eukaryota; kingdom Metazoa; phylum Chordata; class Mammalia; order Primates; family Hominidae; genus Gorilla; species Gorilla gorilla. Next base: position 34,043,193 of record NC_073238.2, on the reverse strand, counting down.
ACCTGGCTAACTTGTCATTCTCTAAACCGTGCAGTATAACAACTATTTACATAGCCTTTATATTGTGTTAGGTATTATAAGTAATCTAGAGATGCTTTTAAGTGTGTAGGAGGACTTTTTTTTACTTGTCGTTCTCTGTAAACAGTGCTGTTTACGTAGTCTTTACGTTGTATTAGGTATTATACGTAGAGATGCTTTTAAGTGTGTAGGAGGATGTGCATAGGTTATATGCGAATACTACACCATATGTCAGGGAGTTGAGCATCAGTGGATTCTGGTATCTGGGGGAGGTTCTGGAACCAATCCCCTGCACATACCAAGGTATGACTGTATATTGTGGATAATGAGAGTTTCTCATCATTAGAGAAAGATGAACGGCTAAACTTAAAATCCTGTGTGAGTGTGATTTGAATCAGAGGTATGAACTCTGTGGTGTTTAATATTGACAAATACATGCAGAAATATAGATGTGTGTTTATGTATGGGTTAATATGTATACATATACTGTATTTTATTTTTAATTAAAAAAAAATTATTTAAGAGACAAGGTCTTGCCCTGTCACTCAGGCTGAAGTGCAGTGTTGCAATCATAGCTGACTGTAACCTCGAACTCCTGAGCTCAAACAATCCTGCCTTAGCCTCCCAAGTAGCTGGGATTATAGGTGTTTACCACCACACCCAGCTAATTTTTTAATTTTTATTTTTTTGTAGAGATGGGATTATGCTATGTTGCTTAGGCTGGTATCAAACTCCTGGCCTCAAGTGATCTTTCCTGCCTCAGCCTCCGAAAGCACTGATATTACAGGCATGTGCCACCATGCCTGCCCCATATGCTGTATTTTGTGGCTTTTTCTACTGAGAGGCCCTAGAAGCTTCAGTAACAATGAACATAACTGGTGCCTCTATCTTTAATAATAATTGCTACAGACAAGCTTTTTTGATGGATACCAAAGTTGGTAGGCAAAACTTGAGAAACAGCGTTTTTGCATAGTCTCAAATTTGTATACAAATGGAAAAAATATTAAATTTAAAGTGGAGAAACCCAGTAGACACCACCATAACCAAACACTAAATTTCATATCACCTGTAATAAGACAGTTGACATCAGGAGCCCCTTGATATGATTCACTGAATGGGATATAACATTATTTCTGTGATATTCTTACCAGATATGCATAATCATTCCAGTTATGAGAAAAAAACCCAAATTCAAGGACATTCTACAAAATAATCAGTTCTCTTTAATAGTGTCAGGTTCATGAAAGATAGAAAGACTGAACTGTTACAGACTGTTGGAGACTAAGGAGAAATAACAACTAAATGCAATGTGGGATTCTGGATAAGGTATTGGAACAGAAGAAAGGTGTTAGTGGGCCTGTGGTCCCAGCTACTTAGGAGGCTGAGGTGGGCGGATTGCTTGAACCCAGGAGTTCTGGGCTGTAGTGCACTATGTCGATTGGATGTCCGCATTAAGTTTGGCATCAATATGGTGACCTTCTGGGAGCAGGGGACTACCAGGTTACCTAAGGAGGGGTGAACTGGCCCAAGTCAGAAATGGAGTAGGTAAAAACTCCCGTGCTGATTAGTAGTGGGATAGCGCCTGTGAATAGCCACTGCACTCCAGCCTCGGAAACATAGCAAGACCCTGTCTCTTAAAACAAATAAACAAGCAAACAAAAAACATAGGAAGACCCTGTCTCTTTTAAAAAAAAAATCAGTGAGGAAACTGGTGAAATTTTAGTAATGTCTATAGTTAATTATAATATTGTGCCAGTATTCATTCCTGGTTTTCATAATTTTGTACTATGGTTATACAAGGGGTTAATATTAGGGGAAGCTCGTGAGGCACATAGAGGACACGTTGCTGATTTAATCATAGGCTGAGATGTGGAATACTTGTTGCAGATGTAATTTTTAATTTTATTTTATTTTATTTATTTTTTCGAGACGGAGTCTCACTCTGTCGCCCAGGCTGGAGTGCAGTGGCGCAATCTCGGCTCACTGCAAGCTCTGCCTCCCAGGTTCATGCCATTCTCCTGCCTCAGCCTCCGGAGTAGCTAGGATTACAGGCGCCTGTCACCACACCTGGCTAATTTTTTGTATTTTTAGTAGAGATGGGGTTTCACTGTGTTAGCCAGGATGGTCTCGATCTGCTGACCTTGTGATCCGCCCGCCTCGGCCTCCCAAAGTGCTGGGATTACAGGCTTGAGCCACTGTGCCTGGCCTGAAGATGTAATTTTTTATTGCGTGATTTTTTTTTATTATGTAATTTCAGTATACAGGGGCATCAGATTTAATTTAAAATTCAATTAACTGAAAATATCTCAATATAAGGTGATAATTTGATGGGTAACCTTTATGTTTGACCAAATTCTAGTAAATACAGGCAGTAATAAATCTGTTACAATCTTAGTTTTTCCTGGTGGCTGGGGAGTTTCTTTTGAAATTAGCTGTAAGAATCTTGATTTAAGAAGTGTGAACAACTTGCCTTAAAATTGAGTAGTTTTTGGCCGGGCGCGGTGGCTCATGCCTGTAATCCCAGCACTTTGGGAGGCCGAGGCAGGCGGATCACAAGGTCAGGAGATCGAGACCATCCTAGCTAACACGGTGAAACCCTGTCTTTACTAAAAATACAAAAAATTAGCCGGGCGTGGTGGCGGGCGCCTGTAGTCCCAGCTACTCGGAGTCTGAGGCAGGAGAATGGCTTGAACCCAGGAGGCGTAGCTTGCAATGAGCGGAGATTGCGCCACTGCACTCCAGCCTGGGTGACAGATGGGACTGCGTCTCAAAAAAAAAAAAATTTTTTTTTGAGTAGTTTTGCAGTATGTATAAAGGAAAGAAAAAAAGATTATGTCTGGGAACTCATATATATTTGCAAGATGGAGCAAATGAAGAAAATTGTCACAATTAAATTGAAGAGATTTATCTGGCTGAGGCTGCTGCCAAGTAAGATAGCTTTATTTGTTAACAAGCCAAATAGTCTGAATTCTGCCTTTGTGCTTTACTTTAGTTGGAAGATAGAAAAACTGGCCTAGGACAGTACATTTTGAGAGAAATGTATTTGGAGTACACAAGTTTCTGGTTTTACTTTCAATGCTATAAATAAATTATTTAGTTTTTCATAGGTAACTTAATTCTTCAGAGGTTGTGGCAGGTACCGAAGGAAGACCAGGATGAGGGGCTTACATGAACTGGTTCAGTCTGTGACTTGACCACTTAGTAGTTATTCCTTTGTTTTGTTTGTTCACTTATTCCTTCATTCCTTCTCTTTCCACCCATTTACTCACCTACCCACTTCGTTTCTTTGTTTTTTTTTTTTGAGACAGAGTTTCGTTCTTGTCGCCCAGGCTGGAGTGCGGTGGTGCGATCTCGGTCGCTGCAACCTCTGCCTCTTCGATTCAAGTGATTCTCCTGCCTCAGCCTCCCGAGTAGCTGGGATTATAGGCGCCCACCACCCTGCCTGGCTAATTTTTGTATTTTTAGTAGAGACGTGGTTTTACCATACTGGCCAAGCTGGTCGCAAACCCTTGACCTCAGATGATCAGCCCACCTTGTCCTCCCAAAGCGCTGGGATTACAAGCATGAGCCACCGCACCCGGCCCCACTTCCTTCCTTTCTTTGTTTTTTTTTTTGTTTGTTTGTTTGATTTTTTGAGAAGGAGTCTCGCTCTGTCGCTCAGGCTGTAATGCAGTGGCGTGATCCCGGCTCACGGCAACCTCCACTTCCCAGGTTCAAGTGATTCTCCTGCCTCGGCCTCCTGAGTAGCTGGAATTAAAAGTGCACGCCACCACGCCCGGCTAATTTTTATATTCTTATTCTTATTATTTTTTTTTTTTTTGAGAAGGAATCTTGCTCTGTCGCCCAGGCTGGAGTACAGTGGCGCAATCTTGACTCACTGTAACCTCTGCCTCCCGGGTTCAAGAGATTCTCCTGCCTTAGCCTCCCAAGTAACTGGGATTACAGGCGCCTGCCACCACGCCAGGCTAATTTTTGTAGTTTTAGTAGAGACAGGGTTTCACCATGTTGGCCAGGCTCGTCTCGAACTCCTGACCTCAGGTGATCTGCCGGCCTTGGCCTCCGAAAGTGCTGGGATTACAGGCGTGAGCCAGTGCGCCTGGCCCCCACTTCCTTTCTTAAGTCATTTAGCGAATTATTATAAAGCCCTTCTTCTGTCTTGGGCTCTGTGTTGGATGTGGAGCCATAGTGCTGAACAATAACAGCAAGGAGGTTTCATCCAGTAGGCATCTTTCAGAATCCTGCAAGAATATTTGAGACCTGTAAATAATTAATGGGCCTCAAAATAAAACAAATTGTAAAATTGAAATTTTATTAGTTTTCAATTAAATGTAACGTGAAGGATTTAAAATTTGTCATAATTATTAGTTCTCCTCTCCTTAGTAGTTCCATTTGTGAATATAACCTAGAAAGCAATCCTTGACCTGAAGAGGTAATTATACCTGTATAATTATAAAGGTGGTCATTAAAGCATTTGTGGAGTAGAAATAATTGAAAGCAAACATATATGGACAACAGGAATGTTTCTGTATGCTGTCATTAAATTTAGATTACAGAATTTTCTGTGTGGTGTAATCACTAGGGCAATGCTCCTGTTCCCCTAATCATTTCCAATGTGGTATATAAACTTTTTCATACCCTCTTCTATGGTTTTAAAAATCATTTTTATTTTATTTTTTAGACAGAATCTCACTCTGTCACCCAGAATGGAGTGCAGTGGTGTGATCACGGCTCCCCGCAGTCTCACCTTATGGGGTTCAAGTGATCTTCCCACCTAAGCTTCCCTAGTAGCAGGGACTGCAAGCGTGTGCCACCAGGCCTGCCAAATATATATATATTTATATTTATATATATTTATAAATATAAATGTTTATAAATATATATATTTATAAATATATATATAAATATAAAAATATATATTTATAAATATAAATATAAATATATATATTTTTTTCTTTTTTCTTGTTTTTGAAATGGAGCCTTGCTCTGTCACCCAGGCTGCAGTGCAGTGGCATGATCTCAGCTCAGTGCAACCTCCGCCTCCCGGGTTCCAGCGATTCTCCTGCCTCATCCTCCTGAGTAGCTGGGATTACAGGTGTGCGCCAACACACCTGGGTAATTTTTTTGTATTTTTAGTAGAGATGGGGTTTTACCATGTGGACCAGGCTGGTCTTGAACTCCTGACCTCAAGTGATCTGCCCGTCTCGGCCTCCCAGAGTGCTAGGATTACAGACATGAGCCACTGTGCATGGCCGTGGCTAATATTTTCTATTTTTCGTGGAGAGAGGCTGTCACTCAAGTGATCCTCCCACCTTCGCTTCTGCCTCAACCTCCGAAAGTACTGGGATTACAGGTGTGAGCCACCAAATTCGGCCATAAAAATGGTTTTTAAAAGCAGTAATAGCAATACCATTCTTTTACTTGCCCTTTTTCCTGACATTTGCATCGCAGACATTCTTTCATGCCAGTAGATAGTAATCCACCTCTGTAACAGATGTGTTTCTTGTCTCCCAAGGTGTCAGTGAACCTTGTCTCCCATTTATAACTGATTAATGTGTCCTTGACCTTTTGCTTTTATAAATAACGCCACAATATATATCTGTGTATACATATGTCCCTGCACATTTGTGCATACGTTTCTGTTTACTGGAAATAGGTTTGTTCATTTAAAATTATGTGGTAGAAGTGGGCCCCCAACAAGGTCAGTGTGTCTACTGTATTGTCTTTGTAATTCGGAAGCTTTGAGACTAAAAAGTTGGTGTTTTTTTTTTTCTTTTTCTTTTTCTTTTTTTGTTTGAGATGGAGTCTCGCTGTATTGTGCAAGCTGGAGTGCAGTGGCGCAGTCTCAGCTCTCTGCAACCTCCGCCTCCTGGGCTCAAGCGATTCTCCTGCGTCAGCCTCCCAAGTAGCTGGGATTACGTGCACGTGCCACCGCGTCCAGCAAATTTTTGTATTTTTAGTAGAGACAGGGTTTTACCATGTTGTCCAGGCTAGTCTTGAACTCCTGACCTCAGGTGATTCACCTGCCTCAGGCTCCCAAAGTGTGGGATTACAGGCGTGAGCCACCGCGCCCTGCCAAAAGTTTTTCTATGTATCCTTATTCAAGTGGCAATCTGACGTGAATCCATTTGATGGCAAAAGTTGATCTGAACTCCTGTTATGTGAAACCTTTATTACCTCCAGAGTGTGAATGTTTTATCTTACTGCAGAAATACTAATGTGGTTGATTATGGGGTGCTGCCCCAGATCCCACTGAGCATATAAGTATATTATTAGTATATTGACCCTTTTTAAAATGAGAAAAACTGAATTTCAACACATTTGACCTTTATTGGATCTTCCCATCGCCACCCACACCCATGAATGTGAAGTATTTTCTTCACAGTAAAATGTATGAAATGTGTTAATATCCAGGAAATGGATTAACCAGTTTACTTAAAGATTATTTTTAAAGATTATACTAAGAGTTATATAGAGAGTAAGACAACAATCTTAAAATAGTCCAGATTTTGCATGAAATCCCTTAGGAACATTTTTGTTCATGTGGTCTGACATGAAGTTCTGAGTTTTTTCTCTGGTAATAGAAGAAATCACCATGTCTTTTAATTAGTGGACTCAGATTTAGCGGGAGTGTTGTGCAACAAACAAGAACAAGGTATCTTGAAATTTGAGGATTTGCAATTCTAAATGTAGGAAAAGTACGTTATAAGAGTAATCTGGAAAACGACACCTAATAATGGGGCATCAGCTTTATACAGCCTTCACTATATAAATTACTTTTGCAGTTTTATTGGTGGAGGGCATACACCTTGAGTATCCATTATGGGAAATGTTTAACACCAGAATAAGTATTTTGGATTTTTTCACATTTTCAGTATTTGCATTGTGTTTACCAGGTGAGCATCCTAAATCTGAAATGCCCCAGTGAGCATTTTTTTAAACATCATGTTGGCTATCAGGAAGTTCCAGCCGGGGTGTTGGGGCTCACGCCTGTAATCCCAACACTTTGGGAGATTGAGGCAGGCAGACCACTTGAGCCCAGGAGTTTAAGACCAGTCTGGGCAACATGGCAAGACCCTGTCTCTACAAAAGTACAAAAAATTATCTGGGCATAGTGGCACGTGCCTGTAGTCCCAGCTACTTGGGAGGCTAAGATTGGAGGATTGCTTGAGCCTGGGAGGTCAAGGCTGCAGTGAGCTGAGCTGAGACTGGGACACTCCAGCATGGGTGACAGAGTAAGACCCTGTCTCAACAATAACAACAATAACAACAAATCCAGATTTTGGAGCATTTCAGGTTTAGAAAGATTCAAGAATGCTTTCAGATTTTTGGTTTAGGGAAACTCAACCTGTGTATATTTGAATTTGCATTGGTTTAAATGCCAATATAATGTGAGTCTGTTACTTCAATATTACTATATAGATTTTTCCTCTTAAAAGTAACCATAGACAGTAATGTAAATGTTTATGCTATAACACTTAATTTCTAAAAGCAGATTGTGGACTGACACCTGCTTCAGGGGATTTCTTTCAGTGGGTTGATGAATATGGGGAGAGAGGAGTTGGTAAGGCTTCCTTTTGGAAATAGGATTTTTGTCTAGGCATTGTGGTTTTTTGAGGTGGCTTATCTCTGGATATGTTCTGAGTGGCTTTAAGAACTGTGCAGTGCCAGTGATAGATCAGTAGATCTCAGACTTTTTCTGTTTTTTTTCTTTTTTTTTCTGAGACAGGGTCTCACTGTTGCCCAGTCTGGAATGCAGTGGCGCTATCTCCACTCACTGCAACCTCTGCCTCCTGAGTTCAACCTATTCTGGTGCCTCAGCCTCTCCAGTAGCTGGGATTATAACACACCTGGCTAATTTTTGTATTTTTAGTAGAGATGGGGTTTCACCATGTTGGCCAGGCAGGTCTTGAATTCCCGACCTCAGGTGATGTACCCGCCTCAACCTCCCAAAGTGCTGGGATTACAGGTGTGAGCCACCATGGCTGGCTGAGATTTTTTCCTTTCTATAATAAGAGAGTACATGTTTCAGCTTTTTTTGACTCTCAATTTCTTGAATATATGCAAATAACTATCCTAGTTATGATTTTACTTTGTTTTTCTGGTTTACCTTAGCTAAGTTACTTTATTTCTTTGGCTTTTTTGATTTATTAAAGGCTTGGAGTGACATAGAAGGAAGGTAAATTTAGGATGCCGTGGTCAGTCGTGATTACAGGTTTGGCATAATATGATTGCATAAATGATTTCATTTTACATGAAGTAAAATGTCCAATGGCAGCTCACATGTTATGATGCTGAAATTTTTATTTAAAAAATTTTCAGACATGAAGAGGAGCATCGGCGGCGTGAGGAAGAAATGATCCGACACAGAGAACAGGAGGAACTGAGGCGACAGCAAGAGGGCTTTAAGCCAAACTACATGGAAAATGTAAGTAAACTACTAGTTAACTAAAATGATTTTATATTTTGAGGTTTATGATGTATGTTTAGAATGCTTTAGATTTTGGTTTATACAGTAGTCTTTTCTAAATTCATCATGTTTGATAAATTAGTGATTTTCTTAACCTCTCATAGGTGGTAAAGTAAAATTAGTTTCTGAAGATATCTATGTTTTATGAAGTGGATATTATATTTTTTCCTATTATTTTAGTTGATCTTTAAAAAACATATGCTATTAAATTAGAAATCTTGATATATACATCATTTCCACTTGACTGATTTTCACCACATACTAATATTGAAACATCTCTATTTTGGAAGATTTCAGACATGTACAGAAGGATTGTAGTATGTACTCATCATCAGCCATAACACTTATAAACATATGGCCAATCTTTTACATCTTTAAGTATAACCACTTTGTTTCCCAATTTATGTTATTTGAAATACCTGATTTCATGTAATTTTATTTTCAGTATGTATCTCTAAAAGATGAGGACTTTTTAAAAAAATCTTTATCATATTTTAAAAATGGTCAGCTCTTTCATCTTAACTAATTAAAGCCCAGATTTGCACAGGTCTTAATTTTTTTTTTTTTAAACATTTGGTTTCTCTGAATTGACTGTTATATCCAGCCTCTTTTAGTCTATAGGTTTTCTCTTCCTGTCTTTAATATTTTAGTAACCTTTTTTTTTTTTTTGGAGACGGAATCTTGCTCTGTCGACCAGGCTGGAGTGCAGTGGCACGATCTCAGCTCACTGCAACCTCTGCCTCCCAGGTTCAAGCGATTCTCCTGCCTCAGTCTCCCAAGTAGCTGGGATTACAGGTGCGCACCACCACACCTGGCTAATTTTTGTATTTTTAGTAGAGACGGGGTTTCACTATATTGGCCAGGCTGGTGTCGAACTCTTTACCTCAAGTGATCTGCCCACCTCAGCCTCCAAAAGTGCTGGGATTACAGGTGTCAGCCACCATGCCCAGCTGACATTTCTAAAATAGATCATCTATTGTTTCATAAGATTATGCTTATAGAAAAGCATTAGGTGACAATATACCTTCTTTTCTAGTAGTTACTTAAAGTGTGTATCGCATACTTGAAGCATCATGATAAAATTAATTTGGCTAGAGTGTAAGTTGGCAAGCTCTAGCCTGGGACTACTGCCTGGTTTTTATTACTCCACCACAGAGATACTGATGGTGCTTCTGTTTTTAAAGGGTTATTGCAAAAGAAAGAATAATATTATAAATGATTTGTGACCCGCAATAACTTAAAATATTTTTTTCTGACCTTTTTATAGTGTCTGTGGAAACCTGGGCTGGAATATTCATGTTTTTTTTAAAATTTTAAAATTAGTATTTATGGTAGATAGACCACAAAGTTACTATGCTCTTAACTTTTTGGGGTATCCGTATTTCAAATAGTATGTAAATGAGGTATGATAATTGTGTAACACTGACTAGTGTTCTATAAGTTTATTTGTGATTAGAAGTGATATGAATCTACACAAATTTTTCACTATTTTGGTGTCAGTTTTATTTGGTTCCAAGCTTCACAGTGCCTCTTACTACTGCAAACTTAAGCACTAAAAGCAATATGAATGAAAGCTCTACCTATCTCAAATATTTTGTGTTAATGGAAATATATTAATAGGAAATTATTGTATTAAGAATGCATTGAGGCCATTCTGGCAGTTGTTCTTCATTTACTTTGAAAACTGTCTTTGGAGAAAATTGTTAAACAATTTTAATGCTGTGTGTGTGTGTGTGTGTGTGTGTGTGTGTGTGTGTGTGCGTGTGTGTGTGTTTAAGCTTTGAAATTAGGCCCTCTTATGTGCTTTCTCTTTATTTCACTGTTCAGTTTAAAGGGAGGAATCAAATGGTAAGTGTTCAACTTGTCCAAGTAATGAGTAAAGTTGATTTTCTTTGTTAATTTTAAGATGCCACCTCTCTCTTCTTGTCTTCCTAATAGAAATATTCCAACACAACTAAGAGTTATGGGACTTTTAAGTATAAAATAAATATTGATTTACATATTTCATGTTTTAAATAATAATTTCATGTAACAAAGAAAGAGTGAAAATACTTGTCATATCTGGTCATCTTTTTGTTTGTCAGCCTTCAACTTGATCATAATTTTATGACACATGGGAATATATTTTTAAGAGTTTCAAGGATGTAAGCCAGTACTTCATCAATATCAGTTGTCAGTTTTATTTAATACTTGATTTTTCCTTAGAAGACAAACTTTTTGATAATTGCTGTTGTAACTATAAATTAAACAACATTTTTTACTCATTTAGGATAACATTCAACTGCCTTAAGAATGTATACATTTTAATAATATGTCTTAATTGCATTTAGGTTTGTCTTTACCATAATATAGAGTGTATTCAATTTTTTTTCCAGGCAGTATTTACTAAGTGGAAATTTTCTACTTATCACAATTTTTGGACACATTAAGAGCTATTATTCTGGAAGCAATGAGAATTTTATGAGATTGCTTTTTATAATTGTCTTGTGATTGTTTTCATATTAGGTTACTCCACCAACTGTAGATTAAGTAGTTTAAACACTTCAGTACTTACCAGTCTTTATGGGAAAAATCTGCATTGGACTAAATGACAGATTTTAGTTCTAGCATTTGGTTGATGCAGTTTCTTGGAGTAAACATTGCTTCTTGGGAAAATGTTAATGTCATAAAAATATCCAAACGTCCATCTTATTTTAGCTTTAGTTATTGTATCATGTAGTTATGAAATATTTGGGTTAGGAAAATTGGGGCGATGTTTAAATTGTATGTTACTTGGTTTTAAAATTTGAGAAGTTTCTTTTTTTTTTTTTTTATTTATTGAGACAGAGTTTCACTCTTGTCGTTCAGGCTGGAGTGCAATGGGATGATCTCAGCTCACTGCAACCTCTGCCTCCTGGGTTCAAGCGACTCTCCTGCCTTAGCCTCCCGAGTAGCTGGGATTACAGGTGCCTGCCACCATGCCCAGCTAATTTTTGTATTTTTGGTAGAGATGGGGTTTCACCATGTTGGCCAGGCTAGTCTCGAACTCCTGACCTCAGGTGATCTGCCCGCCTTGGCTTCCCAAAATGCTGGGATTACAGGCATGAGCCACCACACCCAGCCGAGAAGTTTCTTTTTCTTGTATGGTACATATTAATGTTTGCCTTTTCAATAAAGAAAAGAATAATTTTTCATACCCTTTTCAGGTTTCCTGCATTGAACTAAATATATACCTGACTTAGTATTAAAGCTTATTAGTCCCATTTGAGTAGTTGGGAATAGCCCTAGGTGTTTCAACACAGTTTATTCAACACACATAATAAACTTGAGAATAAAGGTATGTTGTATGCTAAGGCAACAGTTTGACTCAGTTGTATTTCTTTGCTTGTCAGAGGCATTCCATTGTAGCACCCGAGGGACTGTGAGGCCAGAATGATTAAGGGAATGTTGGCAGAGGCTAGCAGTGTAGTGCTTCTTCCAAGGACAATGTAAAACATTTTTTTTCTTTTAGAGATGGGGTCTTGATATGTTGCCCAGGCTGGGCTCAAGCAGTCCTCTTTCCTCATCCTCCTGAGTGGCTGAGACAACAAGCATATGCCACTGTGCCCAGCAGAACAGTGTTTTTCCAATGTACGTAATAAACACTCAAGGAGCTTTTAAAAAATGTGGGTTCTTAGATCATACTACTAATAATTGATTTGTTTTGTGATCCAGGTAGATTGTAATACATTGATCTTTGATCACATTTTTTTGCTAAATCCAGTAGTTTTCAACCTTGCAATATATTTGTGGAACTTAAGGAAAAATGCCTGAGATTCAGTCCTCCAAGTATTTTGATTCAGTGTGTCTAGGTTGGTACCAGGAGATATACGTGTTAAAGAAAACTCTACACCTTGCTTATTTCTTTTTGGCAGCGAAGATTCAAAACTACTGGCCTTGTATTGAAGTGAGACATACTGAAATGAAAATAGTTGAATTTTTCATGGGTCCTGGGAGTGTTAGTGGAAGGCATGCTTGATGTGGTTCAACATGGTGTAAGATTTATATAGGATGCAATTTATTTATTTATTGATGGTATCTTGCTGTGTTGCCCAGGCTGGAGTGCAGTGGCTATTGACAAGTGTGATTATAGCACACTACAGCCTCAAACTCCTGGGCTTAAGTGAATCTTCCTGCCTCAGCCTCCCAAGTAGCTGGGAGAGTAGGCATGCTGCTGTACCCATCTTTCTTCATTTTTTTTTTTCTTTTGATTGGGTCTCCCTGTGTTAACCAGGCTGGTCTTGACCTCCTGAAGCTATCCTCCTGTCTCAGTCTCCTGAATAGTGGGACTACAGTTGCCTACCACTGCATATGGTTATATATCTATCTTTAGAACACGGTTCAAACAGTATGACATTCTACGTGAATAGTACCCTGCAGAATTTGGGTGTGGCAACCTTGATTTGGGCTTTCAGACTATATGTGCAGGACATATTATCTCAAACTATGCATCAATTTTGCGTGCATAGTTCTAATAATTTTAATTGTCTCATCCAGTCGAGGGGTTGACAGACTAGAATAGACCAGGCTCAGTTCACGTGCTGCCTATTTTTGTAACACTTTTTTTTTTTTTTGTTTTGTTTTGTTTATTTTGCCCTACAAAAACTGATTTGAATAGTTGTGACACAACTATATGAGACTGTATTGAGACTACATGGCCTGCCAAGCCTAAAAAATATTTACACCTGACCCTTTACCTGAAATGTTTGCTGACCTCTGAATCCGAGAGTTGAAGGGAATCTATAAAAAGTGGCTCATATTACCAAACTCGTAGAGCTTGTGAAGAATAATGCAAATCTATTCATTTATATATTCTTTTCCAGTGTTTTTAGAAGGCTTACCGAGCACAGTACCTCATATTCCAGATCCAAGGATTCCTGAGGAATCCAAATTAGTATCCAGAAGGTTCATTGGTAGTCATGGTTATAAACCAGAGCAAAAGTTAATGGGAAGAAATGGTAAAGAGTCACTGCATTGCAGCTGACACCTGGGATTTTAAAATCTTTTTTTCGTTTTTGAGATGGAGTCTTGCTCTGTCGCTTAGGCTGGAGTTCAGTGGCGCGATCTTGGCTCACTGCAACCTCTGCCTCCCAGGTGCAAGTGTTTCTCCTGCCTCAGCCTCCAGAGTATCTGGGATTACAGGCATGCGCCACCACGATTGGCTAATTTTTTATTTTTATTTTTATTTTTATTTTTGAGACGGAATCTTGCTGTCTCGCCAGGCTGGAGTGCAGTGACATGATCTCGCCCCACTCCAACCCCCGCCTCCCAGGTTTAAGTGATTCTCCTGCCTCAGCCTCCCAAATAGCTGGGACTACAGGCGTGTGCCACCATGCCTGGGTAATTTTTGTATTTTTAGTAGAGATGTGGTTTTACCATGTTGGCCAGGATGGTCTCGATCTCTTGACCTCAGGTGATCCGCCCGCTCGGCCTCCCAAAGTGGTGGGATTACATGTATGAGCCACCACGCCCGGCCCACGCTCGGCAAAGTTTTTGTATTTTTGGTAGAGACGGGGTTTCACCATGTTGGTCAGTCTGGTCTCGAACTCCTGACCTCGTGACCCGCCCACCTCGGCCTCCCAGAGTGTCGGGATTACAGGGTGAGCCACCGTACCCGGCCAAAATCCCTTTAGTTCTAGTCAGTAGAGGAATAAAGCACTGTTCTTTCAAATGTGAACCCCTCTTGATCAGTATTGTCCAATCTGGCCTGTTCTTTAACCAGTCAGCCTCTTTTCCTGCCTCTTGCATGGGCTTTTTGTTGTTGTTTCTTTGTTTGTTCATCTATCATCTCTTGCTTTAATCGTAACCTAACTTTCCCTGATGTGGCATGTGTAAAACTGAAAAACAGAAACTATCCAGTAAAAAAAAAAAATTCCATTAATTTATGCTTTCAGAGAAGAGTGATCCTGTTGTTATTTACTAATGAATAGATACAGATTTATTTTCTGAAATGGTTTGAGAAGATTCCGGAGCAGAAGTTACAGTTTTGTGGTTTCCACATGGCCTCCCTCTTTTTCTACAGTTTTTAAAGCTCTAATGAGGAATTTATGTTGCTTAAGATTTGTTTTTTGAAGTCTAAACTCCTGAAGCATTTCAAACAAAAGACACATTTTACAAGGGATTTTTATGGCCTCTTCATTAAGTGATGGAAATAACTAAAGAATTATTTGCTGAAGGATTTGATGTGAGATTTAAGTGTGACCTGCTGGACTGGTAGGCTTATTTATGGTATAATGATGGCCTAGTCCCAGTGGTTTGGACATGTTGGTGAAAATCAAAATGGATAATAACAGACACTGCAGTGGTCTCATATGTAATGTTCTAGTTGTGACTAGTTTCGGTTGTTAATGTTTTTACTTATTCATTAAAATAATTTATTACAAGCCAAGGATTTTTCTCAATATTTGGCATGGTACATAATTGTAACTTAACTTAGACTTTTGTGATCAAATAAAAACAAACGTATATATAAGTTTGTAATGTTTACACATATTCTTAGAATTGATTTGTAGGATTTTGCTGATTTGGGATAATTGGTTGAAGGTATGTGTCAGTTTTAACCAGGTGTTGAGTTATTTGATCACTCCTCCAAAGATTATTTAATAATTTTAATAATACCTAATGATGTGTGGGAAACCGTGGAATTTTTCATACAAACTGGGACAAATGAACATGGATACTATTAAAATACTGCCTACAATAGGCATAAAATGGCCTTTCTTAGGTGAACCAGGAGGTATAGTTAGCCTAATCATATGCTGTGATTATTAGTAATGGTTTTCTGTGTTATATCATTCATATTTGTAAATCTTTTTTGAATGACTACTTGGAAATGATGACTGAATCTCATACTATGTACACACTTCATCAGAGGACACTTAATTGTATTGATTAACATTTTTTTGATCTTACCTTCCGTTAGAGTTTCAGAGAGGTTTATAATCCAGAAAAATTGTCATGTTTTCTTTTTTCCTTTTGGAGAATATCTATTCAGACTCAGGTCATGTATTTCTTCTGATTCCTCACCCCAGCTGTCATCTTTTTCATTAAAATAATTTAAAATAAAAAATTGTTTTTAAGGAGGGAGTCTTGCTCTGTTGCCCAGGCTGGAGTGCAGTGGCGTGATCTCGACTCACTGCAACCTCTGCCTCCTGGGTTCAAGTGATTCTTGTGCCTCAGCCTTCCAAGTAGCTGAGATTACAGGTGCTCGCCACTACATCCGGCTAATTTTTGTATTTTTAGTAGAGACGGGGTTTCACCATGTTGGCCAGGCTGCTCTTGAACTCTTTACCTCAAGTGATCCACCTGCCTTGGCCTTCCAAAGTGCTGGGATTACAGGCATGAGTCACTGTGCCTGGCCAGAAAATTTTTTTGTTTTTGTTTTTGTTTTCTTGAGGCGGAGTTTTGCTCTTGTCACCCAGGCTGGAGTACAGTGGCGCGATCTCAGCTCATTGCAACCTCCGCTTCCCAGGTTCAAGTGATTCTTCTGCTTCAGCCTCCCGAGTACCTGGGATGACAGGCACCCGCCACCATGCCCAGCTAATTTTTGTATTTTTAGTAGAGACGGGGTTTCACCATGTTGGCCAAGCTGGTCTCGAACCCCTGTCCTCAGGTGATCCACCTACCTCAGCCTCCCAAAGTGTTGGGATTATAGGCGTGAGCCACTGCACCTGGCCGAAAATTTGTTTAAGACAGGCTCTTGCTGTGTCACCCAGACTGGAGTTCAGTGGCACGATCATAGTGCCCTGTGACCTTGAACTCCTCAGCTTAAGTGATCCTCCTGCCTCAGCCTCCCATGTAGTTGGGACTGCAGGTGTGTGACACCAGCCCCTCCTAATTAAAAACATTTTTTTGTAGAGATGGAGTCTCACTATGTTCCCTAGGTTGATCTCAAACTCCTGGGCTAAAGCAGTCCTCCTGCCTCTGCCTCCCAAAGTGCTGGGATTACAGGTGTGAGCCACTGCACCTGGTCCTTTTTATGTTCAATATAGTTCATTCTTTATATTTACCAAGTTGTATTCTAATTTTTTTCTGACTTTGTTGTCTACTAATTGTGTTCTCTGAATTTTTCGAGGTCACGAATTTTATGTTTGTCATATTATAGTTACTTAGATGTAAACTGAGAGAATTAAGTAGCTGTTTGAAGTCTTGTTTTTCAAATGCCAGTGCAGCTCAGTTATGGTTTTCAGTCTGTTTGGATCACTAGACCTTGGCATTTATTGAATATTAATGCCTCAGATATTACACATTTGGCACTTTGGAAAACATAGGTGGCATTGAGGTACAACTGCTGATACATTTTTATAGACTTCATACGTGATTAAGTAATGAAGAGTATTTTTTAAAGCAGCCAAAGAAACAATTTTTTTTTGCTTGGTTTTCAACACACCTAACTTTTTACTTCAGAGTATTAGACTTACAGGTCGTCTGGGAGGTTCCCATTTTGGAAGAAAAATTTGTTCACTGTTTCCTGTATTCAAAACATAGTGCTGAGCACTGTGGAGGATACAGAGGATGTTAGAGGATTTTAGGTGCTGAATACTTATACAGAGTAATGTTAAAAGAAACAGCTCAAACGTTCTGAGAATTTAGAAAATGAAATTCTCTACTGAGAGTGTCATTAAATAGTCTTGGTACTTTTGTGTGTGTATATGTCTGTGTTTATAAAATGATGTGATTTGTTTATTATTCCTGCTGTGTTGTAGGTATACCTCATGTCTTTTCATTTGAAATGGTAAGTTCTAATAATTTTTGGTTCAGAATGGTAAGATTTTTTAGCTAATGTTAACTCTTTTTTGAGCAATTGGAGAAGAGGAGAGTCAAGACCGGCAAATAGACATGGTTAACTAATGTAAACATATCTTGTGCATTGTCTAATGTGTAATATAACTAATAATAATTTTAATTATTAGTTTGAATTAGTAACAGAAGATCCTCAGAAGGCATAAAAATTTAACGTGTTACTTCTGCTTTGTGACTTGTTTAATGTATTTGGAGCCACCTTACAGTGCTTGTTCTACATAGTGACAGTAAATTATATTTTAGGCTAGTCAGCATCTAAGATCTTCTATACTTCATATTGAGGATAGTATCTCTGTAGTATCATCTAAAATGTTAGAATTTTGTACTAAAACTAAAAAATTATAATGTCTATTTATGTTCAGTATTAAGTAACAACTAGTGAGATGTAGGCTGTAGGAACTCTGGTTTGTAAGCATCTGATGAGATGCAGTTATGAGTTAGATTGGTAATTATTATAATTATAAACTTTCAAAGGCTTTTACTTATTTGAGTTAGATTGATAATTATTATAATTACAAACTTTCAAAGACTTTTACAATTCAAAGTAACTGAAAGTTTATGGGTAAGTTTGTTTCTTTTCTTAATGGTATCTTACACTATATTGTGCACTATGTGTCAAACCCTGGCTTTTCTGGTTGTTTTACCATAGTTTTCTTAAGATAACTTCTTCATTTGATTTATTCTTGTTTTTTCTATATATGATTTTAACCAATTGATATGATTGTTACAGTAGTTTGTTTTATAATGGCAAATTTTAAATAACTTTGGTTTTTATTTTGGTACCACTTAAATGTGTAAAAAATGACTATGTATTTAAACCTGTAGCTTTGAGTTAGTTACTTAGAAGAAAATATGTACTAACTTATCACAATTTCAAGGCCTCTGGTAAATTATTAAGATGATTTATCTAATGCCTACTATCACAAACAGAAATGGATACTCTCCTGTATAAAATGTGTACTTAACTCATACGTTGGCCATCTATGCCTTGTTTTTCTTTTCTGCTTTTTTCTGTTGACGGGACCAATTTGGAACTGCTGCTTGTGCAGTTTATATTTGTTCTTTTCTTTCACCTTTCATACCTTGACCTGGCCAGTTATGATGGTTTTACTTTGGTAAGGAAATGCACTGGATAAGAGAGAGGTTTTGGATCAAGAAGTGCAAACCAGTCACCAGTATTATGTGAGCTTTGGTAAGATTTTATTGCTAGTATTGTTTGTCTTACAGCTGATATCCTTGCTCATTGTTTTTTTTTTAGGAGTTCTGGGTAAAATAACTAAATTTGAAGAATAATTAAATACTATTAATCAATTTTAGGTTTTAAAAGCACCTCTTCAGAGTGAGTTTACACCTGACAATTGAAACTGGTAATCTTGAAAATGCTCTCAGGTGTATGCATTACAAATAAAATTCTTAGGAGCAGTGTTGTGTGCCTTGTAGTCCCAGCTACTTGGGAGGCTGAGGTGGGAGGATCAGTTGAGCTCAGGAATTCAAGGCCAGCTTGGGCAACATAGTGAGAGGCCCGTCTCTTAAAATCTCAGCAAAATTGAAGCTTCTTTAACAATTTATGTAAAATACTTATTTCTTTCTGTCCCTTGATGTGTGCTAGATTGTGTTTACATTTAATTGATCTTCGGTTAGAAAGCCACCCTATGTATTAAAAAACAGCCATTAATTTTGCTACACATTCAGTTGAATTTGACAGTAATATCAGAGCAATCTATTCACTCAGTTACCTGACCGAGGCTTTCAAAATACATTGTTGAATGTATTTGGTTTAAGAGGCACATGTCAAGTTAATGAACACAGTAAGTTTCCCTACTTCTATTTGTCGTTGCCTCCATTTCTGATTTAGTATTTAACAAGTAACAACTACTTTTTGTTTCGTGACTAAACCTTGCAGTATAAATTAAGATGTAGTTAGCTGGGTGCAGTGGCATGATTGTAGTTCCAGCTACTAGGGAGCCTGAGGCAGGAGGATCCGTTGAGCCCAGTGAGTATAAGTCCAGCCTGGGCAACATAGTGAGACTCGTCTTTATTTATTATTACTATTTTTTATGTAATTGATTATTCAAAAGGATTCATTTTAAAGTTTCAATATTTTAGTAGCCTTTTTCTAAAGAGCTTTAGGTCCACAGCAAGATTGTGTGGAAGGTACAGAGATTTCCCGTCTACCCCGTGCCACATGCCTACAGCTTCTCCTGCTATCAAAATGTTTTACCAGAATGATACACCTATAACAATTGCTGAAGCCACATTGACACGTGCTTATCAACCAAAGTCTATAGTTTACCTTTAGATTTGCTCTGGGTGTACATTCTGAGGGTTTTGACAAATCTATGACATGAACCTATGATTATAGTATCATACAGAGTATTTTCACCTCCTTAAAAATCTTCTGTGCTCTGCTTCTTTATCCCTTCCTCCTAACCCTTGGCAACCACTGATTCTTCTATCATCTCCATAGTTTAGTTTTTTCCAGAATGTCATATAGTTGGAATCATACAGCCTCTTCAGATTGGCTTCTAGTCACCGGGCAATATGCATTTAAATTTCCTCTGTGTCTTTTCATGGGTTGATAGCTCATTTCTTTTTAGCACTGAATAATATTTTGGTTGTACCACAGTTCACCCATTCATATACTAAAGGACATCTTAGTTGCTTCCAGGTTTTAGCAATTATGAATCAAGCTGCTATAAACATTCATGTGTAGGTTTTTGTGTAGACATAAGTTTGCACCTCCTTTGGGTGAAATGCAAAGAGTGATATTGCTGTATCAGATGTTAAGAGTATGTTTAATTTTATCAGAAACTGCCAGACTGTCTTGCAAAATGGTTACACCTGTTTGTATTCCCTTCAGCAATACATTGAAGTTCTTGTTGCATCGCATCTTGGCCAGCATTTGTTTTTGTCAGTGTTTCGGATCGTCACCATTCTAGTAGGTTTTGTAGTGCTATCTCATTTTAATTTGCAGTTCCGTCAATGTAATTTGCAATTCTATCAATGGCATACGATGTAAAGTTTCATTTTAACAATCATATATCTGAAGAATATTTTCCCAGCTATTCATGGGTGAAGATATTTAGGAATGCATGTATTGAGGGGAGAAAACTTGGGTATATATATATAAAGAGATTGTCTTATATTTTTTAAACTACCCCTCACTAACTAGCAGCGAATAACACAGTATATTGAAAATTGTTGTTTTTAATTGCCTGAATTTCAAATGTTAAGTTTTCCAAGCATTCACTATTGATTAGGTTGGAAAGTTTACATGCTATTGAGTTGTATCAATAGAAACGTATATTTTTTTCCTTTTCATTTTAAAACGTTTAAAAATTTTTTTGGAGTGAGGTCTCATTCTGTCACCCAGGCTGGAGCGCAGTGACGCAATCATAGGTCACCATACCTCTAATTCCTGACCTCAAGGGATCCTCCTGCGTTGGTCCCCCAAAACCCTGAGATTACAGGCACTGGACACCATGCCTGACCCTTATTTACTTTTTTTTTTTTTTTTTTTTAAAGTGGAGTCTCCCTCTGTCGCCCACGCTGGAGTGCAGTGGCACGATCTCAGCTCACTGCAAACTCCGTCTCCTGATCAAGTGATTCTCCTGCCTCAGCCTTCCAAGTAGCTGGGATACAGGGGTGCACCACCATGCCCGGCTAACTTTTTTTTTTTTTTTTTTTTGAGACAGAGTCTTGCTCTGTTGCCCAGGCTGGAGAGCAGTGGTGTTATCATGGCTGCTTGCAGCCTCCACCTTCTGGTTTCAAGCGATTTTCCTGCCTCAGCCTCCCGAGTAGCTGGGACTACAGGTGCCCGCCACCACACCTGGCTGATTTTTTGTGTTTTTAATAGAGATGGGTTTCACCATGTTGACCAGGCTGGTCTCAAACTCCTGACCTCAGGTGATCTGCCCGCTTCGGCCCCTCAAACTGCTTGGATTACAGGCTTGAGCCACTGCGCTCGGCCTTAATTTCTTTTGTATTTTTAGTATTTACGGGATTTCACCATGTTGGCCAGGCTGGTCCCTAACTCCTGACCTCAAGTGACCTGCCTGCCTCAGCCTCCCATAGTGCTGCGATTACAAGTGTGAGCCACCATGCCCGGCCCAGTTTACTTTTATTAGAAAAGATTCATTTGCTGATGTATATGGTTCAGTATCTTAATACTTTTTTCATGAGTTAATACTTTCTTGGCAAAGAGGCCTAATATCTTGAGGTTTTTAAAAATACCCATGAATATTTCATGTAAGTGATTTTTGCTTCATTCTTTGTGTCCACAATTTGTTATCTAATATTTCTGGCTCCTAACGATTTTCTTTTTTGTTTTTTTTGAGATGCAGTCTCGCTCTGTCGCCAAGCTTTTCATAGAGATGGGGTTTCACCATCTTGGCCAGGCTGGTCTCGATCCCCTGACCCCAGGTGATCTGCCTGCCTCGGCCCCCCAAAGTGCTGAGGTTACAGGAGTGATCCACTGCGCCTGGCCAACAGTTCTTATTTAATCTTTCTCATGAAAGTTTAATTGGTTATAACCTTATTGTTCTGTTATGTAACGTTCTTTAGTGAAGGAAAAGGTAATAGAATATAGTTTGCTCACACTAAAATATTTTCAATTGCTAAATATAGTTTTTTTTTAGGGAATTTATTTTTAGGAATATTTAGATATTCCTAATTGATTAAAAAGGCTGAATCCTGTTACTTGTCAGAACTTACTATATTTTTCTCTAGAATTATATATTTTTTAGTGGATTTAAATGTTCTACATTATTTTAGCATTTTCATTTTTTGAGACATAGAACCTAAATAGCATGTGGTGATTCCTGGACAATTCTTAAAGCTTTTTTTGAGATAAACATGAGAGGTCTTTATCAATAAAGAATTTTGACTGTGACCTAAAAAAGAGTATTGATTGTGCCCATTAAGATTGCATTCACTCAAACAAGAGTTATATTGATAAAGTGTTAGATGAATACCTCTCGTCATTGATCATTAAATGCTGTTCCAGTTGACACAGTTAAAGCAGTTTTTATTTAGTTCAGTGAGTGTATCCCCAAGTTTAGGTGGTCATACTACACTTTAGCTTTACCTGAGTACTGTGTTAAGTCATTCCTTTAAATTAGGTTATTGGTAATACACACACACACATACACACACAAAATATACATGTTGAGTATCCCTTATCTAAAATGTTTGGGACTAGAAGTGTATTGGAATTTGGATTTTTTTGAGTTTTGAAACATTTGTGTATTATGTAATGAGATATCTTGGGGATGGGACCCAGATCCAAATATGAAATTCACTTATGTTTCATATATGTCTTATATACATAGTCTGAAGGTAACTTCATAGAATTTAATTTTTTTATTTTTTATTTTTTTGAGACGGAGTCTTGCTGTATCGCCCAGGCTGGAGTGCAGTGGCACGATCTTGGCTCACTGCAAGTTCCGCCTCCCGGGTTCATGCCATTCTCCTGCCTCAGCCTCCCGAGTAGCTGGGACTACAGGTGCCCTCCACCATGCCCAGCTAATTTTTTTGTATTTTTAGTAGAGACGGGGTTTCTCTTGACCTCGTGATCCATCCGCGTCAGCCTCCCAAAGTGCTGGGGTTATGTGTCTGTCCAAAAAAAAATTTTTTTAAGAGACAGTGTCTCCCTGTGTGACACAGGCTTGTCTTGAATTCCTGGGCTCGAGCAATTCTTGCATCTCATCCTCCCAGAGTGCTGGGATTATAGGCATGAACCACTATGCCTGGCTCAGTAGAATATTTTAAGGAATTTTGTGCGTGAAAGTTTTGCCTACATTTTGACTTAGACCCATCACATGAGGTCAAGTATGGAATCTTCCACTTTGGGCATCGTGTTGGTGTTTAAAAAGTTTTGGATTTTGGAGCATTTGGGGTTTTGGATGGTTATGCTCACCTTGTTTCTTGATAGCCCAAGTACTAAATATTAAAGGAAAAATATCCATGTTCTGCACAAAAAGTGCCATGTGCCAGTAGTGGCATGTTTACCATGCCACTTTGGAAAATATTTGTTAGGTTAATTTACCTTACTTAGTGCAAGCTTCCTGTTCTATATTTTCATGAAAGAAAACTGACTGGGACTTTAAAAATAGTGCTTTTCAAACCTTTTGGCTTCCATATTTCTTTAATTTTCCATATCACTATTAAAAATTATTGAGGGCTCCAAAGTCCTGCTAAAGGATTATATCAATATTTACCATATTATAAGCCAAAGCGAGGTTTTAAAGAAAACGTTACAGAGTTCAGAGCCGCTTTCTTGTACATTTTTGCAAATGTCTTTTAATGTTCCCTTTAGTGTAGTGGGAAGAATGGTGTTGTTTTATGTTTTGTAAATTTGTTTTGCTCTATAAAAAATGGTTGGCTTCCCACGTTTGCTTTTGCAATCCATCTATTGCAGAAAGCTTTTTAATTAAAATGCATCAAAGAAGACCTGACTTTATATGGAGAAGTGATAAGGGAGGAGTATGTTAATAACCTTTAAAGATAATTGTGGATTTTTTTGATACTACTGTAAAACTTAAAAGTACTCTTACATTGAAATTAATTGGGTTGGCTGGGCATGGTGGCTCACACCTGTAATCACAGCACTTTGGGGGGTTGAGGCAGGTGGATCACTTGAGCTCAGGAGTTCAAGACCATCCCGAGTAACATGGTAAAACCCCATTTCTACAAAAAACACAAAAATTATCTGGGCGTGATGGTATGTGCCTATAGTTCCAGCTACCCTTGAGGCTGAGGCAGGAGGATTGCTTGAATCTGGGAGTCAGAGGCTGCATGAGTTGAGATCACGCCATTGCACCCCAGCCTGGGCAACAGAGTGAGACTGACAAAGGAAAAAAAAAAATCCGTTGGGCTGCTTTGAATTTTGAATGGATTTTTTACCCATGCATGATTTTTTAGTGTTATGTACCAATCAGAAGAAAAATACTGATGCATTGGCCTAAGCAGAATATCCAAAATGCTAATGTATTTATTTTACAAAATTAAAAAGAAGTTACATGTCTTCATATTGATCTCATAGAAAATAGCCGCCAAATACTCAAGCCAATAATTATAGTGTCTCTTGTAAAAACCTTGTTCCGTGAAAAAAGTATTTCATTCAGCATGCACCCCAATTATGAATGCTTTTTCTTAAAATAACCATCCTACTTCAGAATGCAGCAGATGTACTTTGTGGACAAATCCTGTTTTATTGTGAAGAACATGAAAAAAGCATGTACCCATGGATAGAGATTTAATAAAATTAACTTTGACTGCTTCCTCCAGGTATTCATAGTTTAAAATTTTAAACTACAGTTTTATCCATGTGACAAATGCAGTGGTTACTAGTAAAAATTGGGCCCAAGTCTCTTGGCTTGTGCTATAGTGCTGGGACTTTTCCTAGCTATTACTTTTGCACCATTAAATGTAGTGAATGTTGATACAGAGAAAAGTCTGATGATAGTACTATAACTAACTGTATCGTAGTGCTGGGAAAACATGAAATAGTTGTGACTGTGCACTTCCTGAGTCTTGGGGACTCTTAGTACTCCATGACCTACACGTTAAGAACCGCTGTAATGATGGAATGCTCCTTTGACATGTGGTTCTGGGAATTAGTCATACTTTGCCTCCTTTTTTGGTCATCTGTTAATTTAAGTACACTTGAGTTCCAAGCTTTCAGGAATACATATGTATAATTCTTTTCATGGAAAGGCATACAATCTTATAAATACCGCAAAGATAAGTTAAAATCTTGCCTTTTGTTAGGCTTCGACTGTTGGAATTCTTTTTTTTTTTTTTTTTTGGCTGTCTGGGACATGGAGATATGTTGGAATTTTTGAAGAATGAAAGTATCTCGTGAACGTCAAAAATTTTGTGAACTCCATTTCAGTAGAATCGTATAGGCTAGCTCAGCCACTTACTATCCGTATGACCTTGACTAAGTTACTCAACAGCTTTGTGCCTCAGTTTCATTATGTCTAAAATGAGGTAACAGTAGGCCTACTTCATAGAGTTGAATCAATAATGTAAAACTGAGTTTTCATCATAGGTTTATTTTAGCGCACTGCAGTCTTTTGAGATGTTGGTTACAAATAAGTTGTTTTGGCTTAAACAACAACTCTTAATTTTTTGTAATGTAATAAAGCATTATTTAAATTTGTAAAAATATCACATATACGCACTGGTTCTAACTTAAATTCTAATTTGAAGTGTTATTAAAAGTCATTCATAGAGGGAAGTAAGGGTTTTGTGTATTGCTTGTTGGGTGGGCACACAGTTGTGAATTTCCTCAAGTGATTCTTATTAATATTTGATAGATTTAGTGATAGTGAAGAATGCTGTATTTCATTTTACAAAATCATCCTAATATAATCTCTACCTCTTTTGCATTTTATTAGAAGTTTGTAGCGGTGGTTTTCTAGAAAGTAACAGCCTGAAGACATGACTAGGAAGCTGAAAATTTCTTTTGCCCCTTCTAAGATAGTTACAAAATGATGCCATCAAATTATACTCTTTTTTCTTAAGAGCAAAGCTGTGTAAAATGGTATTCAGTAATCGTCTTTAAGATATTGTCAACATTACTAAATACAAGTATATATATATATATTTAGTGAAAAATGCTGTAATGTGCCTCATGAATTGGTATTTTAATACAGTAATATGCTATAGTAACATGGAGTATTCTAAGATATTCTGATTATCTCATTTAGAGAAAGGTATTTTAGAACTTGTACCAATTTATAATATGCCACCAGAAGGGGAATGTTCGTGTTTAATAGTTAACTTAAAACCATAGATATTTTTGGTACATTGATACATTTCCCGTGAAATTTTCTTAATGACAGTGGATTTAATAATAAAAGAAGGTACTTTGTGAATAATAAAGCTCGCACTATTCTAGAAAGTTATTCTAGAAAGTGATACATAGAGTTGAAAATACAAAGAGACAATAAAAAAGATTGTTTATGCCCTTTTTTCCGGCCAGTGAATCATAGGCCAATAGTTAAGGTATTAGGGTATATAAGGGGTAGTTGAAAATTGAAATCTCAAGCAGTGAGACTGTAAACAATTACCCTATATTAGTGGTTAGATATTGAATTCCTAACCTTTCATAGTGAAGACAAATTCAAAAGTAAAAATATAAATTGAAATCCTGTCCTCCCCAAAAGTCATGATTATGAAATCCATGTATTTTACTCGATGGTGCTGGTGTGTAACCAGCTTCTGAACAACGAAATGTCTACTATATTTGCTTGTTACAGATACTTATCTAGATACTATAGATATTATTTTTATAGCTAGAAGATTTTGGGTGTGTTGAAGCATTCTTCAGTTTTATCAGTAGGTTCTAAGAACCTATCAGTAGTTTCTAAGTAGTGATAAGGAAATGGCAATTTGGTTTGGTTTATTGAAAGTAGTGATAACAGAAGCTTTATTTTAAAATAGTTTTCTAAATATAATGCTTGATGAGTAGCCAATTTTATATTACAGTCTAGCTTTTTTTTTTTGAGACAGAGTTTTGCTCTTGTTGCCCAGGCTGGAGTGCAATAGTGCAATCTTGGTTCATTGCAGTCCCCACCTCCTGGGTTCAAGCGATTCTCCTACCGCAGCCTCCTGAGGAGGTAGGATTACAGGCATGTGCCACTACTGCCCAGCTAATTTTTTTGTATTATTAGTAGAGATGGGGTTTCCCTTTTTTTTTTTTTTTTTTTTTTTTAATGAGACGGAGTCTCTCTTTGTTGCCCAGGCTGGAGTACAGTGGTGCGATCTCGGCTCACTGCAACCTCTGCCTCCTGGGTTCCCGCAATTCTTCTGCCTCAGCCTCCCGAATAGTTGGGACTAGAGGCGCCCGCCACCACACCTGGCTAATTTTTTTTTGTATTTTTAGTAGAAACGGGGTTTCACCGTGTTAGCCAGGATGGTCTCAATCTCCTGACCTCGTGATCCGCCCATCTCGGCCTCCCAAAGTGCTGGGATTACAGGCGTGAGCCACCGCGCCCAACCTAGAGACAGGTTTCACCATGTTTGCCAGGCTGGTCTTGAACTCTTGACCTCAGGTGATCTGCCTGCCTCAGCCTCCCAAAGTGTTGGGATTACTGGCGTGAGCCACTGCACCCCGCCTCAGTCTAGCTTTTTTTTTGCAGGTCAGCAATAGTATCCATTAATAGTCACAAATTTTATGATGAGAAATTTATTTTTAGGAAAGTTAAAACATGGCTTTTAGGGCTGGGCATTGTGGTTCACGTTTGTAATCCCAGCACATTGCGAGCGTGAGGCAGGAGGATTGCTTGAGCCCAGGAGTTAGATACCAGCCTGGTTGACATAGCGAGACCCTATCTCTACAAAAAAAAATTCAAAAATTCACCAGGCATGATGGTGCATGCTTGTCATCCCATCTATTCGGGAAGCTGAGGCAGGAGGATCACTTGAGCCCAGGAGTTCGAGGCTGCAGTGAGCTATCATGACGCCACTGCACTGCAGCCAGGGCAACAGAGTGAGGATCTCTGGAAAAAAAAAATTAAGAAGCTTTTTAGAAAGATTGGTATTTAAATCTTCTAAATAATGTGAGAAAGCATTTTCTCTCTTCATGATGGTGTTTTTGTTGTACCGTAGCTTTATTCGTTGTACCGTAGCTTCATTAAGATTACCTTTGAACATCTCCATTTAAGTTAGGCAGTTTTTTTAAGGAGCCTCTTGTGGCTTAATGGCAATTACGTTTCCATCATAGGCTTTTATTTTATTTCCAGCTTTATAGGTGCTCTTCAACAGTCTTTTGTATTATAAAATGGAACTTTAAATGAACATTTAGATTTTAATAAGATTGCTTTTCAAAAGTACAGTAATTATGCTTTCTTTAAACATTGCTGCATTTGTCTCATAATGGAATGTTTTTCATGATTGCTACATTTAACAGTTTTCTGTGATTGGAAATGGTCATCAAGTCAAAGTGAAAATTGCAATTTTCATATGTTATCTTGAGAAATTTCACTTAGAGATTTCATGGAAGTTAATTCTATGTCACTGTTGTTGGTAAATGAACAGCTTTTAGGAAGCAGTTTCTGTAATGAAATTTCAAATGTTCTGAATATTTCTGTTTTATAGTTAACTGTGTAATACTTTCATTCAGGTTTTCAAATACAATTACTGCGCAGTTAAAGGAAAGCAATGTTATGTCGAGCTTTCAGTAATTGCTTGTGTGGGCTATCTATAGTCCCTGGATGAAATAATGCTTGAGTAGATGAATACAAATACATGAATGAATTATAATATTTAGACAATGAAGATTGTAACCTTATTTTTAGCATAATTCCCTAAAGCTATTTGTGTTATATGTTCAAATACATTTCAGTATGAACTTGGTAACAGTCATTTCTATTTTAAGACTTCAGTGACCTGGGAGGAGAAAATAATTGGCTCTGGTGGTTATCATTACTAGATTTTCCTTTGCTTGGAATCTAGGCATGTATCTTTCATCTGTTGGAATAAAAACATTAAAAATAATATGTGATATATTTTATATAATCTGATTAATTAGTAATCTGATCTTGCAATATAAACTGGGTGCATTAAGCATTTGTAGTATATTAAGCCTGGGAGACTGAAGTTTCTTTTCAGCGTTCTTATTAAGTTTATGATGATGGAAACTTTTCAAAATCTTTAATGGAAAATGATGTCCCAATTCACTCTTTTCTTTTTGATTTTAGATGGGAAATGTAAAGTCATAAGATCAATAGGTTGACTGTGACAACTATGTTTACTTACAGAGAGAACAGGAAATGAGAATGGGTGATATGGGTCCCCGTGGAGCAATAAACATGGGAGGTAGGGATTTGAAGCAAAAGGCTTTTGTAATTTGTCATTTTTGGGGGGACTGTTTATGCTGTTTGTGGTATCTACATATCAGTAAGAAACTAAAACACGGAACCAACATTTCTAAAGGTGAAATCTCTTACATCCATTAAACTGGAATACAATACAATTATATTAAAAATATATGTCTGGGAAGAAAATTCTCATTTTGTTTTTGTTTGAAGGCTAAAAGATGTGTTATACATTCATAGGCTTAATGAAAGAAACATATAAACCAGGTTGCAATACAGCCTGAAGGTAGTTTAGTCATTGCATTGTGTAATACAGCTCTGTCTTTGCAGTTTTAAAATCAAATTTTATGCCTTCTATTTGGCTTTTTTTTTTTTTTTTTTTTTTTTTTTTGAGGCAGGACCTCACTCTGTTGCCCAGGCTGGAGTACAGTGGCGCAGTCTCGGCTTGCTGAAACCTCGACTTCCTGGGCTCAAGTGGTCCTTCCATCTTACCAAGTAGCTGGGACTACAGGCATGCGCCACCACGCCTGACTTATTTTTTGTATTTTTAGTAGAGACAGGATTTCGCCTTGTTGCCCAGGATGGTCTCGAACTCCTGGGCTCAAGCAGTTTACCCACATCAGCTTCCCAAAGTGCTGATATTACAGGCATGAGCCACCTCGCCTGTCCTAATTGGACACTGGAAATTGATAGTTTCCGAGTTGGAAATTGATAGTTTCTGAGTTGTGTTTTTAGGTAGAGAGCGTTTTATACATTTCTATCTTAAACTAGCTTTTTGTGTAACTTTGAAGCTGTTTTCCTTCACTTTAATGAATATTGAACTTTTTTCCTTTAACCTACAGTGTTGTGCACAGAAGGGCACTCAGTGTTTGTAGTCTATAACTCATCAAGGGAATTATATGTGTGTCGCCAATGCATGTTTTAGAGTTGACTAAGCTTTTAAGAAAGCATATTAGCAACTTTAGTATGGATTTGCTCGTATAGCCAAGTTGCAAGGAAATAATGCCAAGTAAATAACCTGAAGGAAAAGCAAGTGTGGCATATCGTAGGCCTTACTAAATTTGAAATTTGAAATGTCATACATTTAAAAGTTGGATACGGAATTAAATTTTATTAAATTAATTGTCCCACAAAAGCTGTGCCACATTAAATTGTCCCACAAAAGGTGTTATGAAGCTAAAAATCTTTATATAACTTAAAAGTACATAGTTTCAAAGATTACACTACCATGGCAAACAATATACTTAACATGCACACCCATTTACAAAATCAAGTGTGTTCTTAGCATATGTGGTCTATCAAATGAAACTTAAGTCATGTGTGGAATGAACATTTTCCATGATCAGCTTTTTTTTCTTAAACTTCTGTTGCCAGTTTTTCAATACTACTAATCAGATAATGTAGAGTCATATATTGCTGTTTACTTGGTCACTTTTTACCAACAAGTAGTTAGTGAATAGCTCTGATATATGCAGGAAGCAAGAAACATGGCCCTTGCCCATAAAGAACTTAATTGTGAAATTACTGCAGTGGATACGTGAAATAATTAATGAACCAAGAGTGTCTGCGTTCTAAATTATGAAGCATAATTGAGTATAATGATGTCCAAGTGGTCCAATATTTATGTCTTTTTTTAAGAGTAAATGCTGGGATGCTATTTAATATAATCCATGTAATTTTAAGGATTTTAGGAATAAGGTTATTGTTGATTATAGGCAGTTTAAAAGGCTGTTATCATTATTAGAGTGACATTAACATCAGAGCTAAACTTTAAAATAGTATAAAACTTAAAACCATTTCTGATGGTGCGGAGATACTCTGCAATTTTATCAGAAGAAATATCAGAATATGCCTTTAGAGCCCTTATTTAGTTAGGAATTGAAGATAAGTTAAAATTTTTGTGACATTTTATTCACCAGAGGATTTACTTACATTTTAGCACTTAACTCTCCTAAAGCCCGTTTATCTAATTTTCTCTTCGGTCTTCATTCAATGTGAGACTTCATCGTAATGGTTTTGTAGAGCTATTAATCATTATCATCCAGTTGGGTTGTTGAGAAGTTAAAACTGTCATGACTCATCAAGTTACACTGATGGAAAGTGGCAGCAGATTTTCTGGTGTATCACTAGTGTGTATAACCAAGCGAAACCTACATTATAATGCTACCTTTCTAGTAATCAGATAATGCTAACATTTTTTATATCTTTAAATTTATTTATAGCTATGTGGTGGAAGATGTGAGTACTAAAAGTAAAGCTCTAAGTTAACTACTGTTAGTTGGAAATATTATTTTTGATTTTTTTATACCCATAGTTGTGTAGTTATTTTCCAAACCCACCATTGTAAAATTACATTCCATTAAAGAGAAAGAGAGGAAAAAGAAACTTTGTTTTCTGGGGGATTGTTGAGGTAAGACGCCTCTTAGATACTGTTCTTATATTCTCTTCATGTCTAGATTGTAGAAATTATTAAAAATAGCTATTTAGAGCTATACCGAGGGAGCGGAAATATTCTTGGTTAAAGTCTGTTTATCGGCAAGAGCATTTGGGGATGAAGGAAATAATTCCTTCCTATGAATTTGCTAGGTTTCTGGGGATTGGATTCAAAGAGCAGAAGTATGATGCCAGGGGCTGGTAAGGACTCAGCCATATAGAGATTTCAGCTGCATTATAATGTATATTTGAGAAATTGAGTTCTTATTATCAGAAAATTGACCTATGTAATGAAATACTAGAAGAAAACTCTAAATTAGAATGGCTTTGTTATGAATTTTTAATGATAAGTACTAACACTTAAAAGGGAAAAAATTTTTCAAAGAAAATGCCTAAAAATGTGTTGTATCTGAGATCATCATATATGTAGTATTACAGTGCAAACACTATTAATATTAATGAGGTAGGTGGATTTTTTTAATGAAAAAACTTGAAATATTATCAGATTGTCCCCATTTATGGAATTTAAGCTTGTCAGAAAGATCCAGATAGCTATATTAATATTTTATCTGTATTTGGTTGTGGTTGCTTTTAAAAATAAGTTTTCTTATAAGTCATTTCAATTTTTTGGTTTAGATTCCATATTTCAAAATAAAAAGTTAAAAAAAGAGTACCTTATGTAATTTAGCAAGGTATTCCATAAACTCAGGGAGGAAAAAAAAAAAAAACTAAGATGAGAGGCTAGTTATAATGATCTTTATTTATATATTGCAGGAAATGATTTCTTCTCTCACAACTTAGCATAATTTACTGCTAATATTTTTAGCCATGGGTTGAAAAAAATTAAGTGGTTTTGTAAGTGCTAATCCTTTGTTACTCATTTAAACTGGTAATATGTAGTCCCCATTGTTAGGGATTATTTGGTTTAAAAGCCTGCTATTACAAATAATAGTGATGTCTGAAAGCTTGCAAACTGTTAGTCTCAAATGCCCTAAAATGATTGATAGTTTCCTCCTTGATTTTATGTACGTTTGGCTTGGGGATGAAAATTCTAATTCTAGAGTGTAGGTAATGCCCTATTACAGAGTAGATAACGCATATCACATTCTTAAGGAGCGAAAATAATTTTGATAACGGTCTTGGTATATAGATTGCATAAATATTGTTAAATTATTAATGTTTACTAAACTAAGATAGGACAGCTCTAAGTATAGATTGTTTTACATAGATGCGTTTAGCCCAGCCCCTGCTGGTAACCAAGGTCCTCCTCCAATGATGGGTATGAATATGAACAACAGAGCAACTATACCTGGCCCACCAATGGGTCCTGGTCCTGCCATGGGACCAGAAGGAGCCGCAAATATGGGAACTCCAATGATGCCAGATAATGGAGCAGTGGTAATGTATCATAAACATTATTTTGATTATATTCAGTAATGTACACTTCTGCATCAAGGATAACTTCACACTTAATATAATTTGGTATCATTTGTTTTGGCAGCCAATGAAGAAGAAAATTTTGTGACATCATATGTTGATTTGTTACAGATAGTTTTTTTTTTTTTTTTGAGACAGAGTCTCGCACTGTTGCCCAGGCTGGTGTGCATGGCACGATCTTGGCTTGCTGCAACCTCCGCCTTCCAGGTTCAAGCAATTCTCCTGCCTCAGCCTCCCGAGTAGTTGGGGCTACAGGCGTGCGCCACCACACCAGGCTAATTTTTGTATTTTTAGTAGAGACAGGGTTTCACTGTGTTGGCCAGGCTGGTCTCAAACTCCTGACCTCGTGATCC
This sequence comes from Gorilla gorilla gorilla, assembly GCF_029281585.2. Classification (NCBI taxonomy): domain Eukaryota; kingdom Metazoa; phylum Chordata; class Mammalia; order Primates; family Hominidae; genus Gorilla; species Gorilla gorilla. The sequence continues at coordinate 34,009,840 of NC_073238.2, read as the reverse complement.
GCCTGCCTCGGCCTCCCAAAGTGCTGGGATTACAGGTGTGAGCCACCACGTCCAGCTGAGATAGTTTTTAAGTAGTCCAAGAATTAGGATTACTGTCTGTGGCATGCTGTGGTACCTCAATATATAGCAAATGCATATGTTAATTACAGATATTTTTCTGTGCTTTTTAATTTGTTTCCATCTTTTACCAGCATTCTAATGTTCAAGCATTTTATGATAGTGTTCTCTTCCTGTGTGGACTCCTTATATTTGATGGAGACAAAAGTCCAATATGTATGAACACACAGTTTTCAGTAAATATTTTTGATAAAAATGTTACCTGTCATGATTTATTGCAAAGAATTTAGCTATAAATTAACATTAAAGTTTTTGTGTATTTCCAAACCACCATTGTGGCATTCTTTTCACAGAATTTTAAATTATATTTAGTAAATTTAAAGTAGACAGTTTTTTGTCTTGATCTGAGAGTGTGAAGATATCTTTGTGTGGATGAAATACTATGAAAACAAGGTTTTTCAGTTGTAATTTTTATTATATTTAAATATATTAGTAGCAAGAATGATACCTTTTATCATTTCTATTAAAGTCTGTCACTATATAAATCGGACTTTAGGCAAACCGTTTTCTCATTTAGTGTTTGTTAATGCTTGTTCTAAATAACATTTTGAAAGGGAAATTGTTTCGTTATCTATTTTGAAAAGGCAGTTTAGTTTTGAAACTACTGTATGAAATCTTGAGGCGCCAATGCTGCTAAGAAAGAAAGAGCACTGCCTGTTAGACTCAGACCTGTCATCAGTTGTAAATCCACCGTGATCAGAGACGTTAAAAGCAATGCATTGTATGTCTTAGAGTTGAATGCAGCATTTATCATTATTTTATTTGCTTCAAATGTAGTCTTTTAAGAATTTGGATAAATTGGACATGCTGGCAGTTGGATTTTTTAAAATTATAGTTTATACAGGGAGATAAAGAGGCAGTGCACGGCTACTATGAACAGATGGCGCTTAACACGGTGATTGCATTTATTTCCTTCAGTAGAGGCTTTATTTTATAGTGATATGTTTGAAAGCTAGTAAAAACTTATACTACTTTGGTTAAGTTTTTGTGTGGCATATAATCATCAATAGAAACATAGAAGTAACATTAACTGTCCCATTTTTTTATTGTCTCCCTGAAATTGTAAACTTTATTTAAATATCACCCTTGGTCTGTTTTGCACTGACATTTTACTGCTACACTTCAGGGAGTTCTATCCAACCTTTCAGATTAATATGTATAATTATTGTGAAGTTTTTCAAAATACTTAATTCAGATGTTTAAGTGTGCTTATTAGTGCATGTTATTACATTAATTTTTAAAACTATTTTCCCATGATAATCTTTCAAGGAAAACACTCTCAGAAGTTTCCATACTGAAATCATAATTCTTTGTGTATGTTTGTATTAGTGCTTTCTATCTTCAAGGAATTGATGTAAAGATTTTTTTTAGAATGTTTACTTTTAAAAAACCGAATCGATGCTGCTCCCCAGTTTTATTTCTCTGATTTTTTAAAAAACGTATTTTTCTTACATAGCGTAGTTTCATGCAATATAAACTTTTGAAACAAGGAATCAGAGATTTATTATAATATTGTTTAGGCTTAAGATCACATTTGCTTCTGTCACGAAATCAGTTCTTTGTTCTTGAAATTGGGGCATAGCATTAGCAATATGTAAATCTTCAGATGCTGCATTAAAAAAAAAAAAAACATAGTAACTAATTAAATTGCTCCTTTCTTCCTTCTATGTGTGATCCTGATTCTGCTGGACTTTCTGCCGAACTTCATGACACCACCACTTGGGATTTTGCTAATTTTTCTTGTCACTTATATTTGGCGTGTTCCAAATGGACTTCATATTCTATTCCTTATTGTGTGGTATCATAGCACAATGACAGATTTCCTCAAGGACCGCCATCTCAGATGGGTTCACCTATGGGGAGTAGAACAGGTTCTGAAACCCCTCAAGCACCAATGACTGGTGTAGGTCCTGTGAGTGGTGGTCCTGGTGGCTTTGGTAGAGGAAGTCAAGGGGGCAACTTTGAAGGCCCTAATAAGCGTCGTAGATATTAAACATTCGTTTATTCCTGGCTATCCAGAAAAAAAAGTCAGTGGTATGCCTTTATACTTTTACCTGTTATCTGGAAGAAATGGTTTTATTGTTAATGTACGTAGACTTAAAAGTTTTTTTTTTTTTTGTAAAACTTGAGGTTTTTGTATTTTTCTTTATTCATGAGCTTTGTAGATTAGAATGGTAATGATGCTCATCATTTTGAATGTTGAAATGTGTTTGTGACTTTAGCTAAATATAAGTATTCCATAGTACTGTGAAATCTATGTAGTTACTTAATCTCAATAAAGAAATCATTTTGGATAATTTAAAACTGTTATTAGTGGTATTCTCTTACGGTCTTACTAAACTTTGCTGTAACAGTAATGCTTTGGTTGCTTTAACTAATCCTGTCATTAAAAATGAAAATGATTTTGCTTTTTAATTTGCGCAAGTAGCACTAAAGATAGAAGCTTAATTAATGAAAGCTAATGTCAATAAGGGGTAGATAGAGTAGTATATGTGGGGGTGGGAGGGTATGGGAGTTTAATTTGTATAAACCACTGATGTTCTGTGAAATCGGAATTTCCAGCTACATTTCATATAGATTCTGAATATTCAGGTATTCTGAGACAGATTATTAAGGATATCTTTGTCCTGTGCTGATTTTTCCAAATAAATCTTTTTCATCTTGAAAAAAACTGTTTGAAGGCAAATCTCTTTTGCTTATAAAAAATAATGTCTAGTTTTAAACATATCTGCCATTATTTATTTGGTTTCAATATCAAGACCTTACCCGATTATTATCGTACAGTTAGTGTTAAACATTCTTTAAAATAAAACAATACTGTTGGGTTGGCTGTGAAGTGAGGATTTGCTGTGTGATTTGTGGTGAATTAGGCATTTCTTGAGATTGTAGGTTTCTAGAAGTATTAAAAGATGGCTTGACTCTGCAGTGTTGTAAATATTTCCCTAAAATTTGGATGTTTCTCCAGTAAAACTTGTCTGATGGGTTAGGACCATTTGTCTCCAAGGTATGGCAGTGGTTTTTTTTTTAATTGTTTGTTTGTGTTTTTCAAGATAATGCTGAGACATCCAAGGAGTACAGTTCAAGAGGTGATTTTAAAAGGCAGATAATTACTTGAGAATGGCTAGAGTCATTGGAATCTGATTAGCTCCCTTTACTATCAAATACCTATTTTGATTTTCAATACTAGGGAGAAACTGATTTTATCACATTATAATGTTTATTGCAAAACAAAGTCATAACTATTTAAAAATGTGTATGTTGGTCATGTTTATTTAAAATTACATTTAAGGAATCATATATGACTCATACCACAAATGTGATTCATCAGACACTGATCATAGCATAGCTATTTCTCATAAAACATCACTATGGTTTGCTATATCATGCTATCAGCACCTTTCTGAAAGATAATATGCTATTTTAAGATAAACAGTATGTAAATAGTGGTGTCTGTTTTGCTGGAAGGTGTAGTTTGGAAAGAAACAATTTAAATTTTGCATAAAAGCAGTTGGTTGTAAAGCATAATTGATGCATTCTTTTATACTAATTAAAATTTTCATACGTACTCTTTCATGTTCTGCTATTTTTTTGATACACAGTGTGGATGGAACTATTTTCTAAAATTTGTGGTATTCATAGGCTTTTGTTTTTGACAGTTCTTTGAAAACATGATTTGGAGATTGTAAAATAATAGTCAAAGACTATTCTCATGTTTCTCATAAGTATGAGGTGATGGAGAGTGGGATTTGCTTTAATTTGTGACATTAATTGGGATATGGGGAGTTTTAACATTGATTACAGTTTTTCAGTGATATCTATTGCACTTAAATCTACCTTTCCCATCATCTATATTTTATTCATATAATTCTCAGGTAATTTTTAGCATTGTATTTCACTTCAGAGCTGAAATATGATTGGGAGAAACTTGATCCTTTGATGTTAAACCAAGGTACCTTTGGCCAAGGCTGTGAAATTCTGTATGATTCATTCAAGAACACTTGAAGGCCAGTGCACAAAAAGATGTCTTAATCTCCTGAACATCCTAGTGTCCAGGCTCAACTCTGGCACCAAGAACAGAGTTCTACACAACTTTTTCCCAGCATCAAGAAAATCCTTGTTCCGGCTTTACCAAGTTTACGCTGGGAGCAGTCAGCTTCTGAGTGACAGTCAAGTGGAGCAGCTTTGAACTCCTAGTTATTCCGTGTTTTTAGTGTTTTTGTATAGTTAAACTTTGTGGCTGGTTCAGTCAATTTTTTTTTCTTGTGAATTAGTATACCAAGGAAGATTTTTGAATATCATCTGCTTAAAAGTGGTAGATAGAAAAATAAAGAGGAAATTCAGTAGTGTTAGCTTTCTAAGTAAGTGTGAAGTTGTCATATATGCTATCTTTTTTTAATAAAAAGTAATATGAAACAATTTTAATATATAACAATATTATGATAGTTTGTGTCATGATTTGAAGTACTGAGTTTAAAGTCTTCAGGACTTAATGTTTCATGTGCTACTTGTAATTAGTATGTATAAAATAAAGGAACACCTGTTTTCCTAATAGTTTTATTCTAGTACTCTATGTTGTTGGAATTTCCCCCAGTTTTGTATATTTTGTAAATAAATGCATATTTTTTTCTTGACAGATGCAGATTTTAAAAAACTGATTCACTTGTGTTTTTGCAAAATTCAATTTGCTATTCTTTCTTGAGGTTTTTTTTATTTTTCTGTGTAAAATCAGTGCTGAGCACTTAGTGAAAGAGATTGAATATTTTTAACTCTGAAATATCAGTAATATTAGGGGAACAATATATGTTTTAGCTGGAATTGCCATTTAATAAAAATAGGAATTGTAAACAAGGACAGTGACTGAAACTTTGGCTCTTGTTTTTCAAACACTATTTGAAATAATACCTTTACAGTTTGTTGAGAAACACACTTCTTGAATATTTCAGTAACTTGCTGCTTATATGTAGAGTCTCTAATAATTGCTAAATAGCAGTGTGAATGATTAGTAGTCATTAATTAGTAAATGGGGATTAGGTTGATCATTACAACAGATCCTGAATGAGAAAAAGGACATATGTGATTGAAATCAAGTAAGTTTTGTGAAAGGATGTGATCATATTATGGTAAAAGCTTTAAAAAGGGTTGAGATTTAGTGTCAGATGGTACTAGTGAAAAATAAATGGGCCACATCATTTTGAAAAAATGGAGGAAGTTCCTGGGGAGTAAGGTATTATTTAAGTGTTTTCTGTAGGTGTTCAGAGTTTTGTTACAACATCTAATGTGTTAAAATATATTTCTGAGGTGTCAGAGGATAGTAGTGATACAAAAAGTCAAACTTCTTATTTTCAAGAATAAGGCAGTAAATATCCATATACATATCTTCTAATTCAACAGTTATTCACGTTTTCCTGTGTTCATAGATGTTTTTAGGCATGGACTTTTTGGGGGGATGGCAAACTACTTTAAAGTAAGTAGCAGGCTTGATGTTACTTGTCCCCTAAATATTTCAACACATGCCTCCAAAAACAACATTTTTAGGTTAATTTCATACTGATGAAGATTCATTTCTTGAAATCGAAGAGTCCACCTCTTAAGTTATGTAGCCGAGCATGGAAACATTTCATTCTAAGCAAATCATATGATTCAATGAATTGGGAGTAGTCTTATACTTTACAAGAGCATTTTGTTTCCAGCAGCTTTCATTACTGAAGTTTAAAAATTAAAATCATTTTTCTCTGTTCACTTTACATGTTTTTCTGGTGGTGTAAAATGAAGTATGTCTGCCATTTCCTAAGTGAGTATCCATCAGTTAATTTATGGACTGTTACTCTGGGGAAATAATGAAAAAAAAATGCAGAAAAAAATTTATAGTGTCTAATGTTTAAAATCTGGAGTTTTTTAAATACCAAAAGCTGAGATGAGCCTGCGCAGTTGTAGTGAGACCTCGTCTCTACAAAAAATAAAAAAATTTAAAAAATAAATATCAAAAGTAGTGTCTTCTATGTGTTGTGAGAATATTTTGAATTTGTTTTTGTTTCCTTGATTATGGAATAACAATATTAATGATTGAAATTTGAAGCTTGTAAGACAGTGTTTAAAGGCTTACCACAAAACTGTTGTTTTCTGATTTTATTTGACCTTTTCTTCTGTAAAACCGTTTAGAATATAAATACCTCTAAGGGTTCCTCTTTGTTGAAACTTACTATTTGATTACACTTTTTTTTTTACCTGATGAAATTAACAGTGTATGTTTTTTTCTATTTTATTACATTTTTTCCTTTTGAATAACAGAAGTCTGTTATTTCCAGATTGAAGATACTGAAATTCTTAATGTTACATAGCCAGAGTTTATACATACACATTAAACAAAATCTTTTTCAAGAAAATTTTATGGCTTCAGTTACCACTGTCACTATCAGTTCCCTCCTCCGCGAAAGATCCTGTATTTTTAAAAGAAGTTTGTCAGAATTGTTCTTTTTAAATGTGCCTTTCTCATTTAATCAGATGAACTTTAAAAGAGATGGTATTCTGCTTGTACACATAAATAAAATTTCAGTTCTGTCTTGTGGAATATAAATCACTCAAATTTCACGTGAGGTAGTTCAGTCTCAAAATTAAGAATAGAATTAGAATTAAGTAGGTTCAAGTGGAAATGTACTTAGTCTGAGCACATTTCATTTTATATTTTCTTCATATTTTAATATAAATTTAGTCAATAAGACAAATTATTCATTAAATACGAGGTCCTACATTGTGTTGATAGTAATATAAATGGACCTTATATTTTTTAAATGCTTTGTGTAAGTGTTTTGTTGATGGTGTTGAAGACTTTGAAATAGATACCTTAATCTAAATTTTATCTTAATTTTTATTTTTATTTCATTGTCTAAACTTTTATCTAAAATTTTTTCTAGCTCTTTATTACACCAAGACAACTTCACATTTTTATTTATATATTGTACATCTCATGTAAGGAGTTACGCGTATATAAGCTAGTGTCATAACTTAAGTAGCCACATTCATTCAGTATGTTTTATGTTTTCTCTCTGACTGGATCTCTGATGCATTCTTTCCTGTTCTAGCTGCTTTTATGCAAAAGGGCATTATATGTTTGTCAATTAACCAGGCTTCTGTGACTGTTTAGAAGAATTATGTAAATATATAATCCTGTGCCTGTTCACTTTGCCATGTTTGGAATACAAGTTATTTACATTATTATCTTTATGGTTATTTAAATAATTTACTTTTTGCAAGTTATTTGTATTATTTATTACGTGAAAATTGAGAAAACATCTTAGTGTACCTTTCGTGGTTAATTTTTCCTCAGGATATTTTTACATTATTAGATAATGTAAATCAGTATTAAGTTTCAGACATTCTTTAGATTTAAATATGTTGCCTGGTGTTTTTATGTATTGAGAAAAAGTAAACTAAATTCTTCATAGTCATTCTGTATGACTTTTAGTAATTTCTGACCTTTTTGGTGTTAGAGGCAATAATAGTAAGTTGCTTAGTTGTTAATCACTGTATGTTAATTCTTTGAGTTGATTAGAAAATATGTTCCCAGACTTGAATGCTTTACACATTAGGATAACTTTGGAGTGAGAAGTTCAGATAACTGAAAACGGTAATGGGAGTAATTGTCTACAAAAACTTTTCTTAGTCATATAAGATTTTATGAGGTGCCATGTCATTCAGAATTTCGCTATATCCATTAATTCATTGTAACAGCATGTATCAAGGGGACCTACTGTGTATTGGTTAGTTTTCTAGGGCTTAAGATACAACAGTGGAAAAAAACTTGTCCTCTAAATTAAGGGACAACAGCCACAGACATCCTTCTGAAGTTAGTGGTTCTCACACTTGAGCATGCATTAGAATCACCTGGGAGGCTCATTAAAACACAGATCTCTGGACTTTATTCCAGAGTGGTCTGTAGGCCTCAGGTGGAGCCAAAGAACGTTCATTTCTAGTAAGTTCCTATGTGATAACGCTGCTACTGTTGGTAAGAACCCTTTTGAGCATCTGTTTTCAGATATTGTGCCTCAAAAGAGGCTATTCTGATTGTGATTTTTGTTGTTGCTGTAGTTGACTTTCCCAGTACACTGTAGATTGGATAAGATCCCTGACAATCAAAACACCCTCAGACATTTACAGCTATTGCCAGTTGATAAGCACTGCAAAAGTCCATTATTTCTGACTAGGAAACATATTAGCTATTGTTATTTAATGCATAAATTCATTTATCATCCATTTTTGAACTAGGATTTTAAAACCTTAATTCAAATGAAGAGGGTATGTGGAGAAGTGTACTTTGAAGATTTTGTGAAACAAGTTTCCTCTTAGCAGATTCTCAGCATACCAGTATGAGATGAAATCATGTAATTGTTTTTGTATCGGTATGTTTGGACATGCGTCTGGCTGCTGGATGAAGGTGCTAGAAAACTGTCCTGTCTTTACTTACCCTCCTGGTGAATATGAATCGAATGATAGTTTGGTGGATTAAAATGATTGCCTGACTTTCTCTTTGGTGTAAGCTTGTTTTGCTTTTCTAGCTTGAAGATAAAAGATTTGATAAGTGTATTTCCCAAGACCATAAGTATATATATTAAAACATTTTCTTTGTAGCGTCAGATATGTGTGTGTGTGTGCGTATGTGTGCGTGTGTGTGTGATCAAGGCCTACTCAATTACGCAGCAGAATAAAAAATTAAATTGGTTCATAATGAGAGCATCTATTTGCTGTATTGACAGTTGTTTGTTCCAAAAAATTGTGACTGTACCAGTGCAAAGAAACCGTCACCTGATTTCAGGCCTTTAATATCCCAGAAAGTAGATTCTATAACATTGACTTTGATGTGTGTATGTTAAGAATATCTATATGTAGGAAATAAGTATAGAGATTTGTTTCTTAATTGTAATCCGGATATCACCTGGGGACTCTCTGACTCTGCTTCCCAAAAACTACCCTAAAATAGAATTTGGTGTCTTCTCAGTTTTCCACATTAATCAGCCATTTTGAGATTTTTGCGAACATAAATGGGTTTGGTTTGGAGAAGGTGCAATCAGTGTTATCTTTTAACATTGCACCAACCACACCCCTCCCCCATTTCTTCTGTTCAGAGTCAGATTCCTTGCTCCATGGAGGCCCAGGTCTACGACATTAGGCTGCTTCTACCCCATGGTGGCTTATTAACCTATTTTCCAACTGAGGAATTCTCAGGCAGCCTAATGAGAGTAAGATTTTTTTTTTATCTCTTCTAAAAAAAAATATGTTGATACTAGACTTTTTCACAGTTTTTCCTGTTATGTATTACTAATTGTCTTCAGTCAAGAAATGATTATTTTTAACTCCTGTGACACCAAAATGAGTTACATCTCTACAAAAATCAGTGTTTAACTTTTATTCTTGGTACATGAATACAGAAAAAAAAATGATAAAAATTTAAAAAGGGACCTGCGTTGAGTTTTTACTTTGTGTCATCTTATACATTACTGAAGTCTTCTGATTGGAATGTGGTTCCATCCCCCACCAGCATACATATTTAACGGCTCTAGCATTACCTTACTGGGCAGCCATAGAACTTTATATTTGATCTGTTGCTAATATGTAGATTTATGCATGATGATTAATTGGGAAAAATAAGACGACTACTTTTGTTTCTTGGCTGTGTATTGTGCTACATTGCCCTTTATCTGGAGCCATTAAGTTTTTTAAAAAAATTAGTGGAAGATGGGCAGTTTGTGGAAAATAACATGCTCCAAGTTTTAGGGCTGGGAAGTACAATGTAGAAAAGTGTGTTTACATTCTTAGATTCTGCTTTGCAATAGAATGTACTTATGTTCTGCTGTTTGTGCTACAGGCCTTAAAGTCAACTAAAGTCTAGGGGTTCATGTCATGAACTTTTTGACATATGAATGGATGAAATATTCCCTAGGTTGGCTGAAAATATAGATCTCATAGTTTGAATTATTTTGGAATTACTTGAATAATATAGAAGACTAACCTATCACAGCCAGTTTCTATTTCTTTTCTGTAGGTCATAAACACAGCATAGATACACATGTTAAATAATTTAGCAGTGCTTGAAACCCTCTTAGTTACATACTGACTTCCTACAGTTTGCTATGTAGACTGTGGTTTCTTGCAGTTTGAAGTGTGAACACAGTGGACCAATCCTTTGCCCTGATAGCATTTGTGTAATAGAGTGACAAATAATATCTTACCATGTAGCAATAAAGGCAGTAGAGAAAATGACAGCTACTCTTTTAGTTAAGGGGCCTAGAAAATAGCTATCTTAGGAGACAAAGGGGAAAGAAAATGATTTTTATTTAGTTTGTGGTCATTGAATTGAGTTGTGCTGAAGTAAGCGGCCGCAGTTCTGCCTGAAGCTGAACCATCCTAGTAGTAGTGGCATTTGGCTGTTGAGTCCTTGGAATGGGACTAGTGAGATGAGGAACTAAAGTTTTTATTGTAATTGACTTAAATTCAGTTATTGATAGAATATTAAGCATACTTGGAACGACTTGGTTATATTAATCTACTTTTGTATCTTCGATTTTATGTAATCTAAATACAGATAAGTATTTTTGAGGAAAATTTTGCATCTGAATTAGATTTGCAGACTTACGAAGAAAAGAATGTAAAATTTCTCAACTTTTAAATGTGGCATATGCCGAAGTGATAATATTTTGACTACATTGGGTTCAATAAAATATATATAATTAAGCTAATTTCACCTGTTGCTTTTTTTCCCTCCTTTAATGTGGCTTCTAGGAAGTTTAATATTTCACATGTGGTTTGAAATATTTTTCTTGGCCCTGATCTTAGAAGAATAATTTAGTCACATTTTGATTTTTTCCTTTCAATGATTGTAATCTCTGAATCCCATTACATAGGCTATAATTATGTAATTTATTGTTACCTTTTAAAATGAATAAGGTTGAAATTTAAAGTTTGTGTGTGTGTGTGTGTGTGTATATATATATATATATATATATGTGTGTGTGTGTTTTTTTTTGTCTTTTTTTTTGAGATGGAGTCTCGCTCTGTCACCCAGGCTGGAGTGCAGTGGTGCGATCTCAGCTCACTGCAGGCTCCACCTCCCGGGTTCACGCCATTCTCCTGCCTCAGCCTCCCAAGTAGCTGGGACTACAGGCGCCCACCACCACGCCCGGCTAATTTTTTGTATTTTTAGTAGAGATGGGGTTTCACCGTGTTAGCCAGCATGGTCTCGATCTCCTGACCTCGTGATCCGCCCATCTCGGCCTCCCAAAGTGCTGGGATTACAGGCGTGAGCCACCACGCCTGGCCAAGTTTAAGTATATATTCATAGTTAAGTGTCAGTGTGAGATTAATTTCCGGAGCTTAATTACTTGGTGTTTGCTGTCCTGCAGGGAAGGAGTTGGAGCACCAAGTTCCCAGGAAAGAAATCGTACACATCAAGTTTTACACCCCTTTCACTTTGTTACTTTCCTTTTGTGTTTGCTATCACCTTGATACTATCCATAACATTTTTAAGCATATGTTTTAAGTCCTGAAAAGGTTTGGTCGTACATACAAGATTTCTCTTAAAACATTTGTGTGAGGTTATCTTGTTTTTTTTATTTATTTATTTTATTCCTTCTAGAATATCCGTCATTTAGTAATTCATCTTAATTTCCTAGCAAGTCCTTGTTAGATATTTGGTTGGTGAATGAATGACACCAACTGTAGACCAGACACAGTGTTTACAAATGAGGATACCAAAATGAACAAAATATGGTCCTTTTCTCTTAAGATTTGTAGTTTAATGGGTATATGTAGAGTTGTAAGGAAACTGACCAAGTTGTTGTAATAAAGGGCATAGAAAGTTCTTTGAAAACCCAGACGCAAATAGTTCATTTACTTTGGGGAGACTGGGAAGATTTCACTAAGATGATAGCGTTTGAGCAGGTCCTGAAGGTGAGTAGATACTTGATAGTTGTAGGCTTTTTGCACGAGAGGGTAAGGAGCATTGTGGGGTGGCAACATGATGTGGTCACAGGCTGGTGAGGCACTAAGCCGTCTAAGGGGAGGACGCTAAGATTGGTTGGTAGCAGAGAAGAGAAGTAAAGTTGAGATAAGATTATAATTGATCACTGTTAAGGAGTTTAGACCTTTATTTACCTTTTAGGTGACTGCGAGTAAGGATAAGCCCCATTATTACAACTTAAAATAATTATGTTAAATGTAAGAGTGACTGGACTGGAAACAATGTTCTGGAGCAGAGAGACCACATAGATCAGGGATCCAGCCCCAGCCTCCCTACATTGAATTTGAAAGGATCTTTAGTGTCAGGATTGTTCAGATTCCAGATAAGAGTAATTCAGAGGTATAGTGAATTCAGCTGTTTCTAATGTATTGGGAGGGCGGAGGAGGGAGATGCAAAGTGTCCTAGGGGTTTCTGGTTTGAATGATGGGTTGAGGATACTATGAACAGAGACGCCAAAGGTAAGTGTGTTCAGGGTCGACGGTGAGGTGATTGATGTAGCTGCTAGAGGGAGAGGAGGGCATAATCCATTTGATTTTTGAATGTTTTGGTTTTGAGTGCTTTTAGGTGGTTGGTTGGGATTTTTAAAACTTTGGAAAATCCGCCTGGTAAATATATTATCTCACAGGACCTATCATCTGTCACCAAAGATGACTGTGATACATTCCTAACTCGTCCTGTTTTTACTTTTGCTCTTGCAACTTATTCTCCACAAAATGCATCATTCTAAAACAAGACTTGGCCGGGTGGGCGCAGTGACATGCTGTAATCTGAGCACTTTGGGAGGTCAAGGTGGGTGGATCACTTGAGCTCGCAAGTTGAGACTAGCCTGGGCAAGATGGCAAAACCCCATCTCTACTAAGAGAGTAGCCGGGCATGGTGATGCAAACCTGTGGTTCCAGCTACTTGGGAGGCTGAGGCAGGAGAATCGCTTGAACCCGGGAGGCGGAGGTTGCAGCGAGCTGAGATCACACCACTGCACTCCAGCCTGGGCAATAGAGTGAGACTTTGTCTCAAAAATAAATAAATACACAAAACATGACTCAGATTCTGCTTCCTTTTCTTTTCCCAACAGTAGTTTCCCATCTGAATTAAATCACAACTACATGGTAGACCACAGGACTTTATCTGATGTGGTCCGCCTTTCCAACTTCATCTACCTCCATCCCTCCCCGCTTGCTCACTAAACTCTAAGGTGGTTCCTCCGTCTCCCAGATATTTTTGTAAGTCTCTCTTTTTTGAGATGGGGTCTCGCTCTGTCACTCAGTCTAGGGTACAGTGGTGCAATCTCTGCTCACTGCAACATCCACCTCCCAGGTTCAAGTGATTGTCCTGCCTCAGCCTTCCGAGAAGCTGGAACTACAGGCACCTGCCACCATCCCCAGCTAATATTTGTATTTTTGTAGGGATGAGGTTTCACCATGTTGGCCAGGCTGGTCTTGAACTCCTGACCTCAAGTGATCCGCCTACCTCGGCCTCCCAAAGTGCTGGGATTACAGGCAATGACTCACCACGCCCGGCCTTTGTAAATCTCTTATAAGTGCCTTTTTCAGAACAGTTTCACATCAAGTCTTTTCATTCATGTCAATTTTATCAGTATATTTATTTGCTCGTTGTGCCTACTTTGTCTTTTTTCGAGACAAGGTCTCACTCTGTCACTCAGGCTGGAGTGCAGTGGTGTAATCATAGCTCACCGCAGCCTCAAACTCCTAGGCCCAAGTGATCATCCCACCTCGGTAGTAGGGACCACAGGTGCATGCCACCATGCCTAGCTACTTTTTAAAAAAAAAGTTGTAGAAACAGGGTCTCACTGTGTTGCCCAGGCTCCCAGGCTGGTCTCAAACTCCTTGTCTCAAATGATCCTCCCGCCTTGGCCTCCCAAAGTGCTGGGATCACACGTGTGAGCCGCTGTGCCCGGCAATGCCTACTTTTTTCCACCATCTTTATCAATGTTCACACAGTGTTTGACATTTGGTATTGAACTGATCTGAGAAAATTTTCAGGAGGAAAAATGGAGTCATGGTATGGATTTAGGAGTAGAGTTTTTAGTACCAATTAAAGTGTTTGGATGAGTATTGCAGATTGTTTATTCATTCAATAAAATTTTATTGAACATTTTTGTCTCAGTCTGTGCATATAATAGTGAAGAAAATAGACACTGTCCCTACCTTCTTTGAGTTTGAAGTCTAGTAAGTGGCAAAAGAAAAATTGGGAGAAGAAAGTGCATAAAGAAATTCTTAGACAACTCCATTACACTAAAGGGTCAGAGTAAGAATAGCCAGCAGGGAGGACGAGTAAATAGTCCAGCTCTTAATAGACATTGGTAGAATATGTACCCTGTCTAAAGAGGAAAGAGAAGAAAGTTGGGATGGATAGATAGGAGTTAAGATATCCTGCTGTGTGGGACCAGAGAGTGGAATGAGGTTGGCGGGATGGGAGAAGACTTGGTTCAACAATCAATATAAAATTTAGAACTAAAATCACGGTGTATGTTCTTTGTATTGATTGGCTATACCAAATACAATGGCGTTTGGTCTTGGTGGAACCCCAAGCAGTAAGAAGACCAGAGGACGTGGAAGTAAGTCTAAAACGCCTACCTGAGGTTTCTCCAGGAAAGTAGACTTTTTCTAATTGAGTTTTAAATGAGGGCTACTGGTTTTATAAGTTTCTGTATGTTTTTCTCTCACACCTTTTCTTCCTTTGTTATACATTGAAGAGAAAACCAGAACCAACACAAATGGGAGAGGTTCACTGCTAGAAGCAACTCGTCAGGAAATGCTCAGAAGGGTCTTCTAGCAAAATGTAGCAACTAGAACTCATTGTTGATGTGATTATCCATATACAGTTTCTATAGGTGATCACTATGTATACTTCTTCAGACATTGATGGTCCAGTTAATTCTTCCAGTAATTGAACTTTAAGATGACAGTGTGGCTAAGATTTGCAGGAGAAATAATTCAGTAAAAATTGTATGTGATGAAGGGGACTACCTAATCCTCTCAGGTTTTGATACATTGGATATATTGTACTGACATAGATTGAAAAACTCTTTTACAAATACTGGGAGGAGAAAAAGCATGTAATTAATAGTTTGAGACTTGGTCTTTCATGTTAATAGTCCCTGTTTATGAGTGGATAGTTACTCAGATACTCTGAGGAGTTCTTAAGAGTTACCAGTTTCCCTCTGCCCTATCCTTTTTTTCAGTTGCTTGCTTCTTTTATCATGGTCCTTGACCTCATATATATTACTGTTCAGTTGGATGGGTTATAGGAATTTAAAACATTACCTGTAAAATCGACATTGCTTTTTTGGATTGCTTTTACAAATGGTGATTTCAAATGTTTTCTAAGAATAGACCAGATTAACATTTTTCTTAGTTATATGGTAGACATTACTCAGTTCCTGCATTTTGGTTTTAGTCTCCGTTTGTGAAATATGTCAATTATATTCTTTTCAGCATCCTGGGCTCTCTGTTTTATAGTAAGTACAAGTTAGGAAGAATGGGAATGCCACCAAGTCTGGGGACCTGACCTCTGCAAGAAGCATTGTTTTTTTCTTCTCTCCTTGACAAGA
The DNA here is from genome assembly GCF_029281585.2 of Gorilla gorilla gorilla. NCBI lineage: Eukaryota > Metazoa > Chordata > Mammalia > Primates > Hominidae > Gorilla > Gorilla gorilla. The sequence continues at coordinate 33,994,142 of NC_073238.2, read as the reverse complement.
GATGATGAAAACTTGGGATTAAATGTATAATTCAGCATATGCAAAGGGTTTTTAAAATGTTCAAGTTGACATTATGATATAATTTTGGTTAATAATCACATTATAGTAGTATATATAGTCTTAAGTACTTTTGGAGCATAAATAAATGGAATCAACTCTAGTTTGCCAAAACTCATTTTTTCTATATAGCTAATCTATAGTATGAAATATATATTTGATTACATAAAATTTTCATGTGTGTTTTCCCAGTGTTCAGTGTCTTTGCCATTTCCTTAATTTTGCATACTCGTTATCATCCTGTTTTTATTTTGCTTTTGTCTTCACTCTAGGCTTCCCTCTGGAGGCCTGCCTTTTCCTGCTCCAGTCTGAACTGGCTGCTGTCTAGAGCAGCCGGAGCAGAACTGTACCCTTCAGACCTCAGTGCTTCTCTGGGTTGGATGTGCTCTTGGCTGGATTATCATTAAATGAACACCTGACAGCTCATGTCAACAGTTGACTATAAGCTTTCTGTTTGTCCTTTAATAGTTATTTTCCTTTGGCTAGTGCACACACTGACACATAAAATAGCCTGGGTGCTAGTGTAGGAATACTACAATGAGTTTCCTTTTTTTTTTTTTTAAGAGTTTATCGCACCATTAAAAGTAACTTATGTATTAAAATGCTAATTTAATGTGAATGTATCTTTGATGCCATATAAACTAATAAGCGAACACTGTATTTGGTCAACAAAATGAATGGTTTCTAAACAATCTATAGGGTCCATAAATTAATTGCAAGAGATTATGTCATTGTTATATTTGTGAAGGGCCTAGATTGCTTGAGCTGAGTTAGTAGACGCTCGAGTCATAGATTAGGAATAATTGATTCTACAGTAGGTCTGGGTGGCATGGAATATAAGCTCCGTCCAGCAAGGATTTGCTCCATCGAAGATAAACGCAGCCAGCGTGGGGTAGATATGAGGTGCTCCTGTCTTCCAGCAACTCCAAACAACTGATACATGTTAGAAGACAGCACATTAATTATGAAACAATGCAGAAAAGATCTTAAGGGAGAAAGAAAGGATGACAAACATCAATAATGGTAGTAGCACCTTTTAGCAGTCAACTTGGACTTTTCTTACATATGCATGAATTGAGAGGCAGACGGAAGGAAAAATTCAAGAATACACAATACAAAATAAGTGTTGGAATCTTGTTCTCAATAAAGCATACATCTTGTTATGATCAGTTTTTGGAGCATCGTGTGACAGGAGGTTATCTGGTATCCCATTATCTGTAAGAATCACCTGCTATGCGTACAGTTCAGTAGTAGTGCTAGGTATACTTTGGTACCTTGACGGATTACACATGAAACCTGTTGCCCAACATAAGTGTGTTACAGGGAGTTCGGCAAAGAGAAATGCATATAAGATACAATAGTTGGGAAGGATTTTCATAGAATGCTCTTGTTTGGAGGTGGGAGCATTAGACGACCATTCAGAACAAAAGGGGAAGTAGTATCTATCTTAGTGAGTGTGTCCAGAGATTTGGGGAGGTAGAAATACCTAGGTATCAACTTCAAATGAGCTATATCTGTTTTGGGGAGTAGATACGATCAGAGTGGGCCCACTGTGAGCAAAGGCTGACAGTTGATAATGTGTAGAAAGCTGGTAGGAACCCAAAACAAGACTGGAAAACAAATCTAAAATCTTATTCTGTGATAAAGACTCATTGAAAAACTCTCCAAAAATCATTAGGAGATTTTTGAAGAGAATGACAGTAGTCAGATTGCAGTCACTATATACCTAGTGATTGGCAGTGGGATGCATTTGAATGGCCTTAACTGCAGGAAGTGAGAGCAGTTGATATGTGGGATAGTGGGATGGAGAAGAAGGGCAGAAATCAAGACGTGGATTGGTTATGATATGGTCACGACTGGGTGGTTAACTTAATATAGGGGATTTATGTGGAAGAAAGAAGGCAAGGGTGACAGGTTTTAAAAAACCAAATGATAGGTATTTTGGTGCTGCTAAAAAGAGGAGAAAGGGCAGATGGAAGGGTTGGGGCCCTGTGCCATCTAGAAAGTGGGTTCAGCACAGGAAATCCTGATGCTCGGGGAAAAGATCTTGGCTAGAGAATTGTCAGTAAAGTAAGCAACAATTGACAAATGAAAATATGAGACACAAAAGTTTGCCAGTGTCAAATGTGTATAGGTTAGGGGGCTGAGATACCCTCTGTACATCCACAGAGTGATTTGGGTGTCCCCTGCAGGGCTTGGTGAGTTTGAGTCTTGTACTGGAATACGTGGAAACCATTGAAGCTCCATAGAACACTGCAGTTGCATCGATGAGTTACAGAAATGCACATCCCAAAGAAATGAACATATACTAAAGGTGACTTTATTTTTTAATATTAATTTTAATTTTTTGAGATGGAGTCTTACTCTGTTGCCCAGGCTGGAGTGCAGTGGCGCGCGATTTCAGCTCCCCACAAACTCCGCCTCCCGGGTTCAAGTGATTCTCCTGTCTCAATTTACTGAGTAGCTGGATTACAGGCGTGCACCACTATGCCCAGCTAATTTTTTATTTTTATTTTTAGTAGAGATGGGGTTTCACCATGTTAGCCAGGCTGGTCTCGAACTCCCGACCTCAGATGGTCCGCCCACCTTGGCCTCCCAAAGTGCAGGGATTACAGGCATGAGCCACCACGCCCACCCCTAAAGATGGCTATATTCATACTTGGTCAGTGGCCAACATGAGGAAATACGGAAACCCTAAGTGGACTAACCCCATTCTCTTATTCCTCAAACTTAAAAGTTACCTAAATAGGCCCTTCATTATAGTCATCATTCAGATCCTCCTTGAGATCTAGAAATAATCTTTATTACACTGTTGCACTTTAGAAAGAATACCTAATAAAAATCAACAGCCTTCAAATACTATTTATACATAAACTATATTTTTGAATTTTTTGAACAATAGTGTGCACCTGGTACACAGAAATCAAGATACAAAGTGATGCAGCGTGATAGTAAATTTCTCAGTATCATCTAACAGCCATCCAACTTCTCTATCCAGGGGCAGCCACTGTTACTAATTTCTGGCGTATCCTTCCAGAAGTTTCTGTATTCATAGATGTATTTGTATATATTCTTAATACATCCGCATTTCTCAATGTTTTTTCGTGATCACTTCCTCCACAGAAGGCCTTTTAGACCTTTTTTTCCTAATTGCCCCCCTGCTACTGAAATGTTGACAACCTGGATAACTGTGGATGGTTGTAAGCCTGTCTGTTAAATCTGTGCTGCATACATAGAAAGAGTACGATTTTTGTCCTCTCCCTCCCCCAAGTAATTTTCTCCCCCTTGGGACGGAGATTGCTCTGTTGAGAATGCAAGATGTGGAGCAATGCCGTGGTCAGTAGTTGGGAATTTTTTTTCCCTGAATAAAATGGGAATTCAGCGGAGAGACTTTGCCTAGGTCATGATATGATGTAGCTTATTTTTTAGAAAGGAATTACATTAGCTACTTAATAGAGAATTGAGTGGAGGAGAGCGAGAATCAAAGCACTTAGATCAGTCAGGAGAGTTGAGAGGTGATGGTGGCTTGGTCTGCAAAGATCACTGTTGGCAGATAAATATGTAAGAGGAGAGACAATAAGATGCATATAGCAGTAATGGCCAAAAATAAAGCATGTCTATGTATATTAATGACAAAAGCTCTGGGTACAATGCCTCTGAAGACATGTAAAGGGAGGTTGTCTATGGAACCCACAGCTGTAGTAAAGGAAACTTTGCGAAATGAGTAACTCAAGTCTGATTTTTAACCTTGAGATCATTGTAAGTTTTTTTTGTTAGGGATTTGGGTATATAAATAGATGATCACAAAAGGAAACTAGAATGGTCAAAATTCCCTATTTATTTCACCCTCTTATTCCAGTCTCCTCTTGATTGGAGAACCTGCTCATTGCCCGCTTGCTCTACTCTTGCTGCTACACTAGTGGTGATTGTGCACTAACATGTGAACATCTGGAGTTGACTTTCAGTGCTCTTTCTGTCAGACTGAATTATTCTTACCTAATACACAATCTTCAGGCCTTCTGAGATGTTAAGGGAGACCTTCTTAAGTTGTGAATACCCTCATAGAGGTGCTTCCTGTGCTTTTGTTGAATTAGTGAACAGGCCATTTGTCTAAGATAAACAAGTTATTAGCAGAATCAAAATAGGATTTCTTTATACCACATAGTTTTTCCTGAAATAATCACTGCAAAGTTATTGGGAGTGCTTTTAATGAGCCCTGATTATGACTGAAAATGGGAAATAGTATGTGTTCTAACAAAGGGACTGCCGGGAATTCTGAGGTTCACATGGCACTTACGGATATGTTGTTAATGCCTTACCAAGGGCCAAAGGTTGGGCTGGGCTCTGATGCGGCGCAGTGCCATGCAGCTTTGCTGATGGGAAGCTCCTACATTTACAAATGATGTGGAGGCAGGAAAAGTTTGAGATGGTAGATTTACAACTGCATGTTACGGCTTTCCTTATACTTTGTTTTTCTGTTACCTATTAACCTGGTCTATATAGTCTAAATTTCTCAAACTTTGTGGCAACCAATAGATGAAGTTTTGTACATTTAAAAAATGTGACAGATATTTTTTAAACTTGCCTTCTGTTTTTAGACTTTAGTCTCTTTTTAGAAGATGTGTTGTCATTCTATGTTAAAGCAAACCATTAAAACATGTAATGATCCTAATGTATTTTCATGTAAATACAGTTACTGGATACACTTCTAATTCCGAAGTAGTGTTCCCCAGTGAGGAGTTCATGCCAAATGGGGCAGCAGAAGAAAGGATCCTGACTGAGGTTGGTCATCAGACCTCATCACTGATTCGGCTTAGCACCTGTTTTCCCCCTGCATTTAAACAGATGATCAGCACATAACACTGCAGTGATATTTGAGTAATTACCCCCAATACAACATTTTGGTATTATTTAATGCACATGAATATGTAATGGATTCTGCAAGAAATATTTTTCCTAATTTGATTTACATGTTATCTTCAAAATAAGTAACAGTAAGGTGCTATTTTTTAAATGGTTTTACGTGTGTGGTGTAAAATAAACTATTGAATATTATTTGACAATTTGTTTCCAGTGGCTTTTCATGATATATGAACATGATTGATACATTAAATAAGTAACAGTGGGATTCTTGGCTGTGGCAGTAATTTACTTGAAATATTGAACTTTTAAAGAAAATAGTGGAGGCTGTTCAGGTAAGTTCATAATAATTTCTTGAACTAAAAAATGCAATTTATTGTTACTGTAGTCCATCATGGTTTAAAAAATTTACCTTGATTATGCAGTGATCAATGGTAGTTTTTTTCTTGACTGTTTTTGTTTTGTTTTTTCTATTATGTTTGAGAAATTCATGTGATCACAAGAAGATAATTCTGGATTTTGTTTTCGAGATGTCTTTGTAGGGATTTGGGGACAAAATTAAGGTTGAAAATTTTCAGTGACATGTCTCACTTCCTAACGAGTGCTTGCCTTACTACAGTTGCCTTGCAGATAAAGCAGACAGATATTCTAAGATCCATTCCAACCTTTTCTCTAGAATTTGGTATTTTTCAGGTCTGGGCACTTGAAATGGAGTTAATTTTTCCTTTGAGGTCATTAATTATGTTTGATAAAGTCATCATATTGTACTTTATTCAACTATGAGTCTTTGCTGAACTTCACATTTCTTTGATAACTTACAGGAAACGTTACCATATAATCTTAAGAGGAAAAGATGGCATATATACATATATATTTTTTTCCTGAAAAAGTTAACATTCTAACTGGAATGTTTAATATTTCTTTAATATTTATCTAAACTTCAGTGTTATTTTTAATATTTATAAATGATTCCTATATCTGAACATGGCCTTATTTTAGGTATTTATTTCTCAACGTTGAGTTGCTACATGAACTTACAAATAATTTTCTCTTCTTTAAGAAAATGTAAAATTTTGCTTTTTAAAATTTAGGGTTAGCCTGTCAGTTATTCAAACGTTTTGGATTTTGTTCAGTTTGACTGTTTTCATAAACATAAGGTCTTATGAGCTCCTTTGTGGTCAGTCCATCCTACGTCAGAGGACGTCACTGTTGTGTATTGATCACCGTTGATAAATCTGTTTTTGAATTTCATAGAAATGGAATGGTACAATATGTATTCTTTTTTCTCTCCGGCTTCTTCCACTTCACATAATGTTTTTGAAATTCATCTGTGTTGCTGCATTTATCAGTACGTGGTTCTCATTCTGCTCAGTGACGTATCTTTAAATGAATATGTCACATTTTGTCTGTCTAGTTTTCTGGTGATATGCTCTTGGGGCAGTTTTTATTTTTGGGGCTATTGTGAATAAAGCTACTATGAACACTCTTGTACAAGTCATTATGCATTCATTCCTCTTGGGGAAAATTCCTAGGATCAGTATTGCTAAGTATAGAGTAGCTTATGTTTCTTAGAAACTCTTAGAGTATAGGGCAATTTCTTTCTTTCTTTCTTTTTCTTTTTTTCTTTTGAGACAGGATCTCACTCTGTCACCCAGGCTGGAGTATAGTAGTGCAATCATAGCTCACTGCAGCCTTGAGCTTCTGGGCATAAACCGTCCTCCAGTCTCAGCCTCCCGAGTAGCTGGGAATACAGGCATGTGCCACTGCATCTGGCTAATTTTTTTTTTTTTTTTAGTGAGAGACAGGGTCTCTCACTATGTTACCCAGGTTGGTCTTGAACTCCTGGGCTCAAGTGATTCTCCCACCTCGGCCTCCCAGAATGCTGGGATTATACCTGTGAGCCATACTGCCAGTCTAGGGCAGGTTCTATTAATATGTTTCTTAGAAACTGCCAAGTAATTTTCTAAAGTGCCTGTCCTGTTTTCTTTTCCCATGAACAATGTGTAAGATTTCCGTTCCTCCGCATCCTTGACAACACTCCATACTGTCAGTCATGTTAATTTTAGCCATTTTAGTGAATATATCTCATTGTGGTTTTAATTTGCTTTTCCTCATAACTTTTTTTAGTGAGCCTGACATTGTGAACATTTTCCGATAACTTCTGATGTTGAGTACCCTTTATATACTGCTTTTTTTTTTTTTTTTTTTTTTTGCCATTCAGCCACCTGCTTTGTAAAGTACTCCTGCTTTTTCTTTGATCACCGTACACCCATATTGCTATTTAACTAGCTTTTGTGGTTTCATTGCCATTTGATGTTAAAACTCATTGACCTATGTATAATCTGTGAATGTAAAAATGAGTTTAAACATAGATAGCTTTATTAGAATTCTGAAAAGCCAGATGATATTGGGAATCCAGAATTGAATGTTGATATTACAGATTTTTGCTTCTTACAGAATATCAGCTGAAAGATACAACTTTTTTATTAAAACATCATCTAGTTGTCCAATTAATTGAAATTATATTTTAATATGTTAAATATTTGTTCATCTATTGAGGTTATATTACATCAAAATTAGTTTGACCTTGTGGATCTGTTGTCAAGTTCTTTCATGTTTGTTGCTTTCATAGTCATTTTCTCAAGTTTTCTTGGAAGATGTTGGCTTTTGAATTTTTTACCTTATTCTTTTGCTGTATCATTCACTGAGTCTTCACTATTTCTTTATACTGTCTGTTGAAAATACATTCTTTGTTGCTTAAAGAGAATCTTACAGTTAACACTAGAATAGAGCAGCTATGGTGAAAGGTAATCCTGTGTATTTTGACAGCTATGAATTGCTTGTAATAGCATTCAGTTTCTTTATTGCTGTAGCAGCCAGCGTTGTGGTCTGTGCCTTTGTCATGAAGGCAAAGGATCATATTCAGTTGTAAACACTCCTCGGTATAAGATTTCTCTGGTGGTTATGTTAGATAACATGGAAATCCCTACCCCTCCAAAATCTGCAGACTTCAGAGCATACCTTTCTCCAAAAGGAAACCCTGCTGTTGAACAGTGAACATGCTGGTTAAAAGAATGCTGGTCCCTGTGGCTGAGCACAACAGGTGTCTGCCTCACAGGAAATCCTTGCCTTTTAGGCATCTTTCAACATATGCCATTGTTAAAATCCTGTTTCTTCAAGTTTTACAATTTGTATGTTGTAATTTGAACAGCTCAGCCTCCATGCTCATTAGATCATATATTATGTGTATTTTATACATTCATTCCTTAGGACTTACTTCTATTATATATAATTTATATATTACATAATATATAACATGTAATACATGAATAATAGTAGATCTTGTGTCTTCAGGGAAAAGAGTATCTTCTTTTACTCAAAGGCTGGGAGAATGTTACATCCATTATCACATAGTTTACCATTCTCAAAAGAATGGGGATTGTGTATTTAAAAATATCTTTACATTTTATTTTATTCTTTTTTAGAGATAGAGTGTCACTCTGTCACCCAGGCTGGAGTGCAGTGGCATGATCATAGCTTACTGCAGCCTTGAGCTCCTGGGCTCAAGTGATTCTTCCATCTCAGCCTCCCAAGTAGCCAGGACGACCTGTGTGTGCCACCGCACTCAGCTAATTTTTACATTTTTTGTAGAGTCATCTTGCTATGTTGCCCATGCTGGTCTCAAACTCTTGACCTCAAGCAGTCCTCCTGTGTCGGCTTCCCAAAGTGCTGGGATTACAGGCATGAGCCACCGTGCCCGGCCTTGTATTTTAATGTTTTATTCTTTAAGTCATAGAAAAGTATGTGTGGTATTGACTGTTTACATTTCTGACTATGTGAAAATGTCTCTATTCAATCTTAGGGGGTGGTTAGAGGGGCCTTTTTCACTCGCTCTTGTTTAAATGTTTTGGCATGAGGATAAAATCCCCCGTTAATGTGTGTGTAGTTCTTAGTGGCCCAATTTTATTCTGAAATTAAAGACAGACCACCTGTGTTCAAGATGGTGTCATATAGTTGTTACAGTTATACTTTTAGGATTTCACTTAAGGGAGACCTTTTCTTTTAATTTGATTATTGGTTTTTTTTTTCATATTAGGCAGTATCACTTTGATGGAGATGCTGTTCTTCAGAATGAGGAAATATTAAGTGCTGTCTTTGTCTTAGCTTTCTAGGACTTCACATATTTTGAAATCCATATTATGAGTATCATTGAATAGATGTGTAGTAGCTCATTGTGATGGTTTTATTAGGGTTGATTACAATGCAATGTACAATCAGCCTTGTCACTTTTTTTGTAAGACCAGTTTAAACAGAACTCTAGTAATTTTTCAAATATTGAATAGAAGTAATAAGAAAAAATGACCCTTTTAAAAAATATTGGGCCGGGCGTGGTGGCTCACGCCTATAATCCCAGCACTTCGGGAGGCTGAGGCTGGTGGATCACCTGGGGTCAGGAGTTCGAGAGCAGCCTGGCCAACATGGTGAAATCCTATCTATCTCTACTAAAAATACAAAAATTAGCTGGGCGCGGTAGTGTGCGCCTGTAGTCCTGGCTACTTGGGCGGCTGAGGCAGGAGGATCATTTGAACCTGGGAGGTGAAGGTTGCAGTGAGCCGAGAACACCCCACTGTATTGTAGCCTGGGTGACAGAGTGAGACTCCACCTCAATAAATAAATACATAAAAATTTAAAAATTGAAATTAAATATTGACAACTAAAACTTGGCTAAATTCTGGAAATTACTTTTCTAGGTTTTAGTAATGGTTTATAAATTGAGTATTCACATATTTGAGAAGCTGAGAATGCTTAAAGTTTTTACTAATCCTGATGTTATTGAGAAGGATTAAGTGACACTGTTGTCCAGTTTGGTTTATGGTTCTGTTTATTTTTATTGTCAGCCTTTACTGTACCAAAGGCATAAACAGTTGTTCCTCCATTTCCTGGGAGGTTGCTTCTGCCCCCATGAATATCAAAATCTGCAGATCCTGAAGTTCCTGATATAAAATGCTGTAGTATTTCACATATCCCATGTACATCCTCCTGTATACTTTAAATTATATGTTGCTTATAATACCTCATACAGTGTAAATGCTATGGAGCTATATTGTTTAGGGAATAATGACAAGGAAAAAAGTCTATACATGTTCAGTATAGACACAACCACTGGGGGCCTAACTACATTTTCTTTTCTTTCTTTTTTTTTGAGAAAGGGTCTTGCTCTGTAGCCCAGGCTGGAGCACAGTGGTGTGATCTCAGCTCACTTCAACCTCCACATCGTGGGCTCAAACGATCCTTCTGCTTCAGCCTGCCAATTAGTTGGGACTACAGGCATGTACCACCACGTGTGGCTAATTTTTGTATTTTTTTGTAGAGACGGGACTTTGCCATGTTGTCTAGGCTCTTCTCAAACTCCTGGACTAAAGTGATCTGCTCACCTCAGCCTCTCAAAGTGCTGGGATTACAGGCGTGAGCCGCCGCGCCTGGCTTCTAACTGCATTTTCAATCCATGGTGAATATAAGGATACAGAGTCTATAAATTCAGAGCTTGCATACAAGAGTAGATAGAATGCCAATTGCTGGTGGAAATATATTAAAAATAATTTTTTGTTCATTTATGCCATGCCTTGTTTTAAAAAATACTTACAGGACAGGCATGTTGGCTCACACCTGTATTCCTAGCACTTTGGGAAGCCAAGGCTGGAGGATTGCCTGTGCTCAGGAGTTCCATACGAGCTTGGACAACATGGCAAAATCACATCTCTACAAAAAATACAACTAGCTGGGTGTGGTGGTGCGCACCTGTAGTCTCAGCTACCTGGGAGGCTGAGACAGGAGGATTGCTTGAGCCTGGGAAGATGAGGCTGCAGTGATCTGTATTCACGCCACTGCACTCTAGCCTGGGTGACAAAGCGAGACCCTCTCTCAAAACAAAAACAAAAACTCCAAAGATTTGATTATAGGGACCCCATGGGTCCTCTTGGGTTACTGGGGTGCATTAGGGTATCTGTGGATCCCCTTTACTTGCAGGCACAGTCTTGTCTACAGTTTCTGCATACATATTTCACATATACTTTTTGGGGGGACAGTTTCGGGCTTCATCCAATTCTCAGGCAAATTGGGTCCCAAATGGGTTTTAACAACACTGATCTAGGGTAATGATTTCCAATATTTTTGGATCATGGACCCCCAACAGTTGAAAATGGAGCACACAGCTGTATGTTTATGTGTCCCAAAATGCAATTGTGTATGACTGTATGAATATTTCAGGCATATTATAAAACATATATAAGGATAACTGTACACATAAACCTGTCCTCTATTGAAATGTTTTGGGTATGTGCTCTTTGAAGAACGTTGATCAAGGTCTTACTAGGGTAAGAGTCTTTTTCTGATGGAGCACGACACACACATTGGTATTCCCTGCCTTGGTACAAGTGGAATACGGTTTTGCAGACACAGTGGGAGTGAGGATCCTTTGTGGGATTTTGCAATACAAGGTTTCAAGCTGTGTTGCGCTGAAGTATCAACAATCTGTACAAGAGGGCCTGTGGAAATAAGGAGGGACTTAGCCAATTAAATTCTTAATAAATTATTAGCAGATCTGAAAATTATTTGGTATTTAGGACTTAATACTGTTTACTGTAGAAGATAAAATGAAGCTGATTTTAATTCAGTTGATGTTGTTTGAGGAAATGGAGAGTATTTTGAATTAAGAAAATCCTTACTGAATGGAAATAATCAGCACGCAGCACTGCATGGTATCGAAACCTCAATTACTGTTATGAATTTACTAAATGAGTTAACTCTGATTTTTCTCATTGTTTATTGAAATCAGTTCTTAAAAAGGCTGAATCTGATTTCATTGTATTTCTAGGGTGATAAAAGAAAATGTGGCTGAAGTTAACCGAAGTTCAGCTTGCAGTGTAATTCAGAAGAGTTAAGACCAGAAGTACTGGAATCATACTTCCTTTCAGGTCAGTCCGTATCTGCTCATTATTTTCTAACAGATCCTTGAGTATTCATTTCTTCCTAGTTTTTTCTAGTCAATTCTTCCCGATTCTGATTCTGTGGACTGTAATGAACATATGTAATGGTCCCAGTGTTTTGAGTCAGTAGAATATTTATGAACAGTTTATAGCTGAAGCTGAAGCCTCTATAGCTTGGCCTGTCTTCGTAGGAAACCCTGGCATCATGTCTCAGCAAGGCTAGAGGGGACTCTCAGCTTCGCCTTGCCCTCCTCTTTCCTCACTGGTGTAATGCGTATATTGATTTGTCTTCAGGTAAAACTGGACTAAGAGGGGAAATGACATAGAGGTCTTGGAGTGAGGAGAGAGAAAAAAAAGTTCTTTGTAAAAAAATTTCCTGTTGATTTTTAATGACCTCCAAACCTAGAATTTTAAACTTGTGTTCCTTTGGAAAATATGTAATCTCTTTTTTTTTTTTTTGAGACGGAGTCTTGCTCTGTCGCCCAGGCTGGAGTGCAGTGGCGCGATCTCTGCTCACTGCAAGCTCCGCCTCCCGGGTTCACGCCATTCTCCTGCCTCAGCGTCCCGAGTAGCTGGAACCACAGGCGCCCGCCACCACGCCCGGCTAATTTTTGTATTTTTAGTAGAGACGGGGTTTCACTGTGTTAGCCAGGATGGTCTTGATCTCCTGACTTTGTGATCCACCCGCCTCGGCCTCCCAAAGTGCTGGGATTAGAGGCGTGAGCCACCGCGCCCGGCCAGAAAATATGTAATCTTAAAAATGGATCCATTCCTCCTCCTCTGCTTTCTACTTTTTCGGAGAGGGGTCACAATTTTTCGGTTCTTTTGTTATGTCACTCTTAAAATATTATTGAAACATTAATGCAGTCTTTATGACAAAATTCCCATGGGTACATTGTCATCCTAATAGATCCAGAAAGTATTAAGTGTATGTCTTTTCTAGCTTTTGTCTGGTGATACTAAACATTATTGTGTCTTATTCTTGCTGCTACAAGTGGTTCTGGGGACTAGGAGTGACAGTGTTGCCTGAGAGCTTCTTGGAAATGAAGTGTCTCCCACACAGGACACAGAGTCCTGCAAGTCAAAAAGTCCATTTTAACTGTGAAGATTAGGTCCTGTGTACTAATGAAGACGTTTCTTTCTAGGATTTTTGTGCACTTGGTTTGAGATGCACTGATGTATTCTGTAGTTTTGAGAAATTATACCTTTTCAAAGTATCTTGACACCTCATGCAGCACAAAAATGTGACAGCTGTTTTGCATACTGTACCCAGCTCTAGAAAGTTAATCTCAGGCTTTGGTTCTCAGGCCTAGACCAGCAGCATCGCCATCTGGGAGCTTCAGAATGCACATTCTCAAGCCACACCCTCAGCCTATGCAACAGAAATTTTGAGGATGGAAACTAGAGAATAATTTTCTAGTCTATGGAGATTTTATTGAAATTAAACTTTCAAATTGCTGTATTATGTAGGTAACTGAAAATCCAAAGAACGAATCTCATATATGGGTAAGGAAATATATGGGAAAGGAAAAAAAATTGTGTACATAAGCTGTCTGTGGCATAGATCAGGCCTGTGGCATTCTGTGGCCTTCAAAGAGAGAAGAGGAGAGAGATTCTATAAGCTTATCAGGTAGATTTGTCATTGGAACTTTAGGATTTTTAAATTTTGGTTAAAATATGTGAATACTGTTACTTCAGTTAAAGTAACTCCTTTTATAGATTTTACTTTCTAACAAAGTCAGTGAAAAGTAACCGAGGTTCACTCCAGAAACATGTAAAGAAAGTAAAATTATTAAAAGGCCAAATATTTAATTCTTGTGACATTGAATCTGCTTTTATTATAAAGAGTTAAGAAATTGCCATTTCCATGACAGTTTCCTCCATCAACAATCTTAATATTGAAGCTTGAATTTAGGTCTGCTGGTCAGTGATTCTAGTCTAGCAAATTACTTTAGGACTGAAAGCTCTTGTTTCTTTAGAAAAATATACTATGGAGATTAGATCCTGTTTACTAGTGAAGACTCTGTCTCTTTTCCAGGTCAAAACATTTTGTGGGAAATATCCTGTTCGTGACCTAGGAGAAACAAGACAGAAAACAAATCTTACTTCATTTATGAATTTCTTACTCCATACAAGCAGTTTATGGATGTCTGGGCAATCATAGCACTTGCCATTTAAAAACATGCTACAGGGGCACATTTTCTGTGGTTAAAAATGATCTCCAGAATAAGTGTAAACTGCAGTTTTCCTTTGCATCGAGGGTTTTGGCTTTTTATTTGTAAATTAAATCAAGATGTTACCCACTCCTTGGTGTGGTGGTCTTGCTGGTTCGTGTTGGGAAGTAGTATGGCAGCAATGCACAAATTCAGAATAGCCAAGAAATCCCTCCTTTTCAACGCTCTGTGCCTGGAACTATTAGAGGAGTTTTAAAAACCATCCCTCATAGCCCACAATTTTGGGTCAACTCTCAAAATTGGGAATAAGAAAACTGGCATTGTTGGGAGAAAAATCGTTCTTACTGAAGCATGAACTGGCTCAGGCAAGCAAATAGCGGGAGTCGGCACAGGAAGGAGTGTGTGCTGCGGGGATGCGTGGGGGCATCACTTTCAAAACTAAAGTGGTGCCAGGCGGACAGATGAGTCCTTGATCTTGTTTCCTGATCTTGTTTCCATTTGACTGAATTCTGAACCTTCATTGTCTTCACAGTCTTGCCACTTTCCTAGTGAGGCTTTTCCGAACCTGGAAGGAGACGTCTAGAAATCCCAGCTTTGCTGTGTAAGGACCATTAGCTGCAAGTCAGTGGAAGTCTATAGAAAGCAGTGTGAATTCCATAGTGGTCTTGACTTAGCAAGGATTTGGGATAAGTCTAAAACTTCAGACTTAAAGCTTTGAAACATGTTAACTGCATGAAATATTAAACATTTCGAACTTCTTTAGCCTTTGTCATTTTGTGACCCAGGTTTTTCATAGTCTGTTCTATGTCTCCTGCTTTTCCTTGTTTTGCTAATCATCCTCCTTGAGCTCCAGTTTTCATTCTGGGCATCCAATCCAGCCTTTCATGGTGTGTGCTTCATCAGGCCCCTGGTTCACATGCTGAGTGCCTTATAAGCCTGGCCAGCACTAGTATATTCTCATTAACAGTCAGCTTCGTTTGGGAGGGTGCTTCACTTTCAAAGCTACCCAGTATAATGCATACAATGCAGTACAAGCGGAACTCAGAAGTAGCACCTGAGCTTCAAATAGACTCTCCTGATCATTCTACTGAGTAAGATTCTCCACATTTAAGAATCAATACAGGATTTACTTGCGAGGATAGTGTATAAAAATGGAATAGTTTTTCTATTTCTGGACTGAAACCAAACTCCTCATATCTAATTGTAGTTATTCAACATTATCAGAATCCCTATTTATTTTGGCAGAACAGACAAAAGGACGTGGAATGTACTTTCTGCTACAGCCATTACAGCCAACTAGATTTGAGTGCTGCCGCTGGTAAGTTAATTGAATAGCCAAGTTATGTTGTCCTTACCCAAGTAGACAGTGGAAAGGAATAATGGCAGAGGCCATGATGCGAGTCTGGCCACAGCCATGCATCCCATCTGTGGTGATCTTAGTCCTGAGATCACCTATGTCCTAGGCCATGAACTGAATCATGTACTAGTACCATATCTGACTTCGTAGCTTTCCAGGGGAAAAGACTAGGAGATCCGGACATGACTAGGCCTGTGTCCTCAGTCACATAAGCTGTGCTGTGTACACTTGAACTGCACTACACAAGGTTGCCCTGGGCCTTGACCTGTACTTCTAAACATTATAATAAACCTTTTGGTAAGGTGCTGCCTGAGAACTGCTTTGTTTTCCAGAGGGATCATTGCTCAGGCTTTTTCACCCCAAAAATTTGAACTATTTGACGATTCCTATTTGGTTTGGTTTGTATCTTAGAGAGCCCTGCCTTCCTGATAAACAGCAGGTCACCTTCTCATGTGTTCCTCTGAGGCTGTTCATTCACATCTGTAGTTGGACTCCTCCTACTGTCTTCTTTACTGCTCCTGACCTGCACTGCTGCTAACTCAAATCCTCCCTTTTCCCCCAGAAAGCTATGAAATCAGATATACTACATGATTCAATTTAGTTGAAAAAGTCCAATCTTGGCCCTCATTTAGCTAGAAAACCACAAATATCTACTGTCTTTTAAAGTTTTGAGACTTGACTTGAGATATAAAAGGAAACAGACCAACATAGTGTTTTATTGACAAAACCATAGGAAAAGGCAGTTTTAGGATGTAAAGTAAAAATGGTTCTCTGAAATATCTACACAAACGTGAATTCTGAAAAGTTTTCATTAAAATCGTATTTCATACAATTATAAACTAATGAGGAACAAAACAATTTTCAACTTCTCCATAACCCAGACTGAGCTTGATTTATGCTTGCCATACAGAAGCAGGAACTCTTCCCAGACAGGGTGGTGGCTCCCACACAGCTGACAGCCAGGCTTGGCTGTTACCTAAGCCCCATCTTCCCAGTCGGTGTTCAAAACAGGGGCACAAGGTCTGGCTTTTCAAAAAAAAAAAAAAAAGTATAGATTCCAAGAAACTTTTTTTTTTTTTTTTTTGAAACAAGGTCTCATTCTGTCACCCAGGCTGGAGTGCAGCGGCCTTTCACGGCTCACTGCAGCCTTGACCTCCCTGGCTCAAGCAATCCTTTCACCTCAGCCTCCTGAGTATCTGGGACTACAGGCTTGTTCCACCCCGTGTTACCCAGGCTGGTCTCGAACTCCTGGACTTAAGCAATCCTCCAACCTCAGCCTCCAAAGCGCTGGGATTATAGGTGTGAGCCACCACGCTCTGCTAAAAGTTCACATTTAATATTTTCTTTTAGGTCTCATAGTGTACTGGTTTATATTCTTACTACATCTTAGATTCTCTTTTTACCCTTTGAAAAGATAAGTGACTACAGCACATTTACAAAGTGACTGCCATCTCCACCTTTTGTGCTTGGGGAATGTGTGGCAACTGTCTACTAGAAAAAGATCAGGCCTCCCAACCCTTTCAAGGGCAGCAAACCCACACTTTATTTGGTGCTTGGGTAACTTGAATATAACATGGCTCCCTTGCTGTAAGCAAATGTTTTAGAGCTGAATTTTTCTTTTTTCTTTTTTTTTTTTAAACAGAGAAGTTCACCAGGGCTAGTAGAAAATTTCAAGTTAAGAAAATAACTCTTGCTGGGTGCGGTGGCTCATGCCTGTAATCCAAGCACTTTGGGAGGCCGAGGCGGGTGGATCACCTGAGGTCAGGAGTTCAAGACCAGCCTGACCAACATGGATAAACCCCATCTCTACTAAAAATACAAAATTAGCTGGGTGCCGTGGCGGGTGCCTGTAGTCCCAGCTACCTGGGAGGCTGAGGCAGGAGAATCGCTTGAACCCAGGAGGCAGAGCTTGCAGTGAGCCGAGATCGCGCCATTGCACTCCAGCCTGGGCAACAAGAGCGAAACTCCGTCTCCAGAAAAAAAGAAAGTGAAGTCTTTAATTTTCTTAAATAATCCTCATATGTACTATCCACATTGTGGAAAAACTGAAATACGCAGTCTGGACACTGCACTGAGATTCCGGCATACTGGCACAGACACAGCTATGTCGCATCTTACAGACTACAACAGACAACAGGCTTAACTGCAAGAGGTTTACAGACAAAACTTTACATAGATGTGCTAGAAGAATTCCAAACTGCTGTCAAAGAGAGTACAGGAATCGGTCTGAAGAGAACTCCGCCCAGTCCCTTCTGTTTGGTCACTGCAGCTGCACTCTGTATGCACCTATTAGCAACTTAACCTGTTGAAAGAAAAGAATGCAGGTGTCAGTACAGATCCAGATTTCCCCTTTCTTACAAGAAAAAAACCACAAATGGCCAAAATTTGCTTCTATTATTTGGCAATATTTTCAAGTTGCTTACCAATTTACATTGTTAGATCATTGCCATTTTAATTCAAGAAATAATTCCAAGTGCTTATAATTTTATATTACTGTTTTATTAGAGAGACTATTTTGTCCAGCTTCCTTTCATACAAGAGAGGTTAGGGACCGGCCTAAAGACATACATTTGGCAATTCCATACCAAGGCCTAGATCATGATTCAGATGGCTCCATCCTCTAGAGAGGCATTTTTCTCAGCTGCAACCTAGTCCTTTTCCTGCCGCATTATTATGTCTAACACATTGTAAACTGACAGAGGGTGCACCTAGCATCACTACCCTAGGGAGTGCCTGTCTCTAGGACAGGTACACCAGGATTCTTGGAATTTTTTTTCTAATGTTGATAAAGTAATCTGGAGCAACAACTTGAGTAGTGACACTAAATGTGAAGAAAGGACTGTCACCTTGGCAGAGGGTGCTTCTGTCAACCTTATGAAGAGTTTATTGGGACCTGCAACAGGGCTGAATGAGTAAACAAAATGACTGTCCTACAATGGAAAGAGAAAAAAAAAGTCAGTGTTTTCAAACTTACACCAGAAACCCTTAAAACACCAATGATGTAAAAGAATCATAAATAAGTTTTATTTTTTATTTCATAAGTCAAGATGTTGTGGAGGAGGCCAAGGCGGACAATCGCTTGAGCCCAGAAGTTTGAGACTAGCCTGGCCAACACGGTGAAACCCCGTCTCTACAAAAAATACAAAAAATTAGCCGGATGTGGTGGCATGCATTTTTAGTCCCAGGTAGTTAGGAGGCTGAGGTGGGAGGATTGCTTGTGCCTGGGAAGTCAAGACTCCAGTGAGCTGTAATCCACGCCACTGCACTCCAGCCTGGACAACAGAGCGAGACCCTGTCTCAAAAAAAAAAAAGTGATTTATTTTTCCCTTGATTTATTAAAAATATACAAATGACAGAATCAATCTGGGAAATTGGATTAGAATGCCCCTAGCAATATACAGTACAAGTGTTAAAATGTCTATATCTAGCAAATTTTGCTTAATTCAGTCCAAGGAAAGAATTCTAACAGTGGCAAAGTAATTATGTACAAAGAATCTTTGAGATCATTAAGAATTTATATTCAGAACAATGCTGGCCCTAGGACAGTATGGTGAGCACAATTTAAGGCAAAAAATAAGCAGGAAAAATTCCTACTGACAAAACTTAGGATAATTTTACTTTATGGGTATTGCCTCATTCCCAACCACTATTACTGGATCGTTTTCTGAATGCTTATATTTTATTAAGACACAGGAATTTAAAATTAAGTCATCTGTGCTTTTGATTAGAAGAATGTACTTTTCAGTAGTGAAATACAGAGTATCTTACCAGAAAAACAGGAAGCTGAAATTTATCATTCAGAACTACAGCTTGTACACTACACGGTCCACAGAGCCGAGCAATAACTTCTTTACCCAAAAAGTTTGCATGGAAGATAAACAGCAGGATGCCAGAGCCTGAAAATGGGAGATGTATGTGAATTACTTCAAATGCAACCTTCAGTCCCCAGAGGAACACTCAACACCAGATGGAAGCGGGCCCCTGAGCTGGGCCTGGTCAGACAGGCATCACCCACTCTGCCTGGAGGCTCAGAGGAGGCTGGCCCTCTCAAAGCTTGTGTCACCTGGCATTTTTCAACCACAGAACTCTTTTTACCTTTTGCCCAAGTAATCTCTACTGACAGTTCCTGGAAAAGACTTACGTATGATTTTCTACACTGAAGTTATTTAACTGGTATTTAAACACTGCTGCTGAATGTGCACATGTCCCAGGGACATTCCTGTGGTGGGCATCTTTGGGTGTGGGTCTGAGTGGTTTTCCATTTTCTTCCACATACCCTTTTGCCCCTTCCAATTTTTGTGATTAATACATAACCAAAAATTGGCCAGGCATGGTGGCTCATGTCTGTAATCACAGCACTTCGGGAGCCAGAGGCAGGCAGATCACTTGAGGCCCAGAGTTCAAGATCAGCCTGGCCAATATGGTGAAACCCCCATCTCTACTAAGAATACAAAATTTAGCTGGGTATCATGGTGGGCACCTGTAATTCCAGCTACTCGGGAGGTTGAGGCAGGAGAATTGCTTGAACCCGGGAGGCGGAGGTTGCAGTGAGCCGAGATCGCACCACTGCACTCCAGCCTGGGGAACAGTGTGAGACTCCTCAAAAAAAAAAAAGAGTTGGTGGATGCAGACATTGTATACATGCTGAGAAAACTGCAGGCCCAGCAGTTGTAGGTGTCAGTGGGGGCTCAGGTTCACCAGGGCCAGCTCAGGGCATCGTTCTCTGGTGCTCATACCTGGCAATGCAGATGGTCCACCCGAATAATCAAAACTATAAATTATTGAACGCGCACGGTGGCTCACGCCTGTAATCCCAGCACTTTGGGAGGCTGAGGCAGGCGGATCACTTGAAGCCAGAAGGCAGAGGTTGCAGTGAGCCAAGATCATGCCATGCACTGCAGCCTGGGTGACACAGGGAGACTCCATCTCAAAACAACAACAACAACATGATAAGTTCTCTCAATACTAAGATATTACAAACGGCTCTTTCAGGGGCAGGGCTATATGTTCTTAAATACATTTTCCAGGAATGAATACAAAACATTTACAAAATGGGGAACAGGGGTTTCTAAGCAAAAAAAGCCAGAGCCCGGCTTCCTCCCCTCAGCAGACTGCACTGCCTCCACGTCTACCTGGCGCCACGTGTAGAGAGGGCCAGCCGCAGCCCTGCCTGGAGAGGCTCTGTCGAGCAGAGGCTAGAGAGGAAAGTGGCTTCTCCATCTCTTTCCACTCAGCTTTACTATGGAGCAAGACTATTTTTTTCTTTTTCAAAGGGCAAAGACTATTACAAACAACAAAATTCAGGGAAAAAAACATTCTAGGCTTAGAATCTTGACGCCGAATTTTAATAAAACTCATTGAGAAGTAGTGTGATTATTAAGACCTAACTTCATGCTCTATCTGGGTGTTAAAACAGGGATGGGGTGTCAGCTGGATGTCTCTTCCACCAGAGTGGCTCTACTGTTAACCGGTCTGCAGAATTATTACACGTAATGGAATTTCCTTAAAGTTTTGTTCAAAGAAAGGATTCTGTCTAAAAATCTGTTAATATAGTGTCACACTTCACATAGAAAAGTGTGAAGGGAGGCATCGGCTTACCTTCTGGTATGTTCTGTGGGGGTTTGTAATTGAAATCTGTTGAAAAATCTGGACCCTCACAGAGTCGATGACATGCGATTGGAAAAACTGGTTCTAGCAGAGCAAGGCGAGCTTCAAAGTAATCCTTTATTGTCTCTTCTGCTACTCTTGAAAGTCTAAGAAAAAAAAATAGTATGTGTTAACATTAATGTAGAAAAGAACCACAAGCCTGTCGAATACCAGTGAGGGCTTCCCAGGCCAACCTTCCAAACAAAGACCTGCAGCTCTGCCTGCCTCCGCTTTCCAGCTCTACTTCCACCCGGCACCTGACACCCATGTGTCTGTCTTGTTGTCCATCTCAGTGGAATTGAAGTTCTAAGAGGGCAAGTCTCTTCCCCCCACTGCCATTTCCATCTCCCCAGCCTTTAGAACAGTGCCTGGCACAAAGTCTATGCTTAATACATAGTTGTCTAATGAATCAGTGGAAAATCAGAAAGGGGAACCCCTCAGTACTGGGCAAATCAGGAAAGTGGGTCACTCTACTTGCTGGATCTATGCAAACACCCCGTGTGACCAGAGGAGTCGGGACTGCAGCCATCAGCAGCACTGAGTTCAACAGGCACGGTCCCAGAGGCCCACCCGAGACCTGCTACATAAACACCGCCTTGAGTTCGCTACTGTCTGATATATGCGAGTTTCTGATATGTGTTGCCAAAAGAGTTCTTAAGTGATAGAAATACTAAATTGTGTTATAAGTATGAACCTGCAATAAAATAAAATATGATTGAGAATTTATTTGAAAAAGAATGAACTTGAATAAACTAGTAAATCTTGACAACCAACAACAGAATATTAGTCAGTGCTAAACAGAAATGCACTATCAAGACATGGAAGGAATCTCGAATGCCTATTGCTAAATGAAAGAGGCCAACCTGCAAAGACCAAATAATGTGTGATTCCACCTGTTCTGGAAAGGGCAAAATATGAAGGAATTAAATTACTGGTGGTTGTCAGGGGCTGGGGGAGGGAGGGATGAAGAGGTGGAAAACACAGGCTTTTTAAGGCAGTGAAACTATTCTGTATGACACTGTGATAAGGGATGGATGTCATTATGTATTTGTCCAAATTCATAGAATGCGTAACACGAGTGAGCCCTAATGTCAATGCTGCGCTCCAGGGGATTATGCCATGTCCCTGTAGGTTCCCCAGCTGTTATGTCCCACTGTGGGTGACTGGGATCTCGACAGTCAGGGAGGATGGCGGTGGGGAGGCTTGGAAATCTGTACCTTCCGCTCAACTTTGCTGTGCTTAAAAGTGTTGCAAAAAATAAAGTCTATTAAAAAGAAAGACAAATGTTTAAAGTTTCTTTCTTTTTTTGGTGGTGGGGGGCGGAAGCAGAGTGTTGTTCTGTCGCCCAGGCTGGAGTGCAGTGGTGTGATCTCACTCAGGTCACTGCAACCTCCGCCTCCCGGGTTCAAGCGATTCTCCTGCCTCAGCATCCTGAGTAGCTGGGGTTACAGGTACCCGCCACCACGCCCGGCTAATTTTTGTATTTTTAGTAGAGCCAGGGTTTCACCATGTTGGCCAGGATGGTTTCAAATTCCTGACCTTAAGTGATCCACCCGCCTCGGCCTCCCAAAGTACTAGGATTACAAGCGTGAGCCACTGCGCCCGGCCAAGTTTAAATGTTTTTAAGAAAACCTTTGCTAACCAAATTAAGAGCATACTTAATATTTAAGGAAAATACTCCCTGCCAGTGTTAAGTTTGAAATTTTCTGAGAGTTAAATAACTTGCAGAAAAATAATTCATATGCCATTTATTAAATCTGTGATCTACTGGAAACAAAACCATCAGGACTTGTGCTGGATGTTTTTCTGAGCAGTTACACACAGGCCACTCCAATTATAATGTCTCTACATAAACAGATGTATGATATGGGACTTAACCATGGCACAGTCGCTTCTCACTTACGTCTCTAAATGGTTCTTCAGCAAGTCGTACACAAGCACATTGTTAGACTGCTTCGCAAAGTGCAGGGCACTATTCTGGTGCTTTGACAAAATATTGCAGTCAGCTCCACATTCAATTACGAGTCGTACGATGTCTGAATTTCCTCTTTTACAGGCCTACGTCAGGTAAAAAGGAGTAACAATTACTTAGCTGTAAACTGTGGCATGGGAGCTGGTCCCTTCTCCATACATGCCTGGGGGTTCTGTGAAGAGAGGGCACAGGCCAGGGAAGAAGGATAGAGAACTTTTGGGGCTCGTCAGGCCACAGCGTTAGGAGTCACACAGCATTGCTTAAATGCAAGTGGGGAGTATCTTTGACTCAGGGGCCAACATAAAAATCTGTGTGCTACGTTCAGTTAATATCTTCACTGAGTTTTCAGGAAATGGGCAACTTCAAAAAGGATGCTTCCAGTCCCAAGACAGAACAGACACCAGGCCTTGCTAAGCAGTCCCCTGCTGCCCTCTGTCCATGCCACGCTGTCCCCCGTGAGCCAGCCCCTCAGCAGAGGTATAGAGATACGTAAGCCTGGCCTTCACTGTAGACAGCTTTGTCTCAGGAATCTCAAAAACACCTCTCAGGACCACAAAACACCCTCGAACTGTCCCCAGCTGCTGCTTTAAAGGAGACAACCCAAGCACAGATCTGAATCTGAACCTGCAAATGTACGATGGAGCTGTGGCACAGCGGACAGACTGTCTCCTTCTCTCTGTCACTTATTAGCCACGTGACTTCAGATAAGTCCCTTAATTCTTCTGAGTGGCATGTTTCCATTTGCGAAAAGAGGATAAGGGTGCCTGTGCCTCCCTACCCTGAGAGGCAGATGCTGGGGCAGCAGCGTCACTTTGCAGAGCAGCCTCCAGGAGCAGTGGCACTCCCGCAGCCCTAGGAGGAGCCGCCACACTACCCCGACAACGGTGTCAGCCAGTGCTTCTGGCAGGGGGAACTCTGTCATCAGGGGAGCCTGGGCAATGCCTGAGACCTTTCTGGTTGTTACCCTGGGCGTCCAGTGCAGAGGTTAGGGACGCCGTCCAGGACAGGCTCGGGACAGAGCGAGTGGCCCACATTGCAGCCACGGGGAGGGTGAGAGGCCCTTCTGGGACCAACAGAGCCTGCAGTGACAGGCGAGGGCAGTCCCTCTGCACCTGCCCACTCTGGTAAGGACCAATGTTACACACTTTCTCCTCAGATAAAAAGGTTTTTAATTTCTGAAAATCACTATGTTTACATCTTCTCATTCTAAAACTCAAACTTCAACATGCTAAATCCTGAAAGCAATTAAAATACAGCTTTTCAGGAACAAACACTTAAATAAACCTCATGGCAGATAAAGGCAGTCTACTGAATTCAGACCCAGTGAAATAAGTGCTACATGTCCGCTCGGGGAAGAAACACCACGCCCTCCCCAACCCACTTCCAGAGCCATCTCCCCTCTGCACCCCACTCCCCAACTCAACACATGTACCTCAGCAAGGCACACAGCCCTGAGGTGCTGACCCGGGGCACTCCCGCCTGCCTTCTGCCTGCTTGTATGGGGGAGGTGCTGCCAGCCCGCGGACCACTTCCTCCTCCTCCTCTGCTTCTCCCCACGCAGGCTCTTTCCATCTATGGCCCTTTTCTCCTTTCCAATTCCCCATGGATGACCCCACTCTCAACCTATGGCTACGGTCACTGTTGCAGAGCTGGACAGCAACAAACCTGAATCTCCAGCCCACACCTCTCTCCTGAGCCTAGATGCCCCTGTGAAATGTACAGAGGTGACATCTACACGACCCAACGCCCAACTCCCCCAGCTCTGCCACCCATGCCCCAACTTAGGAAATGGGATGCCCAGGCGTCACCTCCAGTTACCAAGCTCTTACCAAGTGGGCACCTCACCCACTCCATCCCTCCTGCCACTCCTGAGGTACAGACTTCTGTTATTTCACATAATCTGGAGACCCTCCTGACAAGTTTGCAAACTAGCTTGTCAATCTATGCCCCTTCTGTACTAAGAAGCATTAAAATACACAAATGAAAACCCTCTAATCCGATTCTACCCTTCTTCAGCTTCAACCTTGCTGTGGCTCCCCAGTGCCCTCAGGACGAACTCCCTAAGGCTTGGTATGAGGGGGCTTCTGTGCCCACCCACCTCTCTCATGCTCTAAATGCACCTGCGTGGCTGCAGTTCAGGGTACACCTGGTCATCTGTCACCAAGATGATGCTTGCAGAGGCTACCTCTGCTCCACACAAGACAACCACAGAAACAAATGAAGGGAAACAAAGACAAACCTCAGGCCCCCAAACAAAATGAACATTTCCATGAACCAAAAGGAAAGTGCTTGAGGCCAGGAGTTCAAGACAAGCCTGGGCAACACAGTGAGACCTTGTCTCTAATAAGAAAAAAAATGGCTGGGTGTGGTGGCTCGCACCTGTAGTCCCAGCCACTCGGGAGGCTGAGGGAGGCACCTGAGCTCTGGAAGCCAAGGCATCAGTGAGTCATGATGGTGCCACTGCACTCCAGCCCGGGCGACAGAAGGAGACTGTTTATGGGCCTCGTGCGGCAGAAGACAAAGGACAGGTGGTCCAGGCCATCAGAAGAGGGTTCACAGTGAGACTTGATGCCAGGTGCCCTGCAGACCCAGGGCCTGGCTGTGCTCTTTTGCTTACTGGGGACAGCGGCTGGAATGGGCGCTGTGGGCAGGCCCCCGCTTGGCTCAATGGCTTACACGGAGCCAAGCATCCCAGGACAGAAAGAGGACAGGTCCCCACGGGGAGCTGAGCCGGCCACCACTGGCTGGGTGTCTGGACCTGCTAATCCTAACAGCATCCTGGGCCAGGAACCCACAACTGCTGCAGAGGAACCAACCAGACCTGGCAGGGCCCCCTAAGACAAATGCCAAACTGCTGACCTTTCTCTCAAAACCTGTCTGCAAACCACGTTCCAGAACACAGGAACAAGCCCGAGGCAACAAATTCACCAACATAAAATGACGAACACACAGAGTGCACGAGGAACTCCGTCCCACCCCCAGGCCTGCACCTTCGAGGCCAGCAGCCTCCCTGCTGCTCCAGCTGCGGCCGGAGTGCTCCCTCCCGGCTGACTTGACTGCCGTTTAGGACACAGTGTGGCACCTGCCTCATCCACCCTAAGGATTGTCAGGGTCCCCAGGGCCCAGCTCGGAGCACTTCCCTGTGACCTCATGGCTCTCTGTGCCTGTTCTGATCACACCACTGCCCACACTGAGCTCTCACTGCTACCCTGCCAGCCCGCTTCTCCTTCTCCCCTGCAAGCGGCTGGACTCTAGGACTGTCTTGGTACCCACTTTGTTCTCAGTCCCCAGCACAGTGCCTGGCAGTGGCAGATGCCAACACGAGCACCTGCCAACGTAGTGAAGAAAGGGATGACCTGCAGGAGGGATTTACCTTCATCAGTGCAGTCTCACCATTGCTTTGCTGGACATTTACAAAAGCTCCTGCTTCCAAAAGAATAGCCACTGTTGTTAAAAAGTTCTATGAAAAGAAAAAAAGGCAAATTTAATTTCCCAAATTATTTAAAAGACAGTTTTCAGATATTTTGAAATTTTTAGTCATCAGGAAAAATACCCAGCAGGTTCTATCACAAGTGGTTGCGGGCTGCAGCATTCCCGTGTGGCCACGGGGGTGCACCCCGCCCCACAGAGGCCCAAACGTGGCCACTCACTGTGCTGCCAGCAACTGCGAATGGAACCGCTAGCTCCAACCTAAGAACCTCTGCATATAAATCCTTTAAAAAGATAATATATGGAAACATTTCAACTAAATTATTAACCAAAAGGAATACAAATACCATTTATTCGAAAAAATTAAATTATCTAAGATTAAAATTAATATTAGTACTTTAATCAGAGTATTTTAATATAAATTACTTCCAACGAGATAAATCATGTTTTGAAATGTGATTACAATGTACTACTGATGATAAATCCATTCATTACATGTCACAGATCAACTGAAACATGAAATTAAAAAGTTACTCCAGCTGGGTGCGGTGGCTCATGCCTGTAATCCCAGCACTTTAACTGAGGCAGGAGGATCACTTGAGCCCAGGCTGGGCAACACAGTGAGACCATGTCTTTACAAAAATTTTTAAAATTAGCCAGGTGTGGTGGTACACACTTAGTCCCAGCTACTTGGGAGGCTGAGGCAAGAGGATTGCTTGAGTCCAGGAGTTTGAAGCTACAGTGACCACCTGTACTCCAACCTGTGTGACAGAGTGAGACCTTATTTCTAAAAATAAATTTTTAAAAAGCTATGGGACTGTGTGACAGCCGGGCGCGGTGGCTCACGCCTGTAATACCAGCACTTTGGGAGGCCAAGGCAGGCAGATCACGAGGTCAGGAGATCGAGACCATCCTGGCTAACATGGTGAAACCCCATCTCTACTAAAAATACAAAGAAATTAGCCGGGTGTGGTGGCAGGTGCCTGTAGTCCCAGCTACTCAGGAGGCTGAGGCAGGAGTGAACCCGGGAGGTGGAGCTTGCAGTGAGCTGAGATCGTGCCACTGCACTCCAGCTATATTTCACTACCAAAGAGATCCTCTCAGTCCATTGGCAGGAATACCATGAAAGCTCTGAAACTGATGCATGAGAAGCCACAAACCTTCTCTGCAGCATGAATGAGGGCGGTGGTCCCATTCTTCTGCCGACCGTTCACTTTCGCGCCTTTTGTGATGAGGAGTCGCAGGAGGTCGTCCTGCCCTCCCGCGGCGGCAAGCATCACCAGTGTCATTCCACTGGAATCCTGTGTTGGTTTGTTAAATAAAAAACGTGTTAGTCTTTAGTCAGAACAATTTCAGAACCAAGTCTTCTCACTCGAGATGTTTCAATGTGAAATCACTAATAGGCACTGATTTAGGCATCTACTTAGGATTTTCACTAAAATATCCCAACCATCAGAAGCTACTAGCTTTTAGAGTATCTTTTCACATATGAATGTTTGCATAAAATTTTACAACTTTCCTCTATAGGCCTACCTTGTTTCACTGAGCTTTGCTTTACTGCACTTCACAGGGACTGTGTTTTTTACAAAGGGAAGGTTTGTGGTAACCCTGCCACAAGCACGTTTATTCACATCATTACCCCACAGCATGTGCTCATTTTGTGTTGTTGTGTCAGCATTTTTTAGCAATAAAGTGTTGTAAATTAAGATATATAGGTTTTTTAAAAGAAGTAATGCTATTCACATTTAGACTACAGTATAGTGTAAACCTAAATTTTATATGCACCAGGAAACCAACAAATTTGTGTGACTCGCTTTATTCCAACAGTCTGGAACCAAACCCACAATATCTCCAAGGAATGCTTCAATTTTTTTTGTTGGTGTTGTTTTTCTTTCTTTCTTTTTTATTGAGACAGGGTGTTGCTATGTCAGCCCAGGCTGGTCTCAAAACTCCTGGTCTCAAGCACTCCTCCTGCCACAGCCTCAAGTAGATGGGATTACAGGTGCATGCCACCACGCCCAGCTCTCATTTTTGTATCTTCTTTTTGTTTTGTGTATTAAATCCTAAAGGCACATGAAAAGTTTGCACCATACAAAATGAACAGTGAATTTTTGGGGGGCATACGATCAAATTTTCTACCTAGAAAATCCAAAACAAGTAACTTAAAAACTATAAGAATTTCATTAAATGACTGGAGTTACACACACTTATGTGTACAAAGACATCCACAGCTTTACCATCGACAAGCAATAACCAGTTAGAAAACAAAATGTAAATGAAAAAAGACTCTAATGACCATTATAAAACATATAGGCATACATCTATAGGAAATGTGCAACGTCTATATGAATGAAAAAACCCATAGAACTTTGCTTAGGGATATAAATGAAGAGCTGAGTGAATGTAGAATTAGCATGTTCCTAGACAGAAGATGCAAAATGTAAATGTCAATTCTCAATCTATATTATTTCATGCAATTTTAATCAAAATCCCAATAATTTTGTGAATTGTAATCCCAAAGGATTAAACCTAAAAAATCCACAGCTAAGCTAAAAAACTAAAGAATATAAAAATATTTTCTAAGCAAGACAAGATACCCAAAAGCCATAAATGTAAAAGATCGACAGATATGATTGCCTAAAACTAAAAATCTTCAAGCAATACAAGACTCAAACACAAACCTAAAATCTAGGGAGAAAGGGTCAATATGCTTCCATTAAAAAATCCATACGTGGCCGGGCGCGGTGGCTCACGCCTGTAATCCCAGCACTTTGGGAGGCGGAGGCAGGCAGATCACAAGGTCAGGAGATCGAGACCATCCTGGCTAACATGGTGAAACCCCGTCTCTACTAAAAAAAAAAAAATACAAAAAATTAGCCGGGCGAGGTGGCAGGCGACTGTAGTCCAGCTACTCGGGAGGCTGAGGCAGGAGAATGGCGTGAACCCGGGAGGCGGAGCTTGCAGTGAGCTGAGATCACACCACTGCACTCCAGCCTGGGCAACAGAGCGAGACACTGTCTCAAAAAAAAAAAAAAAATCCATACATATCAGTATGAAAAATCCCCAGCTACAACAGGAGAGATGGACCATTGTTGTAAATGGGACAACCATCAAAGAAACACAAATGGCCACAGGAAAATGGTCTCACTCTACGCTCTCAAGAGTGGCAGAGGGTAAACCACATACAAAACAGGTAGACTATAACCAAACAAAACCATCACTTTTAGAGGGGAGGGGGTTGGAATTAAAGGGACTATAACTGTACATTTATAGGGTTCTACAATTTTTTTATTTTACAAAGTGAACGTGCATTATTATTATTATTTTTTTTGAGATGGGAGTCTTGCTCTGTTGCCCAGGCTGGGGTGCAGTGGTGTGATCTCCACTTACCACAGCCTTGACCTCCCAGGCTCAGGTGATCCCGTCACTTCAGCCACCCAAGTAACTGGGACCAAAGGTGTACACCGCCATGTCCAGCTAATTTTTGTATTTTTTGTAGAGTTGGGGTTTCACCATGGAGCCCAGGCTGGTCTTGAATTCCTGGGCTCAAGCAATCCTCCTGCCTCGGCCTCCCAAAGTGCTGGGATTACAGGTGTGCACCACCACGCCCAGCCTTTTGTAATTAAAATAAATGAAAAGTTAAACTGAATTCTTTCAAGTGTTACTTTCCATTTTCCTTTCATGAGATTTTTCAACGACATATTACCTCTTGGTCCAGGTTATATTCTTCATTTGAATTAAGTGCAACTTTTACAGTAATATAATCCCCATTTTTCACAGCATCCCTTAACACATCTAAAATGAAAGAAAAAATAAGTTAGATTTTATAAATCTAGATTTGTGAAAGGGATTTCAGTATTTCCAAAACTACTCACTACTTGGAATTGCATCTGTTGCAGCAAAATTCTCATCTTTCCCATCAAGGTGCTTTTGGAAGTCTTCTAACTTCATCCATTCCAACTGCAGGTCCATGCCCAAACTCAGAATCTGCTGCCTGCCATCTGGAACACACAATAGCCTTGTTAACATACATTTGTCTGAAGTATAAAAAACCCACAATGTTGTTTATGAAATTTGTGGTGTCTTAACCAAAGCTTTATGTACACTTTTAACACAAGTCATTGTATAATGGAGTCTTTTAATTGATAAAATCCCCAATTTTCTTTGGGAAGTAATATGAACGATCCACATTTAGAAGCCATGGTACTCTGAAGGCATAAAGATAAATAGGTAACCTGTCATTGTAAAATAGTGAAGGAAGAATTTTAAGACTAAGTAGCTCAAAGGAAGGAGGGATCGGGGATCTGGTAAGAGGAAATGCAATTCTAATGTGACTTTTCTCCCTTACACCATTCTTCTTGGACATACGCTGCTTCCAACCATGTACAGATAAAGCCATTCTCAGCATGTGAGCTATCCCAGCATGTGAGTCAAAGGCACTGCTTATGGATCCTTCCAGACTCCCACAGGCCCCTACGTCTGGAAGCCTCCTGCTCCCAGTGCCCTGGCCCACACCCACCCCCCTGTGAGGTATTGCTAGAGTCTTCCCCGACAGGACCTACAGGCACGGGAACACTGAGGACGCATGTGTTCAGCCTTTATCACCACTGCAATCAGTCACAGACTTCAGTGCAGCTCATTTGGGAGTAATTCACAATGGTTATGTGCTTTTTTTACAAGTGAAAAACAGAACTACTTGATGGTAGAGTTAAAGGATTTTCACCTGAAACCAGTTCCTCAAACTATATAGATGATGTTAGGCAGATGGCCTGGCCACAGAGATAAAGTTTGTAAAACATATGCAATAAATGAAGAACTTTTCCAAAGCCCTCAACTCAAACTAACACTTCCGCTAACTCTGAGAGCTGACAGCAGAAAAACAGCACAGCCTCTGGGCTGTCCATCCTGGTGCAGCATCCCAGGTCTATCAGCAATGGTAATAGTGAAAGCCACTAGCAATCATAAGACATGTTAACTTATTTACATGAATGGATTTATTTCCTCCATACACAATAACCTGTAAGGGGAGACATGTTACAGATGAGAGAGGCTGGGAGAGGCTCCAGGGTTTGCTCAGAGACACACAGCAGTGAGTGGCAGAGCCAGTCTTCTTATTCAGGTGTCTGAGTCCCCCATGAAGCCTCCACCTGCTATGCCCCATGACCCATCCCACCACTGAGGAAGCAATGTGGAAAGATTGTGGAAGCAGAACAGATGAGGTCTTTATGAACTGAGATAATACCACCAAACTCACAGGACTGCTGTAAGAACAGAGAGCATGCCTAGACCAGAACCACTGGAAAGGCTGAGCTGCAGCTCAGATTGTGGTCTCTAACAAAGCAAACTGGTTCAAAACCCATGTTCATTCCTGACAAGTGTGGGTCTTGCCTCTGGACCTGATATGCTTGATTTTCTTTTCTTTTTTTTTTTGAGACGGAGTCTTGCTCTGTCCCCAGGCTGGAGTGCAGTGGCGCCATCTCGGCTCACTGCAACCTCCACCTCCCAGATTCATGTGATGTCTGTGCCTTGGCCTCCTGAGTAGCTGAAATTGCATGAGCTATGTTTTGCTCAAGCGCAAAAAAAAAAACAGCTATTTTTTTCCTCATGCAAAAAAAATTTTGCCTGGCTAATTTTTGTATTTTGTAGTAGAGATTGGGTTTCACCATGTTAGCCAGGCTGGTCTCAAACTTCTGACCTCAAATGATCTGCCTGCCTCAGCCTCCCAAACTGCTAGGATTACAGGCGTGAACCACCGTGCCTGGACCCTAAAACTGTTTTCTAATAAAAATGGCATATATACATTTTAGTAACTTTCAAGCAATCAAGAAATCTTTAAAATTTTCTCCATACAGGCCTTTTTTTTTTTTTTTTTTTTTTGAGACAGAGTTTTGTGCTGTTGCCCAGGCTGGAGTGCAGTGGCACTATCTCAGCTCACTGCAACCTCCACCTCCTGGGTTCAAGCAATTCTCCTGCCTCAGCCTCCTGAGTAGCTGGGACCACAGGCGTGTGCCACCACAACCGGCTAATTTTTGTATTTTTAGTAGAGACGGGGTTTCACCATGTTGGCCAGGCTGGCCTCGAACTCCTGACCTCAAGTGATCCACCCTCCACAGTCTCCCAGGATTACAGGCATGAGCCACTGTGCCTGGCCCATCTTTTATGAACAATATTCTAAGCAATCTTTTAAATCTTTTAAATGTGTTGCTATTGAAAACTGTATGTTTTTATTTTTTATTTTTGAAAGAAAGTCTCACTCTTGTCCCCCAGGCTGGAGTGCGATGGCACGATCTCAGCTCACTGCAACCTCTGCCTTCCCGGTTGAAGCGATTCTCGTGCCTCAGCCTCCCGAGCAGCTGGGATTACAGACATGTGCCACCACGCCCAGCTAATTTTTGTATTTTTAGTAGAGATGGGGTTTCACCATGTTGGCCAGGCTGGTCTCAAAATCCTGACCTCAAATGAGCCACCCGCCTCGGCCTCCCAAGGTGCTGGGATTATACGTGTGAGCCACCGTGCCCGGCCCAAAAACTGTATCTTTTAAAAAATACATTTATTATTTATGTAGAAATGTATATAGGTTTAAAAAAGAAAATTGGCTTTTGTCACTGATCTTACATCCAGTCACCTTGCTAAATTTTTAATACTTCTAATAATTTATTTGTAGATTTTAGGTTTTTAATATGAATCTGATGACGACAGCTTTTTTTTTTTTTTGACAACAGTCTTGCTCTGTCGTCCAGGCTGAAGTGCAGTGGCACGATTTTAGCTCACTACAATCTCTGCCTCCTGGGCTCAAATGGTCCTCCTACCTTAGCCTCCTGAGTAGCTGGGACTACAGGTATGTGCCATCCTGCCTGGCTTATTTTATTTTATGTTATTTTATTACGTTGTTGTTGAGACGGAGTTTTGCTCTTGTTGCCCAGGCTGGAGTACAATGGCGCGATCTCGTCTCACTGTAACCTCCACCTTCCCGGATTTAAGCGATTATCCTGCCTCAGCCTCCCAAATAGCTGGGATTACAGGCATGCGCCTAATTTTGTATTTTTTGTAGAAGTGGAGTTTCACCATGTTGCCCAGGCTGGTCTCAAAACTTCTGAGCTCAAGCGATCTGCTTGGCCTCTCAAAGCGCTGGGATTATAGGTGTGAGGCATCCCGCCTGGGTGACAGCTATTTCCCCTCCCCGTTCCTTTCCAATGCCTATGCCTTTTTTATTTCTTTGTCTTACTGTACTGAGTAGACCTTAGTATAATGTTGAATAAAAGTGCTGACAGAAGGCATCCTTGTATTATTCCTGGTTTAAAATCAATGTTTCTGGCCAGTCATGGTGGCTCATGCCTGTAGTCCCAGCACACTGGGAGGCTGAGGCAAGTGGATCACTGGAACCCAGGAGTTCAAGACCAGCCTGGGAAACATGGTGAAACCCATCTCTATAAAAAATAAAATCAAATCAATGTTTCTAATGTTTCACCATTATAACTCATGCTGCTAAAGGGTTTTTTGGTGGTGGTGGTGGTGGTGTTTTGAGACAGGGTCTCACTCTGTTACCCAGGCTGGAGTACAGTGGTGTTATCATGGCTCACTGCATCCTCGAACTTCCGGGCTCAAGTGGTCCTCCTGTCTCAGCCATCCAAGTAGCTGAGGCTATAGGCAAATACTACCACACCCAGCTAATTTTTTAATTTTTTGTACAGACAGGGTCTTGCTTTCCCAGGCTAGTCTTGAACTGCTGGGCTCAAGTGATCCTCTCATTTCAGCTCCCAAAGTGTTAAGATTGTAGGTGTGAGCCACCACACCTGGCTTATGTTGCTAAAGGTTTAATGTCCTTTATCAATCGAGAAAGCTCCCTTTATTCATAATTTGTTTTTACTTTTTAATCCAGAATGCTGTTAAATCAATTTCTCCTTTATAATTTGTAGGAAAAACCCAACGTGATCATGAGATTTTTTTTTAAACAGGGCCAGATTAAATTTGCTAATATTTTGTGGGGGATTTTGCGTGTGACTTCATTTAGTGAGCTTGGCCTGTCATTTTTCTTTTTTTTGAGATGGTGTGTCGTTCTTGTTGCCCAGACTGGATTGCAATGGTTTCATCTCAGCTCACTGAAACCTCTGCCTCCTGGGTTCAAGCGATTCTCCTGCCTCAACTTCCTGAGTAGCTGGGATTACAGGCATGTGCCACCACATCCAGCTACTTTTGTATTTTTAGTAGAGAGAGGGTTTTTCCATGTTGGTAAGGCTGGTCTCGAACTCCCGACCTCAGGTGATTCACCCGCCTCGGCCTCCCAAAGTGCTGGGAATACAGGCATGAGCCACTGCGCCCAGCCTTTTCTTATATATAGTTTTTGTCTGGTTTTGGTACTGAAGTTATGATGGTCTCCCAGAATAAGTTAGCATTAGCATTCTTTGTCTATTTTTAGAACGACTTTTATAAGTTTGGTAGCCTTTGGTTTGAGAAACCCATCTGGCTTGGTATTAAATTTATGAGGCTGTTTTTATTATTCCACGTTCTTTTTTTTATTATTATACTTTAAGTTCTGGGGTACATGTGCAGAGCGTGCAGGTCTGTTACATAGGCATACACATGCCATGGTAGTTTGCTGCACCCCTCAACCTGTCATCTACATTAGGTGTTTCTCCTAATGCTATCCCTCCCAGAGCCCCCTACCCCCCGACAGGCCCTGGTGTGTGATGTTCCCCTCCCTGGGTCCATGTGTTCTCCTTGTTCAACTACCACTTATGAGTGAGAACATGTAGCGTTTAGTTTTCTGTTCTTGTGTTAGTTTGCTGAGAATGATGTTAGTCTGACAGGCTTCCCTTTGTGGGTAACCTGACTTTTCTCTCTGACTGGCCTTAACATTTTTTCCTTCATTTCAACCTTGGTGAATCTGATGATTACGTCTTGGGGATGCTCTTCTTGAGGAGTATCTTAGTGCTGCTCTCTGTATTTCCTGAATTTGAATGTTGGCCTGTCTTGCTAGATTGGGGAGGTTCTCCTGGATAATACTCTGAAGAGTGTTTTCCAACTTGGTTCCATCCTCCTCGTCACTTTCACGTACACTAATTAAACGTAGATTTGGTCTTCTCACATAGTTCCATATTTCTTGGAGGCTTTGTTCATTCCTTTTCATTCTTTTTCCTCTAATCTTGTCTTCTCGCTTTATTTCATTAAGTTGATCTTCAATCTCTGATATCCTTTCTTCCGCTTATCGATTTGGTTATTGATACTTGTGTATGCTTCATGAAGTTCTCGTGCTGTGTTTTCAGCTCCATCAGGTCATTTCTGTTCTTCTCTAAACTGGTTATTCTAGTCAGCAATTCCTCTAACCTTTTCTCAACGTTCTTAGCTTCCTTGCATTGGGTTAGAACATGCTCTTTTAGCTCAGAGGAGTTTATTACCCACCTTCTGAAGCCTACTTCTGTCAATTCGTCAAACTCATTCTCCGCCCAGTTTTGTTCCCTTGGCGAGGAGTTGTGATCCTTTGGAGAAGAGGTGTTCTGGTTTTTGCAATTTTCAGACTTTTTGCACTGGTTTCTCCCCATCTTTTTGGAGTTATCTACCTTTGGTCTTTGGTTGGTGACTTTCAGATGGGGTGTCTGAGTGGACATCCTTTTTGTTGATGTTGATGCTATTCCTTTCTGTTTGTTAGTTTTCCTTCTAACAGGCACCTCTGCTGCAGGTTTGCTGGAGGCCCACTCCAGACTCTGTTTGCCTGGGTATCACCAGCGGAAGCTGCAGAACAGCAAAGATTGCTGCCTGTTCCTTCCTCTGGAAGCTTCGTCCCAGAGGGGCACCCGCCAGATGCCAGCTGGAGCTCTCCTGTATGAGGCGTCTGTTGGCCCCTACTGGGAGGTATCTCCCAGTCAGGAGACATGGGGGTCAGGGACCCACTTGAGGAGGCAGTCTGACCCTTAGCAGAGCTCAAATGCTGTGCTGGGAGATCCACTGCTCTCTTCAGAGCCGTGAGGCAGGGACGTTTAAGTCTGCTGAAGCTGTGCCCACAGCCGCCCCTTCCCCGAGTTGCTCTGTCCCAGGGAGATGGGGGTTTTATCTATAAGACCCTGACTGTGGCTGCTGCCTTTTTTCCAGAGATGCCCTGCCCAGAGAGGAGGAATCTAGAGAGGCAGTCTGGCCACAGCAGCCTTGCTGAGCTACGGTGCGCTCCTCCCAGTTCGAACATCCCGGAGGCTTTGCTTACACTATGAGGGTAAAACCACCTACTCAAGCCTCAGCAATGGCGGACACCCCTCCTCCCACCAAGCTCAAGTGGCCCAGATTGATCTCAGACTGCTGTGCCGGCAGCGAGAATTTCAAGCCAGTGGATCTTAGCTTGCTGAACTCTGTGGGGGTGGCACCCGCCAAGCCAGACCACTTGGCTCCCTGGCTTCAGCCCCCTTTCCAGAGGAGTCAACGGTTTTGTCTCGCTGGCGTTCCAGGTGCCACTGGGGTATGGAAAAAAAACTCCTGCAGCTAGCTCAGTGTCGGCCCAAACAGCCACCCAGTTTTGTGCTTCAAATCCAGGGCCCTGGCGGCATAGCCACCAGAGGGAATCTCCTGGTCTGTGAGTTGCGAAGACCATGGGAAAAGCACAGTATCTGGGCCAGAGTGCACCGTTCCTCATGGCACAGTACCTCAGGGGTTCCCTTGGCCAAGGGAGGGAGTTCCCCGACCCCCTGCATTTCCCGGGTGAGGCAACGCCCGACCCTGCTTTGGCTCACCCTCCGTGGGCTGCACCCACTGTCCAACCAGTCCCAATGAGATGAACCGGGTACCTCAGTTGGAAATGCAGAAATCACCTGCTTTCTGTGTCAATCTCGCTGAGAATTGCGGAATGGAGCTGTTCCTATTCGGCCATCTTGCCAGCAATCCCGTATTTCATGTTCTTTTTTTATTTTGAGATGGAGACTCGCACTGTTGCCCAGGCTGGGGTGCAGTGATGTGATCTTGGCTCACCACAACCTCTGCCTCCTGGGTTCAAGCGATTCTCCTGCCTCAGCCTCCCGAGTAGCTGGGACTACAGGCACGTGCCACCATGCCTGGCTAATTTGTTTTGTATTTTTAGTAGAGACGGGGTTTCAGCATGTTGTCCAGGCTGGTCTCGAACTCCTGACCTTGTGATCTGCCCGCCTCGGCCTCCCAAAGTGCTGGGATTACAGGCGTAAGCCACCGTGCCCAGCCCTTTAACAGTTGTGACTGTTCAGTCTTGTTTGGATCAGTCTCATTATTTTTTTCCCAAGGAATTTTTCCATGTCATTCAGTTTTCAAACCTCTTTTTCAATTTTAGAGATGAAGTCTTGCTACGTTGACCAGGATGGAGTACAGTGGCTATTCACAGTTACAATCTTAGCATAATATAGCCTCAAACTCCTGGGCTTATTGATCCTCCTGCCTCGCTTCCAGAGTAGCTGTGACTATAGGCACATGCCACCATGCCCAGCCAGTTTTCTTTTTTTTTTTTTTTGGAGGTGGAGTCTCACTGTGTCACCCAAGCTGGAGTGCTGTGGTGTGATTTCAGCTCACTGCAACCTCCGCCTCCCAGGTTCAAGCAATTCTCCTGCCTCAGCCTCCTGAGTAGCTGGGAATACAGGTGCACACTGCCACGCCCAGCTAAGTTTTTGTATTTTAGTAGAGATGGGGTTTCACTGTGTCGCCCAAGCTGGTCTCCAACTCCTGAGCTCAGGCAATCCACCTGCCTCAACCTCCCAAAGTGCTGGGACTACAGGCCACTGTGCCTGGCCGCCTAGCTAGTTTTCAAATCAACTGGTAAGAAATTGCTCATAGAATTTTCATCTTTTAAATCTGTACACAACCTGTAATCGTACCTCTTTTTCATGTGTTTCTTTTGTTCTCAACAAACTGTGTCAGAGGCTTATTTTATAGAAAACCAGGAATCCACTTCTGGCTTTACTGATGTACTGATGTTCCCCTACTGTATCTGTTTTTTACTGCCTGGTATCTCAACAGCAGTGTTACTATTTGGCATCTGCCCTCTGGGTGACCTACCTCTTCCTCCTTGCCCACTGGTACCAGAAATTACCCTAATTTCCTGCAAGCTCAGCAATACATCCAAAAGCACATTTTCCCTCGGTATCCAAGATATAGTCATTTTTGTAGTATAAGGGTTTCCCAGGCGATCTAGTCTGTCATATATTCCGAATTTTTCAATTCTCAACTGTTTCTCAAGATTCACAAATTATACAAAGTTTTATTAGACTAACCTCTCTGATTTATTAGGTCCTAGTTATAAACATGTATGTACACTTTTTAGCACTCCTCCTCCCCACCACTACTGTAGTCTGTATTCTTCTTCTTGACCAGTTCCAATGTCCTCAGGACAGCATTTATAATATAATCTTATTTAGTGTTATTTGCTACAACATTAAAAGGGTAAAATACAAATAAGTTTATATTTGATAATTTCCTGAAAGAAATCTATTAAATAGTAAGATATAAAATGGGGCTGCCAGGTAAGAGTAGGTAAGGTAGAAAATCAGAAATCTTTTAATTTCTATACGTGCTGAGAACATTATAGGAACTCAGAAAAATTGTTTGATCCATTGAGAAGTCACAGAATGACCCATCTTCAATATAAAATGTTATTTATTCAGGAGATCCAAATAAACTCTTCGACTCCATTATTTTTTGATCGTTGAGATCAGAAATACAGAGAAGAGTACAGTAAAATAATATGGTGCACTACCTTGAAAAATTCTGCAAAATGATTCCAAACTCACCCGAATTCTCATCTGCTTGGCACACGCTGTCTAAAACCTCCTGATCACCTTCTGCAGCAATGTATGCCCAAGTATCCGTTTCGTCTCTGGTGTTTCTCCTTTCTTTAAGTGACTGTTTGTTTTCCTTGGTTTTGTGATCGTCTATGGTTTTAAAATCCAGTGGTATTTCTTCCCTTTTCCGATTATTCTCAGAAACATCATTTTTTTCTTCTGGAGTTAATTTAAATAAATCAAATGCATTTCTGATTTCCTTAAGTGCTAATGAAAAAATTAAAATAGATGGTTAAGTATGAGTCACAAATTTGTTACATTCAAAAGAAAATCTAACTTAGTGTTAAAGCAACAAGATATTTTCTTAATTTTTACTAACATCTACCTTGCTTATAAAGCCTGGTCTGATTTACTGTCAAAGCCACAAAATCGTTTCAGCTGGTCTTTCTACTGGCTGCTCAATATTCAGAAAGGATGTCCAGTGTGAATGGCTGTTAAGCATATGTTCTGAACTACTCACCTGCAGTTGTGACAAAGGCCTACTGAAGGCAGTGAGTCTCAGAGTGATCCAAGTCACACCAGCACCTTTCCCACAGCTAAAGACACCAGACTGTCTATAGCTGGATCTTGAAGCTTGTACCAAAATGGCTTCTGGTGGCAAGTGAGGGAAACAGCAGGGTGCCAGAGCACTGCCTGTGTACCTGGTAAAACTGTACCTGATGCTACCAGCTTTTAACTAAAGAAGAAAGTGGGAAGAAAACTGGCAGGTACTAGACCTGACATAAGAAATAACCCCAAAAAGAAGAGAATTAGGATGAATTCTATTATAAACTCTGGGTACACAGCAGACAGGTTTTATTATCAGGGAATATTGAAAACTGGACTCTAGTGAGTACCCTTATGAATGGGACAAACAGTAGTTCCATTTAAGGCTGTATGTTCACAGTAAAAATGTATCTGAAACTGACATACAAGATACTAGGAGGAAAAAAGGTTAACAAGGCCAGGTCCAGTTTTACAGTATTTTGAACCTCTAGTCATTCTTTGAAGAATAGAAGGCATTTAAGATTTTTGTTTTGCTTTGAACAACAGTCTCACAGCCACTTTATGTGTGACCCACTGAAACAGCCACTGCTCCTGCCACTTCATTCACCTGCTTCTACTGCCAAAACCAGCCTAGGCTTAGAAAAAAAACTTACTTTTAATATTACTTCAGTTACATACAGCTTTCAGTAAGAAAACCTAAGGAAAATCATCCATCTCTTAGAACCACTGTTTGCCAGAAAACATGTGTTCCAAGTACTTTTGCTACAGAAACTAAATATTTATCTGCTAGGGTTTATTCAAATACCGTAATGGTGTTTTTTTGTTTGTTTTCAAGAAATATAAAGTATTTGTTCCAATATTTATATATATTATGGATTTTCTATTATGGTCTATCTTGAAGTGATCCAAAATGCATATTCAATATTATATTTACACAAATGACACAGAGTTACATATAATGAATATATTAAAAGGTTTTTTTAAATTTAGCATCTGCTATAAAAACACATTTATTTTTCTGCCACAACTAATTTCCAGTCTCAGTAGTTCTAATCAGATCCCTCATCATATTAAAAAGGAAAAACAAGGTGAAAATAAGGAAAAAAAATTATATAAATTTTTATATAATAAATTTAGGTAACTGGTTATTTGTATAAAAGATAGCAACGTAAATGGCAAAACGTTAATATTTACACTCACTCTTTAATCCTTTTGGCTCTTTTCTGCCTTTTTCTTCTTTGTCAGAATCATGCCTTTTCTGATATTTTTCTTTGGATTCATTTCTTTTGGTCTCTTTGTCCTGAAAATGACATGATATCCAAAACAAGAATGGATAAAGAGTTGACACTGTAAATTTATTTGAGAACCGGAAAATACAGGTTTGTGGCTTCAGGGAATCACCCTTGTATACTGTGGTACATGATAACTGATCATTAAATCCTCTTCACACAAAAGAATTTTGCTTCCTCAGTCAACCATATAATAATTCACAAAATATCAAATTCAAAACCCAACATCAGTTTTCCAACCCTCTTTTAGGAATTTTATTATTAAAACAAAAAAAAGAAAATTCTAAGAAAGTTTTCCACCCATAGTCTTAACCAACCATGACTATTGTACTTCTCCATGTTCCCCCTTCTGGTCCTCGTACTTTTACATGGATAATCTTTTTTAAAATTCATTTTTGTTTACATTACACACATATTTTTACATGACTGTGTTCACATTTATGTAGGGTTTTCTTCTCCACTGCATTTTCTAAGTTGTTCTATTTTGCTGTAGCACTAATGAAGATAATACTGCCATAAATAACTATGTATGCACAGCTTTTCCTTCTTTAAAATGATTTCCTTAAAATACATTCCCAAAACTGGAAATAATGGATGAAAAAAATGATGTTTTTTATAGCCCTTGATAAATATTGCATATATAAATACTCTCATAATTTGAAAAATATATCCATTTTGCAAAGCCATATAAAAATAATTTTTATAATGGGACAAATTCTCTATTAAATACATTTTTATAAGCATTAAAATACTGGTTAATGTAGTTTGTGTCCTATTATTTAATAGTGGTATACTCAAGACAACAGGGGAAATGACCAAGCAGGATGTGAAAAGTTAATAAAATAAGCTGATGAAGCTATAAACCTGAGTATACAATGCTCCATATATCATCTGAGTACCTCTAAAAACCATCCTGATTTTTGTTCACAAATTAGCCTTTAATTTTCTAGTCATAATCATTCTAAGAGAAACAAACCAGAGACTAAGAGATAAGCTGCGGTGTCCAAAAGCTGGAGGATCTTCATTTATGACCGCCCATGGTCATAAACACTTTCTTATAGCTTGACTGTTTCCCTTTCCTTGCTTGTGAAATGTCTTGACCACTCAACACGGGTTTTCTGCTGCCTCCCGTGGCCCTTACCTCCTCGGCTGAGTCCGTGGACCAGAGGCCTCTCTCTTCCCCGCTCAACCTCCAGCCCTTTGGCGTTTGGGCAGATACAGGCATCAGCTTCTCTAACTCTGCAGCACTTTTGCTTCTGTCTTGATTCCTCTGCTTTTTAGGCACAGTTTTCTTCTCTAAGAAAGCGTTCTTGTTCTCTAGCTTCCTGTTCTCTCTAGTGTCCTCAGCCTTTCTCGGGGTCTTCTTTTTCCTCCTGCCTCTGACATCGGTATCCTCCTCAGCACTCATGGCACTGTCTAGGGGCTTCTCAAAGCCATGCTCCAGCCCCATGTCCTGCCCTGCTCTCTCTCTTGCACTTTTAGTGTTTTGTTTCTCTTCTCTGCTGTCGGAATGTAGCCCTTCACTGTCATCCTCCGGAAAGGGGGAATCATTAAGTACACTTGATTCAGATTCCACCTGGGATTCGACAAATTTTTCTTTTTTTGTTTTTCTATTTTCTTTGGGATCTTCTCTTGTTTTCGTCTTTAAATCTCTTATTTCACCCTTTTTAACTTTCTTTAATTCCTTTGTTTCTTTTACTTCATCTTTTTTGGGCTTTTTGGACTCCTTTAGTTCTTCTTTGGCTTCAGAAATTCTTTTCTTTGTCCTTAAATCAAAAACTAAACTTTCCAAGGAGCTCTCCAGGTCTGGTTTGGACTTGTCTTTTAGCTTCCCGGCCTTTGCTTTTTTCTTTTTCAGATCATCTGGGCTTTTCTCTTCTCTCTGCCTTAATTTTTTCTTTTTCTTCTTTAGGGAAGTATCTTCTTTTGTCTCACTTTGCTGATCGCTATCAGAGTTCGCCTCAAATATGTCGTTATTTAAGGATAGTCTCTATAAAATACAAAACAGATTAAAATATTCATTAACATATTGATTTTAAAGGTTTTGAAAAGTAGTACTAATGAAATTTGGTAAGAATATTTTTTGTTCCAAGCAGAATCTCAACTTATTAAAACTGCTTACCTAAGCTGAAATCGTATGCTACCTCTATCTCTGACTCAGCAAACAGGTCTTGGCGGTGAGGGCAAGTGTGAGTCTGGAAGGCAGGGGCGCACAGAAACTCAGTGCCGCTGAGCGCCCAACCCAAAGTGGGAGTGAACAGACTCAGGTATGGTGGGCTATAAATGATTTGAATTTCAACATTTCCAAAACCACCAAGAAAGTAATTTTTACAGACTTTCTTGGCTGCCAACAAAGTAGTTACCAATGCAAATACAAAACGTTTTCTAAGACCCTGGATCCTGGAATGTCCTTAAACTTGCTCCTACGTTTGACAGTTATGTACAGAACAAGCAAGACTGCACACAAATCTTACTTCCGAAGTTCATGTGTTATCTGAAATATTGCTTATGAAAAAATATTTTCCTATTTTAAAATTGAAAAAAAGAAACTTAAGAATAAAGTACTTGTATAAACACAAAAACACTACGCAAAGTATTTTCTGTTCCCATTTCCCAAAACCACCTTATCCTAAATGACTTGTGGGTAGAGAGAAGGGATGGAAACAATAGCTTTTTTTTTTTTTTGAGACAGAGTCTCATTCTGTCACCCAGGCTGGAGTGCAGTGACTCACTGCAACCCCTGCCTCCTGGGTTCAAGCGATTCTCCTGCCTCAGCTTCACGAGTAGCTGGGATTAGAGGCACGCGCCACCCCACCCTGCTAATTTTTGTATTTTTAGTAAAGACAGGGTTTCATCATGTTGTCCAGGCTGGTCTCGAACCCCTGACCTCTCGGCCTCCCAAAGTGCTGAGATTACAGGGGTGAGCCACGGCG
The DNA here is from genome assembly GCF_029281585.2 of Gorilla gorilla gorilla. NCBI lineage: Eukaryota > Metazoa > Chordata > Mammalia > Primates > Hominidae > Gorilla > Gorilla gorilla. The sequence goes on along the minus strand of NC_073238.2, from coordinate 33,950,171 downwards.
CCTGGCCAGATATACTTTAAAAATGTCTTCCCTGCACTGCCTAAGAAATGGACACCACCAAGGTTAACAAGTGGGAATATGGTGGCACTGGCTTAACCTTTCCAATCTCCCTGAATCACCTCATAAAAAACAAGGCAACCAGGACAGCAAAACAAAACTCCCCACAGACAGCTTTTGGTTTTAGTAAGTCCCAAGTCCATAACACACAGGCCTTACCAAAACTAAAACAGTGGTAAGGCCCATGTGGTGTGGATGGTCACTCAGGGGAAGTGAAGGCAACAATCCGGAAAAGCCCAGGCTGCTGCTGCCTGAGAGAGCAGCTGTGGGGTGGGGCCTCCTGCGCACTGGGCAAGGAGGAGGAGAGAGGTGGCTGACCCCTCCCAGGCCCTGCAAAAGGGACCAGTGAAGCTCTCCTCAGGACTTCCAGGACCAAGCCCCACAAGGAGGAAAAACTGCTAGGATTAGATTCCAAACCAAGTAGGCCGGAGAAGACAGAAACAAAAGATCTAAAAAAAAAATTTTTTTTTAATTAGCCAGGTTGACTATCCTAAAAGCAATAAAAGCATACCAAAAAGACATGTCTATAAAACAGAAGAGAAAACAAATAAAAACTTTGGAGCATCAGACAAAAAGATCCCAAGTCACTTACAAGACAAATAAACTCAACTGGTCGTCAAGAGCAATGTTTTGTGCCAGATAACAATGGATTAACACAGTAAGACACCTGAGAAAAGAAAATGTGCACTAAGGAATCTGCAACTGGCATTCAGATAGAAAGGCTGCCAACACACTGTTAGGAAACAAAAGAAGTCAGTGAATATTGTTCTCAAGAGCCTTCCTACCACAGAGGTGGGTCGCAAACTCTTGCATGCACCTCTGCTGGGGACTGATGCTCCTGCCGGAGTCCACACTTTGAGACATCCGGTACTAAAGCATGAACTTCAGATAACCAAAAATGACTGGACAAACATCACCATAAGGACTGGTGGAAAGCATTAATTATGTATTTGCTTCTAGGACTAAGACTGAATGAGGGTTATAAGAGAGACTGTAGTATGTGTGACTAAATGTTCTAACAAGGTACAGTGTATCTAGGAAATAACAGGGAGATGTGGTGAGAACATATTAAAGGAATATTATGCTTGCTGATTATAGTTATTAACTGGGAGTAAAGGACAGTATTTCAAATTAGATATAGAGGGAGAGAGAGGGCAGGGAGAAGATAGGTCCTAGTTAATTTCTAGTTTTATCCTTTGAACCACATTAAGTATTTTACATACTCAACAAAATTGCATCGGCAAGGATGGAGGAACCCTAAAACTGAATACAAACAGACAAATGAACCTGTTTATAAAATTGATAACCACACAGAAAAAAAAATTCAAGTAACTTCTGAACATTAAACAGTGCATATATTCTAAGAACAAACAGAACTACAAATGAATGTGGAACTTTATCAAATAGATTAACAAATACTGTTTGTCATTCACAGTAGAAAGGGCATAGCAAATGTGAGGTTAATTTCTCTGTATTGTAAGATTTAGTAAATGAGGACATGCAATACTGTTGTGACCAGAGTTCTCCTGGTAGGAAAAGGGAGAACACGTAGGTCTCTGTGGTGACACTGTGGTGACAGGCCGAGTTACAGAGGTCAGCATGGATTTATTGAGGCTGGGATGTGCCACTGTGCCAAAAAAGAGAGCAGTGCTACCCTGAGTGGGAGCGCCAGGACACAGGGGCTGGTATGAAGGGGTTCCAGCTAAATGTGCAACAGTTTTAGCACCAATAGTAACATGTTGAATAAAAGAATCTCTGAGAATGTACTGGTGCCAAAAAAAATACCCATATTTGTTTTCTGAATAAAATATGTATTAATAAAAGATTATTTTAAAGGAAGGGCAAAGGGCAAAATTAGTATATGGTACCATCTTTAAAAGAAAAATCAGGTCGGGCACAGTGGCTCACACCTGTAATCCCAACCAACACTTTGGGAGGCCGAGGTGCGAGGATTACTTGAGGCCAGGAGTTCCTACCAGCCTGATCAATAGAGAGAGACCCTGTCTCTGGAAAAAAGAAAAAAAATTAGCCAGGCCTGGTGGCGTGTATTTATAGTCCTAGCTGCTTGGGAGGCTGAGATGGGAGGATTGTCACTTGAACCCAGGAGGTTGAGGCTGCAGTGGGCCATGACTGTGCCACTGCACTCCAGCCTGCGTGACAGAAGCAAGACTCTGTATTTAAAAATAGATGAGAAGAAAAGAAAAAAATCATACATCTACGTATAACCTGAAGACAGATCAAGCACAGAAAACATATTTTACCTATCTTTCCGTAACTGTAACTGTTTAGGGGTCTGGCCCCTATGAGACACTCCATGTTTACTCAAAAAAGAAAAAAAAGCTAAAAATACTACGATGTTGACAAAACAGTTCAGTAGAAGTCCATTAGTGTCACGTAACATCACTCAAAACTCATGACAGACCAGTGGTCATCTTATAAATACACCTGTTTTACTAAGTGATTGCTTCACTTACTAAACCAGTGCTGACCCGTGTATGGTAGTTATGTAGTATACACACATGCTCAATAAATGCCAGGCACTTCTGTTATTGCTATTATTATTAACAACTACTACACACAGTCAAAACTAATATTGTTTTGGTCATTTAAGAAAAGACTAGGTATTTTAAAAAACATAGTTGAAACTTAAATTGTAGGGAGAAAGATCAATGTTCAGCCTATAAAATCATGAGAATCATTCTCTTAATGTGAGATATCTTCACTATATAGTTCTAAGTTTTTTTTTTTTTTTAAACCAGGTCCTCACCAGATAATTTGTTTTAACTAGCAGAAAAAGCAGGCATAAGACATAGTTAATAATGCAGAATAAATATAATATACAAAAACAAGTTGCTCATATCATGGACGAACAAATGATAGTTTGGCATGTCTCTTTTTTCTCCACCTTTACCTTACTCTTAACTTAAAGGAAAATATCAATATTCATCTCCAAACTATTCTTGTTTGTCAACTGCAACTGTAGGTTGGGTACAGAAAGAAGAATCCAGCAAAAATCACTGAAAGCAGTCTGTGAGAATTGGCTACATGGAATTTACACTAAAGAATACTGTACACTTTGTTATTTGTAAATCATTTACTACACATACTTTGAGAGTTAAAATTTACAATAAATTTATGTATGTAAAAACAAATATGAGACAAAACATAGTACCTGAATATCCTTCCTGACTGCTTTGGCTTTGTTCTCTGCAATTTTCTTCCTAAATTCAAGAAGCACTTCTTTACAGTCCTCCAGGTGAATCTCGGGCTCCCAGGTATCATCATCCGATGTATAGCCTTTCCAGCGAACTTTGTAAAGAACTTTACCCTGTTATAGAAAATAAAAGGAGGCAAATAAAGCAGATTGTTAACTTGATTAAATTTCCAAAAAAAAAAAAAAAAAAAACTGATGAGAAGACATGAAAGAACTTGAAAACTGCTTCTAAGTGGAAATTTTCACATTCTAAAGTACACGCATCTCCTGAGAAAAGTGGCTTAAGAAAAAAAGTATTGACCAGGTGCAGTGGCTCATGCCTATAATCCCAGCACTTTGAGAGGTCAAGGTGGGCAGACTGCTTGAGCCCAGGAGTTTGAGAACAGCCTGACCAACATGGTGAAACCTCGTCTCTACTAAAAATACAAAAATTATGGGCCAGGCACAGTGGCTCATGCCTGTAATCCCAGCATTTTGGGAGGCCGAGGCAGGCGCATCACCTGAGGTCAGGAGTTGAAGACCAGCCTGGCCAACATGGTGAAACCTTTTCTCTACTAAAAAACACAAAAAAATTAGCTGGGTGTGGTGGTCGGCGCCTGTAATCCCAGCTACTTGGGAAGCTGAGGCAGGAGAATCGCTTGAACCCAGAAGGCAGAGGTTGCAGTGAGCCAAGATCACACGCCATTGCACTCCAGCTTGAGCAACAAGAGCGAAACTCTGTCTCAAAAAAAAAAAAAAAAAAAAAAGATGGTGGCATGTGCCTGTAGTCCCAGCTACTTGGGAGGCTGAGGCAGGAGAATCGCTTGTATCCAGGAGGCGGAGGTTGCAGTGAGCAGAGATTGTGCCACTGCACTCCTGCCTGGGCAAAAGAGCAAGACTCCATCTCAAAAAAAAAATTAGCTGGGCACAGTGGCATGCAACTGTGGTCCAAGTTACTTAGGAGGCTGAGGTGGGAGGATTACTTAAGCCCAGGAGGCAGAGGTTGCAGTGAGCCAAGATAGTGCCATTGCACTCCAGCCTGGGTAACAGAGCCAGACCCTGGTGTGGAAAACAAAAGAGAGAAATGAAAAGAAAAAACAGTATATTATTGATCTGTTTTTCATAAACCAAAGACTGAAGTCCTATTCTGATTCCATAAAGCAGTATGTAATTCTTGAAAAGCAATGAAAAATAGGAAAGATAGGAAGAACCAAATAATAAATGGATACTGAAAACAATTTGATCTATTTCCTTCACCTATTACATTAATACATATTTAGAATGTTTTTAAAACATTAGGATAATACTATAATTTTTAATATTGCTTTTTCACTTACGTATCAAGCACTTTTTGTTATAACTTTTCAAACGCTCTTTAGTGACTTAAGATTATTCCATCATACAAATACAACAAAAAATAGTACAAAAACGCTCCCTTTGTTACGATGGTTGTTTAGATCATTTCCATTTTGTTTGTACTTATAAATAAAGCTGTAATATCCCTGTGTATCTCTTATTAAGTTGTTAGAATAAATTCCCAGAAAGGAGGTCAATGGGGTAAAAAAAACCTAGCCATTTCCAGGGTTGATGGCAGCCAGGCGTGGTAGTAGGCACCTAGAGTCCCAGATACTTGACAGGCTGAAGTGGGAGGATCGCTTAAGCTCAGGAGTTCGAAGCCAGCCTGGGCAACATAGTGAAATCCCATCTCGAAAAAAAAAAAAAAAAAAAAAAAAGGCAAGCCATTTAAGGATTAAAACACACTGCCAAATGCCTTCCAGAAAAAATGCTCCAATTTACACTCCACCAGATACAAGAGTCCATCTCTCTATATCAGGGGTCAGCAAACTACAGCAGGGCCTGCCTCCTGTTTTTGCTCACCTTGTGATCTAAGAATCGTTCTATATTTTTAAATGGTTAAAGGGAAATCAAAAGAATTACATTCATCAACTGCTTTACAATGTGCCATGCGCTGTCTAAATCTTTGCATTTATTAGTTCATCATTAATATTTACAACATCCCCATGAACTAGGTAGTATTACTCATTTTATAGATGAGGAGACTAAAGCTTCTAGATAAAGTAACTAGTCAAAGATCACACAGCTAATGGGTAGTTCAGCTGAAATTCAAACCCAGAGTCTTACCCCAGAGCTTTTTTTTTTTTTTTTTTTGGTTTTTTTTTTTTTTTAAGACAGGGTCGCCCAGGCTGGAGAGCAGTGGTGCGATCTTGGCTCACTGCAACCTCCGCCTCCCGGGTTCAAGTGATTCTCATCGCTCAGCCTCCCAAGTAGCTGAGATTACAGGTGGGCACCACCATGCTCAGCTGAGTTTTGTATTGTTTAGTAGAGATGGGGTTTCGGCATGTTGGCCAGGCTGGTTTCAAACTCCTGGGCTCAAGAGATCTGTCCGCCTCGGCCTCCCAAAATGCTGAGATTACAGGCATGAGCCTCTGCGCCTGGCCCATAAAATTCTTAACACAGGAATAAGTTTTCATGACTTTGGATTTGGCAATGCATCTGTAACTGGGGACCTCAGTTTTTAAAATATATTTTAATCACCTTCTTTTTCTTCCTTCCCTCCTCTCTTACCCCTGCATTCCTTTCCTCTCTAGACACTCTCTTCCAGCAATGCATGCTTATCTAATTATGCTCTTGCTTAAGAAATTCCAGAGGCTAGGCCAGGTGTGGTGGCTCACACCTGTAATCCCAGCACTTTGGGAGGCCGAGGCAGGTGGATCACGAGGTCAGGAGTTTGAGACCACCCTGACCAACATGGTGAAACCCTGTCTCTACTAAAAATACAAAAATTAGCCGGGTGTGGTGGCGTGTGCCTGTAATTCTGGCTACTCAGGAGCCTGAGGCAGGAGAATCGCTTGAACCCAGGAGGCGGAGGTTGCAGTGAGCTGAGATCACACCATTGTACTCCAGCCTGGGTGACAGAGCAAGATTCCATCTCAAAAGAAAAAAAAAAAAAAAAAGACATTCCAGAGGCTAATCTCAAATAAACCAGGCACTGTAGAATCCTCCTGCTCAGGAGGAGTCGCAAGCAACTAGGCTACCACCAGCGCCAACCAGACCTCCAGATGGGTGACTAGCCAAAATAGCCATCCAAACAAAGACACACAGACCCTGTAGCACCACTCCCACATGTCTCCCATACCAAGCTGCCTTTTAAAAACCCTATGGTAAATTTTTTTTTTTTTTGAGACGGAGTCTCGCTCTGTTGCCCAGGCTGGAGTGCAGTGGCACAATCTCAGCTCACTGCAACCTCTGCCTCCTGGGTTCAAGCAATTCTCCTGCCTCTGCCTCCCAAGTAGCTGGGATTACAGGTGCCCAGCACCACGCCGGCTAATTTTTGTATTTTTAGTAGAGATGGGGTTTCACCATGTTGGCCAGGCTGGTCTTGAACTCCTGACCTCAAGAGATCCGCTATCACCATTCTAGCTACACACTTAACACTTGCCTGATTTTCTTCACACCACCGGCAAGGCAATAAACTTTCCAAGCGAAGTGCCAAGAACTGCTCCCCACCCATTTTACCCTTCAATTGTACCCACACTGCCCTTCAATCATTCAGTTATCTGTGTAGAAAGATCAAGTACAAGCACTGAGTAGAATCTGAACTCAAGAAATATCAGAAAAAGAACAGATTCAAAATCTTAACTTTTTTTTTTTTTTTTGAGACAGAGTCTTGCTCTGTCAGGCTGGAGTGCAGTGTCATGATCTCGGCTCACCACAACCTTCGCCTCCTGGGTTCAAGTGATTCCCCTGCCTCAGCCTCCCGAGTAGCTGAGACTACAGGCGCACACCACCACGCCTGGCTAATTTTTTGTATTTTAGTAGAGACGGGGTTTCACCATGTTGGCCAGGATAGTCTTGATTTCCTGACCTCGTGATCCGTCCGCCTCGGCTTCCCAAAGTGCTGGGATTACAGGTGTGAGCCACCGCGCCCGGCCTCAAAATCTTAACTTTTAAAGATAAGCCTGAAAAGCCTTAAAATTTTAAAATAATAGTTAAGAGTACATCAATACAGTTTTATTGTTCAGCAATACAGTTTTATTTTTACTGTTCAGCTACATTAAATGGGTGGGAAGATGGTGATTTTATCCATTGAGAATATATGCATATTCTTTTGGGCAAAATAATATACAAAAGGAAAACTATTGTATACAATTTTTTTTTTTTTGAGATGGAGTCTCACTCTTTCGCCCAGGCTGGGAGTGCAGTGGCACGATCTCTGCTCACTGCAAGCTCCGCCTCCCGGGTTCATGCCATTCTCCTGCCTCAGCCTCCCGAGTAGCTGGGACTACAGGCGCCTGCCACCATGCCCACCTAATTTTTTGTATTTTTAGTAGAGACGGGGTTTCACCATGTTAGCCAGGATGGTCTCAATCTCTTGACTTCGTGATCCGCCTGCCTTGGCCTCTCAAAGTGCTGGGATTACAGGCGTGACCCACCGCGCCCGGCCTGTATACAACTTTGTAAGAGCTTCTGTCTTCTGTAAAGGCATAATTAAAACTGAAAAAATTAAAGATGAGACAGCACAGCTAAGAAGACAGCTTCTTAGCTTGCATGAATGGGGGGAAAGAAAAGAAATCTTAGTCAATAGTATGCAGAACTGCCTAAAAGAAAGCAATATATTTGGTTTTAGAATAAACATCAGAGCCAGGAGCGGTGGCTCATGCCTGTAATCCCAGCACTTCGGGAGGCCGAGGCGGGTGGATTTTATCAGCTAATTTTATCAGTAATGGGTCATGGGAACAAAAATGATCCTTGTTTGTGTGTGTGCGCATAAAAATAGTGGTAAATGCGTTATTCAACATAGCCCTTAAAAACACCACTTTCAAATGGGCCAGAAAAAAATGTACATAAATAGAAAAAAGATAAATAGATAAATGATTAACAACTAGAGAATCTGGGTGAAGGTATATGAGAGTCTATCTAATTCTTACATTTCTGATAATTTTTAAAAAGCAGTGGAGACTAGAAAACTACCTTTTAAATTAACATAGTTATAAATCTAATGCTAGTTATCAATGAAATATGACCTAATTGATGAGGAGGGTATTAAGAACAATTTTCAAGTATTAAGGAACATATCTTAATTATAGCTCCAGATTTAATTTACTGATAATTGTTACCCTTCAACAGGTGTGCTTCATTCATTCACTCATTCAACAAATAGTTACTGAACGTGGTCACTATGTTTCAGGAACCTTCTGAGTTTTAGGAGCATGGCAGTATACAAATACAGATGAAATCCCTGAATTCCACGTCTTTGTGTGGAGTCATGTAAATCCAAAAAATTGTCCAGGGTTTTGCCATGTATAAGGAAATTGCATGATAGCCCTAGGATTTATAAATTTGACTTCAAAATTCCAGAAGCAGTCTATTTCTTGGTAGCCAAAGTTTCCTTTAATCAGTGAGCCAAACTAAAAGGCAGACCCCTATTCTACCAGATCATATACACTAGAGCAACAGTTTAAAATTTTGTTAAAAAAATTAAAAAATTGGCCTGGCACAGTGGCTCACACCTGTAAATCCCAGCACTTTGGGAGGCCAAGGGTGGAGAATCACTTGAGCCCAGGAGTTCAAGGCCAGCATGGGCAACGTAGGGAGACCCCATCTCTATAAAAAATTAAAATATTAGTCATGGTAGAGCACACCTATAGTCCCATCTACTCCGAGAGGCTGAGGTGGCAGGACTGTTTAAGCCTGGGAGGTCAAGGCTGCAGAGAGCCATGATTATGCCAATGCACTCCAGCCTGGGCAACAGAGAATCTGTCTCAAAAAAAAAAAAAAAAAAAAAAAAAAAGGAAATTAAGCAATATACACTATTAGAATTTAATTCTCTGCTTACTCTATTACCCCAAATAAATTATAAATAATGATTTGGAATGGTGGTGTGTGTATGTATGTATTTCCACAGTTCTTATGTTAATTATTCATACATATAGTTAGAATCAAGAAATATTATGAATTAGTAAAAAGTGAATCAATTGTAAGTGTTTCTGATTATAGACTACAGACTAGACTATAAGGAGGCCTAACAAACCGCTAGCAGGACCCTTAAGTTTGTCAATGGCTAGGTGGCTAACCAACCGGCTGGTTCACTCAGCAGTGAAAAGAGAAAACTGCAATAGTCCTGTTCCGCTAACACCTTTTGTATTAGTCCGTTCTCATACTGCTATGAAGAAATACCCGAGACTGGGTAATTTATAAAGGAAAGAGGCTTAATTGACTCAGTTCAGCATGGCTGGGGAGGCCTCAGGAAACTTATAATCATGGTGGAAGGCAAGGAGAAGCAGGCACCTTCTTCACAGGGTGGCAGGATCAAGTGACTGCAAGCAGGGGAAATGCCAGACGCTTATAAAACCACCAGATTGAGACTCACTCTCTATCGCGAGAACAGCATGGGCGAAACCACTCCCACGATCCTACCTCCACCTGGTCGCGCCCTTGACACGTGGGAATTATGGGGAATACAATTCAAGATGAGATTCTGGGTGGGGACACAGCCAAACCATATCACCTTTAATCATATAAACCACTCCTTCACAAGAGCACCTAAAAATGCAAGAACTTGAATTTTAACTCACAACACTAAAGCCTAATTGCCTTACACAAATAAGTTTCTTAGTTTCACCCTCTTTAGAATGGTGAGGCTTTAGGTATACAGTGCTTACAATTCTTTGAGGCTGGCAAAATTAAACACTGTATGAATGAGAATCATCTTAATTCTAAAGATTTTATCCTTCTAGCCAAATTATTATTATTTTTTTTGAGACGGAGTCTCCCTTTGTCGCCCAGGCTGGAGGGCAGTGGCGCAATCTTGTTTTACTGCAACCTCCGCCTCCCGGGTTCAAGCAATTCTCCTGCCTCAGCCTCCCGAGTAGCTGGGATTACTGGCGCCCGCTACCTCGCCCAGCTAATTTTTGTATTTTTTTGTATTTTAGTAGAGACGGGGTTTCACCATGTTGGCCAGGCTGGTCTCGAACCCCTGACCTCGTGATCCATCCGCCTTGGCCTCCCAAAGTGCTAGGATTACAGGTATAAGCCACTGCGCCCGGCCCTAGCCAAATATTTTTCAAATACCTCCTGTGTGCCAGGTATTGTGTTAAATGCAAGTGATACAAAATAGTCTAACAGTGGCTCCTCCTTTCACCTCAAAGTGCTTGCAATATATTTGGAGAAATTATACATAAAAACATTTCCATCTTTATTGCAAATAACAATATTAATGACATCAGCTCTTAATTACTTAACTCCTCATAGGAAAAGTTTCCACTATTAGCAACTGTGTATGCTTCAATTAAAATCTCTATATTGTCCGGACCTAACACAGCACCTGGCATACAGCAGTTGATAAAAAATGCTGGATGAATGCGCAAAAAATTGACACAAGGCAGCATATGACCAATGGGAAATAACAGACAATGAAAACACAACATAGAGAATGACCACTGTGGGCCCTTTGGTTACCTCACATCCATCTACTGAAACAGATTGTTTTCTTATTGTCCATGTTTCCCCTTGGATTAAAGGAGACCACATATAGCAGGAGAGACAAACAAAGAACGATAATGGCTTAAATGCCTTCATAGAGGTCAATACAAAAAATAAAAAGAGCAGAGATGAGAAGCTCCTCACTCTGCAGAGGTTAGGGTCAAAAAAAGCTTTCCCAGAGAGCTACACCCCGAGGCCTTGGAAGCATCTGAGTAAGATTTCACCAGAAGAAGAGGGCAGAGAACTGTCCAGGCCAGGAGAACAGGAAACACCAAGGCATGGTGTGATGAATTCCAAGTATTTCTGTGTGGCTGCGAGCTATACAACGCATAGGGGAGAGAGAGATGATGCTGATCAGGTTACGAAGGCCTTTAAATGCCACCCTCTGGGTAAGATTGAGATTTTACTCCAAGGGCAAATGAAAATTCCGGAAGATTTTAAACCAGGGAGTTGGTTACGGTTTTGGAAAACACTGTAACGATGGCGTGGACAGTGGACTACGACGAGAAGCATTACTTCACTATCACTCCAAGGCGCAGCAGCTCCCTTCACCAGCTGCCTGCAGCCTTGTGATCACCACACACCACATCCCAAACTGCTTCGTCTCTTCGGCCAGAACAATCCTCCAAAATTTGCTGAAGCTTCCCTCACACACTCAGCCCTAAGAATGCACTTGGAAATGTCACTTCGCTTTTCCCACGATTTCGCGTGCTTGCATTGAACTCTCACATTCCTCCCTCGCTCCTGTTTTGGGTCTGCCCGTGCTGTTTCCAGCTCGCGTCCTCCCCGCCAGGCCCGGAGCTCCCCGCCCAGCCCCGCGCCGGGGCCCCTCCACGTACCCCCTCGGTCTTCATGTCCAGGATCTTCTCCACCTCGAACACATCCTCTCCGTCCTCCTCACTGTCGCCAAAGGCCTCCGCTCCTCTCGCGGCTGCGTCATTATCTTCACCCACTACTCCAACTCCTTCTTCGACTTCGGCCAACTCCTCAGTGCTGTCGGCAGCTGACACAGGGACTGCGGTCACACTTGCTCCCTCCGCAACCTGCTCCATCCTAGCAGCTCCGCAAACCGCCGAGGAAAACCCGCTGCGACACACACCCCAGCAGCCCCTCGCGTTCCGCGCTCGGCCCTACTCCACATCAGCGGCGTAACGGAAGCCGACCAATGGCGGGGTTGGATCCTAGAGTGACGGGAACAAAAACCAATCATGTTAAGGCGGGCGCGGCGTAGCAACGCTGAGCCCGCGGGACGCAGGTGGGCGGGGCAGGGAGGGCACCCTAGGCGGAAGAGCGCTTGGGCGTTCTGTAGCTGTGGCGGAAAAGGTCAAGGGTGGGAGGGGAGCCGGCGAAGCCGCCGAGTCGCGCGACGCTGGGGAGGAGGAGGGTCGTTGGGGCGGAGGGCGTCCCAGGGCTGAGGGCGGCCCCGAGGAGCTGACAGTGCCTGATCCCCCAGCAGGGAAGCCTCAGGTGCGGACGTCGGTAGGGCCAGAGCTGGGGACTTTCTAGGAAAGGGAACCCTGCTGCTGCCGAAACCCCAGCCAAGCAGAACGGCTTCCCAGAAGTCATATATGATTTTGATAGGTTTAGCACGTGTGGATGATCCAATCAAACATAACTCACAGTGCTGTTATATTTTAATGAGTGTTGTTAAGACAAGGAAATTTAGCGGCCTAAAAAGCATCCGTTTTCCAAGTTCTAGCGCCCTTTGCCTTTTCATTGAAAATATCGGAGAAGGACGTGATTAAAAGTATTTGTTCAGGTTGTGAAGAGTTGACAAAAATTACACCACCCAAAGTTAGCGAAATACTGCTAGGAAAATGCATTTAAGGATAATATATTTTTCTCACTTTGAATTTCGGATATGCAACTGAAGTCTTTATGGCATCAAGCTTTCTATTTTTGTTTCTTTGAACAGTGGACTTAATTTGTAAGATGAGCCTCATTGTCAAATCTCTGAGCTTTAACTGAAGAATAATCTATGGTCCGGCAAATCCTTTTGGAAAGGATCACCAGATCTTTGAGTTGGCTCAATGATTTTTTTTTTTTCACTCAGCTGTAATCAGATAGTAAATGATGTACCATTGAGCTTATTAAATACATCCTATGTACCATCACTATAGTAGGCATTAGTAACAGGAATACAAAGATCAGTAGAGTGTATATGCCTTCCTAGGACCCACAGGAGTCCCAGGAAGACACACACCAATACTAACAACTATGTATTTTAAAAACTGTAAAAATATTACCCATATAATTAGTTGATGGGAGAAAGCTCATTTTTACAGAATTCCAGATGATAAACATAGAAGAAAAGTTAGAAAAATCACAATAATGTGTGCAAAAGATCTAGGGAACAAAGCATTATATGAAACGGTGATGAGGAACTGGATATTCACAAGGCATTATAGATCCACAGATCATTTGTTGGTTGTAGGGGAAATCTGGCTTCACATTTGAAAGCCCACTGATCAATGTTAGCATTACTAAAAGTGGAACAACCAGACTGTATGCTTTCTGTTAACAAAAATGTTGATCCTTAATATACTCAGGCCTTTAAGTGAAATTTCCAGTTACAGGAAAGAATAAAGGGAAAAGAGGAGAAGGAAACAATCAGACAAATCCACAATGTGGGATATCCTATTGGACAACTGACTGTTTCTTCCAGTTAAAGGAAAAAGAGGGAGGAGAAGATTGTTCTAGATTTGTAATGATTTGAGATGAAAAACATGGCAACATTTAAAATATTTTAAATCTTAACAGGTTTATTATACTATTCTCTGCTTTTATGTGTTTTTAAATAAAATTTAAGGACATATATTCATGATGAAAGTTTTCAATTAAAAAAATACATAAGGCCGGGCACGGTGGCTCACACCAGTAATCCCAGAACTTTGGGAGGCTGAGGTGGGAGGATCGTCTGCGCTCAGGAGTACGTGACCAGGCTGGGCAACATGGCAAAACTCTGTCTCTACCAAAAATACAAAAAATTGGCTGGGCGTGGTGGCTCATGCCAGTGGCCCCAGCTACTAGGGAGGCTGAGGTGGGAGGATCCCTTGAGCCTGGGAGGCAAAGGTTGCAGTGACCTGAGATTGTGCCACTACACTCCAACCTGGGTGACAGAGTGTGACCTCGTCTCAAACACACACACACACACACACACACACATATATATCTGTCTGTCTGTCTGTCAGGCATGGTGACTCATACCTGTAATCCCAGTGAGTGCTTTGGGAGGCTGAGGTGGAGGATCACCTGAGATGTTGAGGCCAGGGGTTCAAGACCAGCCTGGGCAATATAGTGAGAACCCATCTCTACAAAGATTAAAAAAAAAAAAAAACTAGCTGGGCATGGTGGCACGCACCTGTAGTCCCAGCTATTTGGGAGGCTGAGGCAGAAGGATTGTGGCTTGCCTGAGCACCACTGCACTCCAGCCTGGGTGACACAGAGTGAGATCCTGTATTAGTCCTTTTTCATACTGCTATGAAGAACTGCCAGAGACTGGGTAATTTATAAAAGAAAGAGGTTTAACTCACTCACAGTTCAGCTTGGCTGGGGAGGCCTCAGGAAATGGCAAGACCAGCTTGGTTGGCGAAACCCTAACCCAGTGGCGCTAGAGGAATTAAAAATACACACACAGAAATATAGAGGTGTGAAGTGGGAAATCAGGGGTCTCACAGCCTTAAGAGCTGAGAGCCCCGAACAAAGATTTACCCACGTATTTATTAACAGCAAGCCAGACATTAGCATTGTTTCTATAGATATTAGATTAACTAAAAGTATCCCTTATGGGAAACGAAGGGATGAGCCGAAATAAACGGATGGGTTTGGCTAGTTATCTGCAGCAGGAGCATGTCCTTAAGGCACAGATCGCTCATGCTATTGTTTGTGGTTTAAGAATGCCTTTAAGCGGTTTTCCACCCTGGGTGGGCCAGGTGTTCCTTGCCCTCATTCCAGTAAACCCACAACCTTCCAGCGTGGGTGTTATGGCCATCATGAACATGTCACAATGCTGCAGAGACTTTGTTTATGGCCAGTTTTGGGGCCAGTTTATGGCCAGATTTTGGGGGGGGGGCTGTTCCCAACATGTTCCCCTTCTTTGATTTGCAAAGCAATAAAAGCCAAGGCAGCTTTGTCATGGTGAGCTACTTCTCGCAGGAGTCAGGATCCGCATCTGCAGACTATACAAAGACAAACAACACAGATTAAAAGCACAATCATCATTGAAATCACAGAGCTTCCAAGTGTTTTTATCCATTTTAATGGGTTACTAGCTGCTAATCTGTCTGCAGCTCCTTCAAGCACTCCAGTTCCTGGCATTAAGGTCAGGTGTGCCTGGGATGCTTTAAATATTTGTTCTTTTAATTTTGCAATATCTAAAGACAAATTTGTAGAGTGTCTTTCTAGATGCTTTTTTATTCTTTCCCAAATTTTGATCTTATTAAGCCACAAATCCTTATCTTATGCTTAGCTCCTACAACGGGCCATATCATCTGAGGTTGAGGTGCCACTATACCACCATGGTTTCAGATAAGAGGAACTCTTGCCGTACTTTTTATCATTTCTACCATCTGACCATTTTGTTCAGATCATCTAAACGTAGTGTAGCAGAGACACACAGACTGAGAGGTGCAATTCAAGCTAAACATCCCCTTAGGGGACCAATTAATAATGATTCCATAGGAATAGTTGTGCAGCACCTCTGCCTGTTCTGCAATGCAATCTTCCTAAACAAGTATGTTCATTTTGTCTAACTGGGTCCAATCCTGTGTACAAATAGGTTTTTGAGGGCGGTATGCC
Organism: Gorilla gorilla gorilla; assembly: GCF_029281585.2. NCBI lineage: Eukaryota > Metazoa > Chordata > Mammalia > Primates > Hominidae > Gorilla > Gorilla gorilla. Next base: position 33,934,621 of record NC_073238.2, on the reverse strand, counting down.
TCAATTATAGGAGCAGATTTATTATGGTAAATACTGAGATCAGAAAGCATGTGTAACTGTGTCATAGAGTGATTACATCCAGGCATTATTGCCAGCCAAGATTGATAAATATGCCCAATAAGAATAATTGTTCTCTGTGTCAGCTCTTGTTGAAGGAATACTCACGGCAATGGTGATCACCGCTATCATAGCTACCATTAAATTACCCATTGTGACTGGCTGTCCTGCTTTCCTCAGGGTTTCTTCCGCCATCTGTGACAGCTTCTTGATCTGTCCCCAGGTGGGTGGCTGTGTTAGACGCGTGTTGCTTGTGACAGTTGGGGTCCTCCTCAGCCATCAGTCTCAACATGGCTACAACTGACGGGTCCTCGGGATCCTCCCGGAATCTGGCTCATGATAAGGTTTCAGGTGTCTTGATGGTAACCAAATCAGCTGTTGATTTTGGCCTGGAGAAACACAAGCATAACCTCTACCCCAAGTTATTATTTTACCTATTTCCCAACTTTTTGTTATTGGATCTCTCCACCAAACCAGTTGTTCTGCTTCTGTCTTTGCAGCTGGTTTCTGTAGATGCTGTTCAGCTGCTGATAACATCTGGCCTTTGGGCAGGCTCAAAAAATTTAAAGTTAATAATGCTAGATTCAGTTGTGTATGGGCTGTCCCGTAATCCCTATTTCTCCCCCTTTTTTGTTTTTGTCATCAGTTGTTTATCTGTATGAAATAGTAACTGAGCATTTTTAATTAACTGTGTGGAATGAACCACATATGAAGAATCAGAAATCACACTAATAGGCATATCAAAAGCAGTCAATACCTCAATTACAGCTACAAGCTCTGCTTTTTGAGCTAAAGTATTGGGCATCTGAAAAACTTTACTTTTCAAGCCAGAATAAGAAGCTTTACCATTACTAGACCCATCTGTAAAACAATGAAAATACCGAGCAGGCTGCAGTTTGTTTACTGCAGAAATTGTAAATGCAAACCATTGACAGTCTTGCTTAGCTAAAGGGATAGTAAAGAAACAGTCTTTTAAATCTATGACTATTAAAGGCCAATTTTTTGGAATTATAGCAGGAGAAGGCAATCCTGGCTGTAATGCTCCCATAGGTTGTATAACTGAATTGATGACTCTTAAGTCAGTTAACAGTCTCCATTTACCTGATTTTTTCTTAATTACGAAAACTGGAGAATTCCAAGGGGAAAATGTTGGAGTTACGTGCCCATTTTCTAATTGTTCAGTAACTAATTTCTCTAAAGCCTCCAGTTTCTCTTTACTTAGCGGCCACTGTCCTATCCAAATTGGCTTATCTGTTAACCATTTTAAAGGTATAGGTTCTGGAGGTTTAACAATGGCCACCATCAAAAATGATATCCTAATCTTTGGCAGGAACTTTGTCTTTCTGCTTGAAGCAGTTTTTTCAAACTTTGCAAATTTTTTTCTAGTCCCATACCAGGGACATACTCCATTTCATGCATTGTATGTTGACTTTGAGGGCTATATAATTGTTCTGGAATTAGAACTTGTGCTCCCCATTGTTGTAATAAATTTCTCCCTTATAAATTTATAGGCACAGAAGTTATAATTGGTTGAATAGTCTCAGGTTGTCCATCGGGCCCTTTACAATGCAAAATATAACTACTTTGATATACTTCAGGGGCTTTACCAACTCCAACTCTGTTAAATTGAGTGGGTTGAATTGGCCACGCGGACGGCCAGTGCTGTAGAGAAATGATGGAAATGTCCACTCCTGTATCTACCAAACCTTTAAATTTCTTTCCCTGAATAGTTATTTCACAGGTAGGATGTTTATCAGTAATTTGATTCACCCAATAAGCTGTTTTGCCTTGTTTATTTGTGCTTCCAAATCCTCCTGTTTGTTTAATTTCACTTTTTCCCATTCCCACATACAGCACAGTCAGGAGCTGTGCTATACGCTCTCCTGGCTCTGCTTTCCAGGGAACAGAAGTAGATGTAACAATTTGAATTTCCCCATTGTAATCTGAATCAGTGACTCCTGTATGTATTTGGACCCCTTTTAAATTTAAACTAGACATTCCTAAAAGTAATCCTATTGTCCCTGCTGGCAAGGGTCCACAGACTCCTGTTGGGACCTTTTGCAGGGGTTCCCCAGGCAGAAGGCTCACAGCTTTTGTGCAGCATAAATCTACTGTGGCACTACCGGCTGTGGCGGGGGACAGACATTGTATAGGGGTAAGGGAATGGCTTGAGCTAGAAATGCCCCGGTTTAGAACGGGCCTAGGATGGGTCCCTCATGGCGTTTCCTGAAATTGGGTTCCCATCTTTATCAAACTTAGAGTGACACTGATTAGCCCAATGTTTTCCTTTCTTACATTTTGGACATATTTCAGGCTCAGCAGTTTTCTTTTTTCCCCTATCTGGCGGCCTGACTTGCTGATTTTTTCTACATTCTTTTTTAGTATGACCGTGCTTCCCACAGTTAAAACAAGCTCCAGGAAATGGAGTATTTCCTTTACCCACTCTCAGTCCTGCCACTGCCTGTGCTAGCAGAGTAGCCTTATGCAGAGTACCTCCAATACCATCACAGGCCTTGATATAATCAACTAAATGTGCTTTCCCGAATTTAAAAGGAAAAGGCTCAAATGTAGCTATAATATTTCCCTGTTGATCTGGGGGGTGTATTCTAACAGGGAACTGCCAAGCCTCTATATCACCCTCTCGTCTAGCTTGCTGAATTCCTGCCTGAATAGAACTAAGAGCGGTCGCTTGAGGCGCTGCTTGAACAGTCACTGGGGCAACTACTTTTTGCCCAGTGTCCTCTGGAAAAGAAAGATCTGGAGGGTCTTTTTCTTCAAAATAATAAGGAGGGAGTACAGAAGGGTAGGGATGAACCTCTCCCTCCTTTGCCGCTTTAGCTTTAGCTGGCAAATAAACCTGCTCTGTAACCTCTTCTGTTACTTTGTTATACTCTCCTTCCTCCTCATCAGTGTGAAAAAGTTCCAAAAGGTGGAATGAACCACAGCCCACACTTGTCCCATTGTTACCCTGATGCTTCTGAGCTCCCCTTCTTACTCACCCCGGGGATTGCTTTAAGAGTACTCGGGTGTCCTCCAGCTAGTTCCACGTTCTCCAACCATTGCTCTGGCAACCCTTCAACCTGTATTTGAGGCCCCACGATGGACACCACTTGCCAAGACCAGCTCAGTCAGGGAGACCCTAGCCCAGCGGCGCTAGAGGAATTAAAGACACACACACAGAAATATAGAGGTGTGAAGTGGGAAATCAGGGGTCTCACAGCCTTCAGAGCTGAGAGCCCCGAACAGAGATTTACCCACATTATTTATTAAGAGCAAGCCAGTCATTAGCATTGTTTCTATAGATATTAGATTAACTAAAAGTATCCCTTATGGGAAACGAAGGGATGGGCCGAAATAATGGGATGGGTTGGGCTACTTATCTGCAGCAGGAGCATGTCCTTAAGGCACAGATCGCTCATGCTATTGTTTGTGGTTTAAGAATGCCTTTAAGCGGTTTTCCGCCCTGGGTGGGCCAGGTGTTCCTTGCCCTCATTCCAGTAAACCCACAACCTTCCAGCGTGGACGTTATGACCATCATGAACATGTCACAGTGCTGCAGAGATTTTGTTTATGGCCAGTTTTGGGGCCAGTTTATGGCCAGATTTGGGGGGCCTGTTCCTAACAGGAAACTTACAATCATGGTGGAAGGCAAAGAGGAAGTCAGGCACCTTCTCAAGGCAGCAGGAAGAAGAGACGAGCGAAGCAGGGGAGAGCCCCTTATAAAACCATCAGATCTCGTGAGAATTCACTCACTATCATGAGAACAGCATGGGGGAAACTGCCCCCAGGATTCAATTACCTCCACCTGACTCTTCCCTTGACACGCGGGGATTATGAGGAATACAATTCAAGATGAGATTTTCGGTGAGGACACAAAGCCTAACCATATCAGATCCTGTCTCTAAAAAAAAAAGAGTTGGGCACCATGGCTCACGCCAATTCCAACACTTCGAGAGGCCAGGGTGGGAGGAATGTTTAAAGCCAGGAGTTTCATGGTGCGATGAGCTATGATCCTGCTGCTACACTCCAGCCTAGGCAACAGAGCAAGACCCTGTCTCTAATATATATATATGCCATTTTAGTATATACTATTTTAGTGTGTGTGTGTGTGTGTGTATATATATATATACATGCTAAAATACTATATACATATATACACCATATATATTTTAGAAATAAAGTTCCCATTCATCAAAGATAACCTATTTGTAATATGACATCACAAATTTTTAGCCTATACACATATAAGCACCAACACACACATAATTTTTTTTTTTTTTTTTTGGTTTTCATTGCCTTTAATGTTAAATTGGCTACTTCACTCACTCCCGGGTAGTTAACATTCACAACACAATTATCTTGTCCAACATTCTTTCAAATGTCTGTTTCCACTCCAGAAGACATCAGCCAGTATGCTTAGGCCGTTTTTAGTAATTCTGTAAGTAATATGTCTAACTTTACTTTTTTTTTTTTTTTTTTTGCAGGGGAATTCCTTTTTATTTATTTATTTATTTATTTATTTATTTATTTATTTTATTTTTTATTGATCATTCTTGGGTGTTTCTCGCAGAGGGAGATTTGGCAGGGTCATAGGACAATAGTGGAAGGAAGGTCAGCAGATAAACAAGTGAACAAAGGTCTCTGGTTTTCCTAGGCAGAGTGTTTGTATCCCTGGGTACTTGAGATTAGGGAGTGGTGATGACTCTTAAGGAGCATGCTGCCTTCAAGCATCTGTTTAACAAAGCACATCTTGCACCGCCCTTAATCCATTTAACCCTGAGTGGACACAGCACATGTTTCAGAGAGCACAGGGTTGGGGGTAAGGTCATAGATCAACAGGATCCCAAGGCAGAAGAACTTTTCTTAGTACAGAACAAAATGAAAAGTCTCCCATGTCTACCTCCCTCTACACAGACACAGCAACCATCTGATTTCTCAATCTTTTCCCCACCCTTCCCCCCTCTCTATTCCACAAAACCGCCATTGCCATCATGGCCCGTTCTCAATGAGCTGTTGGGTACACCTCCCAGACGGGGTGGTGGCCGGGCAGAGGGGCTCCTCACTTCCCAGCAGGGGCGGCCGGGCAGAGGCGCCCCTCACCTCCCGGATGGGGCGGCTGGCCAGGCAGAGGGGCTCCTCACTTCCCAGTGGGGGTGGCCGGGCAGAGGCGCCCCTCACCTCCCGGACGGGGCAGCTCGCCGGGCGGGGAGCTGACCCCCCCACCTCCCTCCCGGATGGGGCGGCTGGCCGGGTGGGGGGCTGACTCCCCCACCTCCCTCCAGGACGGGGCGGCTGGCCGGGCAGAGGGGCTCCTCACTTCCCAGTAGGGGCAGCCGGGCAGAGGTGCTCCTCACCTCCCGGACGGGGCGGCTGGCCGGGCGGGTGGCTGACCCCCCCACCTCCCTCCCAGACGGGGCGGCTGGCCGGGTGGGGGGCTGACCCCCCCACCTCCCTCCCTGACGGGGCGGCTCGCCAGGCGGGTGGCTGACCCCCCCACCTCCCTCCCGGACGGGGCAGCTGGCCGGGCAGAGGGGCTACTCACTTCCCAGTAGGGGCGGCCGGGCAGAGGCGCCCCTCACCTCCCGGACGGGGCGGCTGGCCGGGCGGGGGGCTGACCCCCCCACCTCCCTCCCGGACGGGGCAGCTGGCCTGGCGGGGGCTGACCCCCACCTCCCTCCCGGATGGGGGGGCTGCTGGGCGGAGACGCTCCTCACTTCCCAGACGGGGTGGCAGCCGGGCGGAGGGGCTCCTCACTTCTCAGACGGGGCGGCTGCCGGGCGGAGGGGCTCCTCACTTCTCAGACGGGGCGGTTGCCAGGCGGAGGGTCTCCTCACTTCTCAGACGGGGTGGCCGGGCAGAGATGCTCCTCACCTCCCAGACGGGGTCGCAGCCGGGCCGAGGCGCTCCTCACATCCCAGACGGGGCAGCGGGGCAGAGACGCTCCCCACATCTCAGACTATGGGCGGCTAGGCAGAGACGCTCCTCACTTCCTAGGTGGGATGGTGGCCGGGCAGAGACGCTCCTCACTTTCCAGACTGGGCAGCCAGGCAGAGGGGCTCCTCACATCCCAGACGATGGGCGTCCAGGCAGAGGCTCCTCACTTCCCAGACGGGGTGGCGGCCGGGCTGAGGCTGCAATCTCGGCACTTTGGGAGGCCAAGGCAGGCGGCTGGGAGGTGGAGGTTGTAGCCAGCCGAGATCACGCCACTGCACTCCAGCCTGGGCACCATCGAGCACTAAGTTAACGAGACTCCGTCTGCAATCCTGGCACCTCGGGAGGCCGAGGCTGGCGGATCACTCGCGGTTAGGAGCTGGAGACCAGCCTGGCCAACACAGCGAAACCCCATCTCCACCAAAAAAATACGAAAACCAGTCAGGCGTGGCGGCGTGCGCCTGCAATTGCAGGCACTCGGCAGGCTGAGTCAGGAGAATCAGGCAGGGAGGTTGCAGTGAGCCGAGATGGCAGCAGCACAGTCCAGCTTTGGTTCAGCATGAGAGGGAGACCGTGGAAAGAGAGGGAGAGGGTTCGGCATGAGAGGGAGACCGTGGAAAGGGGAGAGGGAGAGGGAGAGGGAGAGGAATCTTTTTTTTTTTTTGGTCATTTGGGCTGGAGTGCAGTGGTATGGTCATAGCTCAGTACAACCTTGAACTCCTGGGCTCAAGTGATCCTCCCACCTCAGTCTCCTGGGTAGCTGGGACTACAGGCACAGGCCACTACGCCTGGCTAATTTTTGTATTTTTGTAGAGATGAGGTTTTGCCATGTTGCCCGGGCTGGTCTGAAACTCCTGACCTCAAGTGATCCACCTGTCTCGGTCTCTCAAAGTGCTGAGATTACAGACGTGAGCCACTGTGCCTGACCCCATGTGAACATAATCTTTAAAATGAGCTCTATTGCATATTGTTTTACAACTGCTACATATATAATATATGGTGCTATGTATAAACTGTGATATATATATAGTGCATGTGTGTGTGTCTATATTTCTGTAAGATAAATTTCTAGGAGTGAAATTCTTATTAGTAGAATTTATGAGTGAAAGAAAGTAGTGATTTAAATTTCGATAGATGTTACGGTTTGAATGTTTTTTCTTTCCCAAACTCACTTCACATGAAGCAGGGCCTTTAAGAGGTGATTGGATTATGAGGGCGTTTCCCTCATAAATGGATTAATCCATTCCGGATTAATGGATTAATGAGTTAATGGCTTACCATGGGAGTGGGACTAGTGGCTTTGTAAGGGGGGAAGAGAAACCTCAGCTGGCACGTGTTGCCTCCTGCCAGGTGATGCCTTGCACTGCCTTGAGACTCTGGAGAGAGTCCCCACCGGCAAGAAGGCCCTCACTAGATGCCCCTCCCTTAACCTTGGATCCAGCCTCTAGAACTGTAAGAAATAAATTTTATTTGTTTATATATTACCCATTTTCAGGTATTCTGCTATAAGCAACAGAAAACAGACAAAGACAATAGCTATTGCCAAATTTTGTTTCACTTGTATAATCTCCCTTGATGTCCACGGGCAAGTAGTTTCAGAATGTCCTGCAGACACCAAACTTCAAAGATGCTCAAGTCCCTGATACAAAAGGGTGTACTATTTGCATATAACCTATGAACATCCTCCCATATATTTTAATCATCTCTAGATTACTTACAATAGCTAATCCAATGTAAATGCTATGTAAATACTTGTTATACTGTATTGTTTACAGAATAATGACAAGAAAAAAAGTGTGTACCTGGGTCAGTACAGATGCAACCATCATACGCATAATGATCTGCAGTCGGAGGACCAACTGTATTTGTTTCCCCATGCTCTCTGTGCTACTGGGCACTTGCAATCTTTTAAATAACTTAATCTGGCCAACCAAGAAAAGACAGTTTATCTGCTGTGATTATGTCAAGCACAGGGCAGGCAAGACCAAATCACCTAACAGATCCAGCCAGTAAAGATATAACAAGCCTTCTTTAGATTTATTTTTCTTTAATTTCTTTAACTTTTTTGAAACAGTCTTGCTCTGTCGCCCATGTTGGAGTAGAGTGGCGCGATCTTGGTTCACTGCAACCTCTGCCTCCAGAGCTCAAGCCTCCCAAGTAGCTGGGATTACAGGTGCCTGCCACTAGGACCAGCGAATTTTTGTATTTTTAGTAGAGATGGGGTTTCACCATGTTGGCCAGGCTGGTCTCCAACTCCTGACCTCAAATGATCCGCCTACTGCAGCCTCCAAAGTGCTGGGATTACAGGTGTGAGACACCACACCCGGCCCCTCTTTAGATTTAGATGGTTTATTACTTACATAAACAGCAAAAGGAAGGGTAGTCAAAGATGTCAGTTCCCCATGGTCCTTGTCCCACACCCCAAAATGAACATGGAAACAAAAGGAGCTAGATCACTGTGAAATGAGTTGTGAGATAACCGCGTTGCTGAGGAGCTGATGTTAGACTGCAGCTGCAGAGATTTTTAGCCTGAGCCTTAGACCTCATCAGAACTGGATGGCCACAAGAAACTCTCTGGCAGCATCCTTGGTGGGGAAAAGGAGGCAGGTGGGAGAAGCCCCATGGCAGCTCCTCTCAAGCCCCATCCTTTTGTGTTCCAGGAGTATCACAGGACTCAGGATAGCTGTGGTTTAAGCTTTTGCCTGTATGTCCTATGATGACAGTGCAAGGTGACCAGGGCCATCATGGAGCAGTTCCCCTACAGATTATGAGGTTATTCAGGCTTTTTACATCTTGTTCTAATTTTGATAATTTATTTATTTTCCCAGAAATCTGTTCATTTCACTGAGATTTTGAAATGTATGGGCATAAAGTTGTATATGGAATTATCTTATAAATTGGCTTGGGTTTTTTTGTTTGTTTGTTTTGAGACAGGGTCTTGCTGATTGCAGTGCCACGATCACAGCTTACTGTAGCATCAAACTCCTGGGCTCCAGTGATCCTCCTGCTTCAGCCTCCAGAGTAGCTGGGACTACAGGCATGCACCACCATGCCTGGCTAATTTATTTTATTTGAAGAGGCAGGATCACACTATGTTGCCCAGGCTGGTCTCTAACTCCTGGCCTCAAGTGATGCTTCTGCCTCAGCCTCCCAAAGTATTGAGATTACAGACATGAGCCACCATGTCTGGCCTCTTATAATTCTTTAATTTCATTCATATATGTATTTTCCCCCTTCTTCATATCTGGTGTTCTGTATTTGGGTTTTCTCTCTCTCTTTTTTTTTTTTTTGAGATGGAGTCTCGCTCTGTCCCAGGCTGGAGTGCAGTGGCACAATCTCGGCTCGCTGCAACCTCTGCCTCCTGGATTCAAGCAATTCTCCTGCCTCAGCCTCCTGAGTCGCTGAGACTTCACGTGTATGCTGCCATGCCCGGCTAATTTTTTGTATTTTAGTATAGATGGGGTTTCACCGTGTTGCCTAGGCTGGCCTCGAACTCCTGAGCTCAGGCAATCTACCCGCCTCAGCCTCCCAAAGTGCTAGGATTACAGGTGTGAGCCACCGTGCCCAGCCTGGGTTCTCTTAATTGTTCCTTGCTCAGGTTTACCAAGGGTTTGTTTATTTTTTGGAAAAAGCCCTTGGTTTTACCTAGCAATCTGTTGCTATTTGACTTTTTCCTTTAATTCCTTATTTTGTTTTATCTTCATTATTCCTTTTTGTCAATTTCTTTAGGTTTGTTCTGATGTTCTTTTTCTACACCCCAACACCTCTCAGATAAATTCCTGGTTAATTTAGTTTTACAGTTGCAGAGACAGAGTGGTGCTATTGGCTGCCAGCTGTCCACTCCTCCGTCATCTATTCTAGGTCTGCTAGAATAGCCAGCTAGAGTTACAGGAAGCCTGCTTCCCCAAGGTGTAAACAAGACCCTCAACAACCCGGTAGTAAGACTCCTCCCAGACTAGTCTGGCACTCAGGGTAGGCTTTTACCAATCCAGCCTCCTAATAGGGAAACTGAAATGCAAGACTCCAGGGACAGAAGCAACCAACAAGCAAGACCCTAAATTCCTTTTTAATCCACTTTTTCAGCAGGATCAACTTTTCTATGTGAGAGGCTCTCAGTCCCATCTATTTCAAATTGTGACTTTCTATTCCTTTTTCTTTTTTTTTTTTTTTTGAGACCGAGTCTCAATCTGTCACCCAGGCTGGAGTGCAATAGCATTATCATGGCTCACTAAAGCCTCAACCTCCCAAGCTCAGGTGATCCTCCCACCTCAGCCTCCTGAGTAGCTGGGACTACCGGCACGTGCCACTATCCCAGCTGATTTTTTGTATTTTTCTGTAGGGATGGGGTCTCACCATCTTGCCCAGGCTGGTCTCAAACCCCTGGGCTCAAGCAGTGTGCCTGCCTTGGACTCCCAAAGTGCTGAGATTACAGGTGTGAGCCACCATGCCTGGCCCATATTAAGACTTTCAGAGCATCTGAAGTTTGTTCCTTTCTGGACCAGCTCCAAGGCTAAAGCTGACAGAAATCCCAGAATATGATTCTCAGGCTGCCCCGTCACCACTGACAGTGGGCACAGGAATAGCCTAACCATTAGGGAAATGAAAGAAGGAAAGATAAGCACCAGGCTAATGTGGAAGCCTTCAAAGTTGGAGATGTCCAACAGCAGCAGGAATAACTTGGTGTTGGTCACTGCTCTTAATTTATAATGTATAAATCCTGGGGATTTCTTTTGCTTCTTTCTCCTGTTGGATCTCTTATTGTGGGGGTTCCGTTTCTTCCTCTTTCATGGCTGACTCCTTCATTTTCTGGAGCCCATCCTCTAGGACTAGATTTCTCAACCCTGACACACATTATTGACATTTTGGACCAAATAACTATTTGTTTTGTGAGTCTGGAGGGGTGAGCAGGGGATTGTAAACAATAAAAAGCTGTGTAACCTTTGTAAAAGAGGCTAGAATTTATTTCTAAGACAGTAGAGAGACACTGAAAGGTTTTAAGTGGCAGAATGACAGGGCCACATATGCATTTTAGAATTGCTCTACCTACACTATGGAGATTAAATTGAAGGAGTTAAAGTCAGGAAAGCCAATTAAGAGATTGTTATAAACCAGGCATGGTGGCTCACGCCTGTAATCCCAGCGTGATTTTAAAGGCCGAAGTGGGAAGATTGCTTGAGCTCAGGAGTTTGAGACCAGCCTAGGCAACATAACATAGGGAGACCTCATGTCAGCAAAAGTTAAAAAAATTAACCAGGCACCATGCTGCATGCCTATAGTCCCAGCTACTAGGTAGGCTGAGGTGGGAGGATTGTTAGAGCCCAGGAGGTCATGGTTGCAGTGAACTGTGATCACATACCACTGCACTCCAGGCTGGGAGACAGAGTAAGACCCTGTTTAAAAAAAAAAAAAAAAAAAGATTGGTTTTTTGTTTTTGTTTTTTTTGAGACGGAGTCTCACTCTGTCGCCCAGGCTGCAGTGCAGTGGCACGATCTCAGCTCACTGCAAGCTCCGCCTCCTGGGTTCATGCCATTCTCCTGCCTCAGCCTCCCAAGTAGCTGGGACTACAGGCACCCGCCACCATACCCAGCTAATTTTTTGTATTTTTAGTAGAGACCGGGTTTTACTGTGTTAGCCAGGATGGTCTCGATCTCCTGACCTTGTAATCTGCCCGCCTCAGCTTCCCAAAGTGCTGGGATTACAGTTGTGAGCCACCGCGCCCGGCCTAAAGAGACTGTTAATAATCATCCAAATGAAAAGGGATGGCTTTGTGTGGCAGTAAAGAGATGGGGGTAGATTTGATAACTATTTATGAAGCAAAATCAAGAATACTTGGTTAATAATCTGACATGGCAGGAGAGGGCAGAGGTAAGGATGATTCCTAAGTTTCTAGTTTAAGTACTGTATGGCAGCAGGTGTTGTCTTTCTGTTGTTTAAGGAACACTGTGGTAAAGCAGGTTTTGGAGAGGAAGATCAAAAAAGTCCAGTTTTGGGCCGGGCGTGGTGGCTCACGCCTGTAATCCCAGCACTTTGGAAGGCCCCAGGTAAGTGGATCACCTGAGGTCAGGAGTTTGAGATCGGCCTGGCTAACATGGTGAAACCCCGTTTCTACTAAAAATACAAAAATTACCCAGGCATGATGGCGTGCGCCTGTAATACCAGCTACTTGGGAGGCTGAGGCAGGAGAATTGCTTGAACCTAAGAGGTGGAGGTTGCCGTGAGCCGAGATCGCATCACTCCACTCCAGCCTGGGCAACAGAGTGAGACTCCATCTCCAAAAAAACAAAACAAAAAAGTCCAGTTTTGATATACTTATGAAATAACAGTGTGCTGAGTGATATAAGCAAGATGGAGAACAGGAAACCCCAGACCCTCATTCTCCCATAGAGACATCAACTTAACAACATCATATGGACAAAATTGCCTTTCTGAGAACTCCAAAAACCAGTTGAGAGTTTGCAGCACCCAAAGGTGCACAAAGCCAAGAGATGCAATGAAACAGGTAGGAAACTGTGTGGCATTTTACTTGCCACTGGTAGAGAACAGCAAGGACAATTGTCATAGTTACAGCAAGACAAGTGGGGATTTACAGTCAAAGAGCAGAGTGCAGGGTGGTGGTGGGGTGGGGGTAGAGGCGGGCATTGGATGGAAAATTACTAAGAGGCAACGTCAAGGGAAGGGTGACATTCTGGTAAAACTGATTTGACAGGATTCTTGCTGAAGGCAGACCAGGATGATCGAATGTCATCTGGAGGATGGTGGAGGATGATGAATTTGATTATATGTCAAGAGTGGAGGATTCTTGCTAAAACTGCAAGAAACAGTTTCGTGATGCAAAGATGAATACAGGAGCTCAAAGGTCAAGTCCTGGTTAAGTAGAGGGTTCAGAGGAATCTGACTAAAGTGTGGCCAAGGAGAGATTATTTGTCACCCTACCTATTATCCCTAGCACATTGTGGTATAATTGGAAGAAAATTTCCAATCCTCTTCTCCCTCAAGAGAGAAAAAGAGAAGGGAACCAACCATGAGTCCAATGCGCAGGACTTTTGACAGTTCGCCCAAGGAGCAGATTTCTATCTCTCCTGACTTGGAGTGCTGATGGGAACAGTGGTTTAAATGCCAGGCTGGGGTCACTGAGATCAAAGGTGAGTGCCACAGCTTGTTATGGCAACAATAAGACTGTAGTACCACAGACAGACACCAAGAGGAGCAAGAGATTATGGGCTGCAGAAAAGAGGCAAGCAAACCTTTGAGGAATTATATCCACAGCCCAGAAAAGACTTATTGCCAAAAAGAAGTTAGAAAAAGCCCTAGAATCTCTAGTGGGTTGACTGGTGAAGATCTTACCCTGTATAAAGCCAGCCGGAAATGCCCAACGCTTAAAAAAAGATTGCAAGCATACAAAGAAGCAGAGAAACATGGCAAATAAATACAATAAATCTCTAGAAACCGACCCTAAAGATATGGAGATCTCTTAATTACCTGACAAATAATCCAAAATAATCATCCTAAAGATGCTCAATGAGCTAAAAGAGAATATATACCACAAAACAAAATCAGGAAAACAATGCATGTACAAAATGAGGGTATCAACAAAGAGACAGAAACTATAGAAAAGAACCAAATGAAAATTCTGGAGCTGAAGAATATAATAACTGAATGGAAAAATTGACTGGAGGGTTCATACTTGATCAAAGAGAAGAAAGAGTCAGTAACTTTGAAAACAGTTCATTTGAAATTACTGAGTCAGAGGGAAAAAAATGAAGAAAAATGAAGGGAACTTAAGGAGCTTATGGGACACCATGGAATGAAACAACATATGGGCTACGGATATCCCAAACATAGAAGAGAGACAGCATTGAGATCCTACTTGAAGAAATAATGACCCCGTATTAGTCTGTTTTCATGCTGCTGATAAAGACATACCTGAGGCTGGGCAGTTTACAAAAGAAAGAGATATATTGGACTTACAGTTCCATGTGGCTGGGGAGACCTCACAATCATGGCGAAAGGTGAAAGGCACATCTCACACTGTAGCAGACAAGAGAAGAGAGCTTGTGCAGGAAAACTCCTGTTTTTTTAAAAACCATCAGATCTCATGAGACTCACTCACTATCATGAGAACAGCGCAGGAAAGACCCACCCTTATAATTCAATCACCTCCACCAGGTTTCTCCCACAACACATGGGAATTGTGAGAGTTACAATTCAAGATGAGATTTGGGTGAGACATAGCCAACCCATATCAGACCCCAAATTTCCCAAATTTGAGGAAAGAAATTGCCATACAAATTCAAGAAGCTCAACAAACTCCAATAAAAATAATCTCAGCAAAACCTATATAGAGTCATACTATAATCACATATTGTCAAAATTGCAAAGAGAATTTTGAAAGCAACAAAAGAAAAGTGACTGAGGTGGAGCCAAGATGGCCGAATAGGAACAGCTCCAGTCTACAGCTCCCAGCATGAGCGATGCAGAAGACGAATGATTTCTGCATTTCCAACTGAGGTACCGGGTGCATCTCACTGCGGATTGTCAGACAGTGGGTGCAGGACACTGGGTGCAGTGCACCGAGCCTGAGCCGAAGCAGGGCGAGGCACTGCCTCACCCAGGAAGTGCAAGGGGTAGGGGAATTCCCTTTCCTAGGGGTGACGGACAGCACCTGGAAAATCAGGTCACTCCCACCCTAATACTGCACTTTTCCGACAGTCTTAGCAAACGGCACACCAGGAGATTATATCCCGCGCATGGCTTGGAGGGTCCTACGCCAACGGAGCCTCACTCATTGCTAGCACAGCAATCTGAGATTGAACTGCAAGGTGGCATCGAGGCTGGGGGAGGGGCGCCCGCCATTGCTGAGGCTTGAGGAGGTAAACAAAGCAGCCGGGAAGCTCAAACTGGGTGAAGCCCACTGCAGCTCAAGGAGACCTGCCTGCCTCTGTAGACTCCACCTCTGTAGGCAGGGCACAGCCAAACAAAAGGCAGCAGAAACCTCTGCAGACTTAAATGTCCCTGACAGCTTTGAAGAGAGTAGTGGTTCTCCCCACACGCAGCTGGAGATCTGAGAACGGAGAGACTGCCTCCTCAAGTGGGTCCCTGACCCCCGAGTAGCCTAACTGGGAGGCACCCCCCAGTAGGGGCAGACTGACACTTCACACGGCCGGGTACTCCTCTGAGACAAAACTTTCAGAGGAACGATCAGGCAGCAACATTTGCTGTTCACCAATATCCACTGTTCTGCAGCCTCTGCTGCTGATACCCAGGCAAAAACAGGGTCTGGAATGGACCTCTGGCAAACTCCAACAGACCTGCAGCTGAGGGTTCTGACTGTTAGAAGGAAAACTAACAAACAGAAAGGACATCCACACCAAAACCCCATCTGTATGTCACCATCATCAAAGACCAAAGGTAGATAAAACCACAAAGATGGGGAAAAAACAGAGCAGAAAAACTGAAAAATCTAAAAATCAGAGCTCCTCTCCTCCTCCAAAGGAACGCAGCTCCTCGCCAGCAATGGAACAAAGCTGGATGGAGAATGACTTTGACAAGTTGAGAGAAGGCTTCAGACGATCAAACTACTCCGAGCTAAAGGAGGAAGTTCAAACCCATAGCAAAGAAGTTAAAAACCTTGAAAAAAGATTAGACGAATGGCTAACTAGAATAACCAATGCAGGGAAGTCCTTAAAGGACCTGATGGAGCTGAAAACCAAGGCACGAGAACTACGTGACGAACGCACAAGCCTCAGTAGCTGATTCGATCAACTGCAAGGAAGGGTATCAGTGATGGAAGATCAAATGAATGAAATGAAGAGAGAAGAGAAGTTTAGAGAAAAAAGAATAAAAAGAAACAACAAAGCCTCCAAGAAATATAGGACTATGTGAAAAGACCAAATCTACGTCTGATTGGTGTACCTGAAAGTGATGGGGAGAATGGAACCAAGTTGGAAAACACTCTGCAGGATATTATCCAGGAAAACTTCCCCAGTCTAGCAAGGCACGCCAACATTCAGGTTCAGGAAATACAGAGAATGCCACAAAGACACTCCTCAAGAAGAGCAACTCCAACACACATAATTTTCAGATTCACCGAAGTTGAAATGAAGGAGAAAATGTTAAGGGCAGCCAGAGAGAAAGGTCAGGTTACCCACAAAGGGAAGCCCATTGGACTAACAGCTGATCTCTCGGCAGAAATTCTACAAGCCAGAAGAGAGTGGGGGCCAATATTCAACATTCTTAAAGAAAAGAATTTTCAACCCAGAATTTCATGTCCAGCCAAACTAAGCTTCAGAAGTGAAGGAGAAATAAAATCCTTTACAGACAAGCAAATGCTGAGAGATTTTGTCACCACCAGGCCTGCTCTACAAGAGCTCCTGAAGGAAGCACTAAACCTGGAAAGGAACAACTGGTACCAGACACTGCAAAAACATGCCAAATTGTAAAGACCATCGAGACTGGGAAGAAACTGCACAACTAACGAGCAAAATAACCAGCTAACATCATAATGACAGGATCAAATTCACACATAACAATATTAACCTTAAATGTAAATGGGCTAAATGCTCCAATTAAAAGACACAGACTGGCAAATTGGATAAAAAGTCAAGACTCATCAGTGTGCTGTATTCAGGAAACCCATCTCACGTGCACAGACACACATAGGCTCAAAATAAAGGGATGGAGGAAGATCTACCAAGCAAGTGGAAAACAAAAAAAGGCAGGGGTTGCAATCCTAGTCTCTGATAAAACAGACTTTAAACCAACAAAGATCAAAAGAGACAAAGAAGGCCATTACATAATGGTAAAGGGATCAATTCAACAAGAAGAGCTAACTATCCTAAATATATATGCACCCAATACAGGAGCACCCAGATTCATAAAGCAAGTCCTGAGTGACCTACAAAGAGACTTAGACTCCCACACATTAATAATGGGAGACTTTAACACCCCACTCTCAACATTAGACAGATCAACGAGACAGAAAGTCAACAAGGATACCCAGGAATTGAACTCAGCTCTGCACCAAGCAGACCTAATAGACATCTACAGAACTCTCCACCCCAAATCAACAGAATATACATTTTTTTCAGCACCACACCACACCTATTCCAAAATTGACCACATACTTGGAAGTAAAGCTCTCCTCAGCAAATGTAAAAGAACAGAGATTATAACAAAACTATCTCTCAGACCACAGTGCAATCAAACTAGAACTCAGGATTAAGAAACTCACTCAAAACCACTCAACTACATGGAAACTGAACAACGTGCTCCTGAATGACTACCGTGTACATAACAAAATAAAGGCAGAAATAAAGACGTTCTTTGAAACCAACGAGAACAAAGACACAACATACCAGAATCTCTGGGACACATTCAAAGCAGTGTGTAGAGGGAAATTTATAGCACTAAATGCCCACAAGAGAAAGCAGGAAAGATCTAAAATTGACACCCTAACATCACAATTAAAAGAATTAGTGAAGCAAGAGCAAACACAGTCAAAAGCTAGCAGAAGGCAAGAAATAACTAAAATCAGAGCAGAACTGAAGGAGACAGAGACACAAAAAACCCTTCAAAAAATCAATGAAACCAGGAGCTAGTTTTTTGAAAAGATCAACAACATTGACAGACCGTTAGCAAGACTAATAAAGAAGAAAAGAGAGAAGAATCAAGTGGACGCAATAGAAAATGATAAAGGGGATATCACCACCGATCCCACACAAATACAAACTATCATCAGAGAATACTATAAACACCTCTATGCAAATAAACTAGAAAATCTGGAAGAAATGGATAAATTCCTCGACACATACACCCTCCCAAGACTAAACCAGGAAGAAGCTGAATCTCTGAATAGACCAGTAACAGGCTCTGAAATTGAAGCAATAATTAATAGCTTACCAACCAAAAAGAGTCCAGGACCAGATGGATTCACAGCCGAATTCTACCAGAGGTACAAGGAGGAGCTGGTACCATTCCTTCTGAAACTATTCCAATCAATAGAAAAAGAGGGAATCCTCCCTAACTCATTTTATGAGGCCAGCATCATCCTGATACCAAAGCCTGGCAGAGACACAACAAAAAAAAGAGAATTTTAGACCAATATCCCTGATGAACATCGATGCAAAAATCCTCAATACAATACTGGCAAACCGAATCCAGCAGCACATCAAAAAGCTTATCCACCATGATCAAGTGGGCTTCATCCCTGGGATGCAAGGCTGGTTCAACATACACAAATCAATAAATGTAATCCAGCATATAAACAGAACCAATGACAAAAACCACATGATTATCTCAATAGATGCAGAAAAGGCCTTTGACAAAATTCAACAGCCCTTCATGGTAAAAACTCTCAATAAATTAGGTATTGATGGGACGTATCTCAAAATAATAAAAGCTATTTATGACAAACCCACAGCCAATATCATACTGAATGGGCAAAAACTGGAAGCATTCCCTTTGAAAACTGGCACAAGACAGGGATGCCCTCTCTCACCACTTCTATTCAAGATAGTGTTGGAAGTTCTGGCCAGGGCAATCAGGCAGGAGAAAGAAATAAAGGGTATTCAATTAGGAAAAGAGGAAGTCAAATTATCCCTGTTTGCAGATGACATGACTGTATATCTAAAAAACCCCATCGTCTCAGCCCAAAATCTTCTTAAGCTGATAAGCAACTTCAGCAAAGTCTCAGGATACAAAATCAATGTGCAAAAATCACAAGCATTCTTATACACCAATAACAGACAAACAGAGAGCCAAATCATGAGTGAACTCCCATTCACAATTGCTTCAAAGAGAATAAAATACCTAGGAATCCAACTTACAAGGGATGTGAAGGACCTCTTCAAGGAGAACTACAAACCCCTGTTCAACAAAATAAAAGAGGACACAAACAAATGGAAGAATATTCCATGCTCATGGATAGGAAGAATCAATATTGCAAAAATGGCCATACTGCCCAAGGTAATTTATAGATTCAATGCCATCCCCATCAAGCTACCAATGACTTTCTTCACAGAATTGGAAAAAACTACTTTAAAGTTCATATGGAACCAAAAAGGAGCCCTCATTGCCAAGACAATCCTAAGCCAAAAGAACAAAGCTAGAGGAATCACGCTACCTGACCTCAAACTATACTGCAAGGCTACAGTAACCAAAACAGCATGGTACTGGTACCAAAACAGAGATATAGACCAATGGAACAGAACAGAGCCCTCAGAAATAATACCACACATCTACAACCATCTGATCTTTGACAAACCTGACAAAAACAAGAAATGGGGAAAGGATTCCCTATTTAATAAATGGTGCTGGGAAAACTGGCTAGCCATAGGTAGAAAGCTGAAACTGGATCCCTTCTTTATACCTTATACAAAAATTAATTCAAGATGGATTAAAGACTTAAATGTTAGACCTAAAACCATAAAAACCCTAGAAGAAAACCTAGGCAATACCATTCAGGACATAGGCATGGGCAAGGACTTCATGTCTAAAACACCAAAAGCAATGGCAACAAAAGCCAAAATTGACAAATGGGATCTAATTAAACTAAAGAGCTTCTGCACAGCAAAAGAAACTACCATCAGAGTGAACAGGCAACCTACAGAATGGGAGAAAAATTTTGCAATCGACTCATCTGACAAAGGGCTAATATCCAGAATCTACAATGAACTCAAACAAATTTACAAGAAAAAAAACAAACAACTCCATCAAAAAGTGGGTGAAGGATATGAACAGACCCTCCTCAAAAGAAGACATTTATGCAGCCAAAAGACACATGAAAAAATGCTCATCATCACTGGCCATCAGAGAAATGCAAATCAAAACCACAATGAGATACCATCTGATACGAGTTAGAATGGTGATCATTAAAAACTCAGGAAACAACAGGTGCTGGAGAGGATGTGGAGAAATTGGAACACTTTTACACTGTTGGTGGGACTGTAAACTAGTTCAACCATTGTGGAAGTCAGTGTGGCGATTCCTCAGGGATCTAGAACTAGAAATACCATTTGACCCAGCCATCCCATTACTGGGTATATACCCAAAGGATTATAAATCATGCTGCTATAAAGACACATGCACACGTATGTTTACTGCGGCACTATTCACAATAGCAAAGACTTGGAACCAACCCAAATGTCCAACAGTGATAGACTGGATTAAGAAAATGTGGCACATATACACCATGGAATACTATGCAGCCATAAAAAAGGATGAGTTCATGCCCTTTGTAGGGACATGGATGAAGCTGGAAACCATCATTCTCAGCAAACTATTGCAAGGACAAAAAACCAAACACCGCATGTTCTCACTCATAGGTGGGAATTGAACAATGAGAACACTTGGACACAGGAAGGGGAACATCATGCTCCGGGGCCTGTCATGGGGTTGGGGGTTGAGGGGAGGGATAGTATTAGGAGATATACCTAATGTAAATGACAAGTTAACGGGTACAGCACACCAACATGGCACATGTATACATATGTAACAAACCTGCACATTGTGCACATGTACCCTAGAACTTAAAGTATAAAAAAAAAAGACAGAAAAAAATGTATTGTATTCTTGAAACCAATTGCTAAAAGAGTAGATTTTGTGTTCTCACCACACCAAAAAAAGGATAAGTAGGTGTGGTAATGCATATGTTATTTAGCTCAATTTAGCCATTCCACATTGTATACATATTTCAAAACAACACGTATACAACAAGTATATACAAATTTGATTTTTCATTTAAAAATAAAATTCTTGGCCAGGTGCGGTGGCTCACGCCCGTAATCCCAGCACTGTGGGAGGCTGAGGTGGGCAGATCACTTGAGGCCAGGGGTTCAAGACCAGCGCGGCCAACATGGCGAAACCCCATCTCTACTAAAAATACAAACAAAATTAGCCAGGGCACACACCTGTAATCCCAGCTACTTGGGAGGCTGAAGCAGGAGAATCGCTTGAACCCAAGAGGCAGAGTTTGCAGTGAGACGACATCATGCCACTCCACTCCAGCCTGGGGGACAGAGTAAGACTCTCTCTTAAAAAAGAAAATAATAATAAAATAAAATAAAAGTCTTAGGAATAAACTTAACCAAGGAGGTGAAAGACTTATACACAGAAAACTACAGGACATTGCTGAAAGAAATGAAAGACGACAAAAATAAATGGAAAAACATTCCATGTTCATGGATTGGAAGATTTTATATTGTTAAAATGTCCATACAACCCAAAGTGATCTACAGTTCAGTACAATCCCTATCAAAATTCCAGGGGCCTTTTTTGCAGGAATAGAAAAAAAAGATCCTAAAATTCATATTGAATTGCAAAGGACCTTGAATAGCCAACACAATCTTGAAAAAGAACAAAAATGGAGGCCTCACACTTTCTGATTTCAAAACATATTAGAAAGGAACAGTAATGAAGACACTGTGATCCTTGCTTAAATATAGACATATAGACCAATGGCAAAGAATAAAGAGCCCAGAAATAAACTCTCATGTACATGGTAAAATGATCTTCAACAAGGGTGAGTAGACCACGTGATGGAGAAAGGACAGTTTCTTCAACAAACACTGCTGGAAAACTGGATATCTAAAAGCAAAAAAAATGAAGTTGGATCTTTTCCTTCCAGCATATAAAAAATTAGCTAAAAATGAGCTGGGAATGGTGGCTCATGCCTATAATCCCAGCACTTTGGGAGGCCAAGGCGGGTGGATCACTTGAGGTCAGGAATTTGAGACCAGCCTGGGCAACATGGTGAAACCCTGTCTCTACCAAAAATACAAAAATTAGCAGGGCATGGTGGCACATGCCTGTAATACCAGATAGACACAGGAAGGGGAACATCACTCAGCCTCTCAGGAGGCTGAGACAGGAGAATCACCTGAACCCGGGAGGCAGAGGTTGCAGTGAGCTGAGATCATGCCACTGCACTCCAGCCTGGGTGACAGAGAGAGACTCCATCTCAAAAAAAAAGTAGCTAAAAATGGATTAAAGATCTAAATGAGGCTAGGTGTGGTGGCTCATGCCTGTAATCCCAGCACTTTGGGAGGCCAAGGCGGGCTGATTACCTGAGGTTGGGAGTTCGAGACCAGCCTGACCAACAGGGATAAACCCCGACTCTACTAATAATACAAAAATTAGCCAGGCGTGGTGGCACATGCCTGTAATCCCAGCTACTTGGGAGGCTGAGGCACGAGAATCGCTTGAACCCAGGAGGCAGAGGTTGCAGTGAGCTGAGATCACGCCATGCACTTCAGCCAGCGCAACAAGAGTGAAACTCTGACTCAAAAAATAAAAGATCTAAATGAAAGATGGAAAACTCTAAAACTCCTGGAAGAAAACAGGAGGAAATCTTCATGACATTGGATTTGGCAATGGTTTCTTGGCTATGATACCAAAAGCATAGGCAACAAAAGCAAAAACAGACAAATGAGGCCACACGAAACTCAAAAATTTCTGTATAGCAAAGGAAATAATCAACAAATTAAAGGCAACATACAGACTGGAAGGAACTATTTAAATTATATTTATGATAAGGGTTTAGTATCCAGAAGATACAAAGAACTCCTACCACTAAACAACAAAAACCAAATAACCTGATTTTAAAAAGAGCAAAAGACGAAGACATTTCTTTTGAGAAGATGTACAAATGGCCAAGAAGCATACGAAAAGATGTTTTAACATCAGTAATCACTAGAGAAATGTAAATCAAAATCACAATGAAATACCTTACACTCATTAGGATGGGCCACTATAAAAAATTAAAAGCCAGAAAATAACAAGTGGCAAGTATGTGGAGAAACTGGAATCCTTGTGCACTGCTGGTAGGAATATAAAATGGTGCAACTACTATAGAAATCAGTGTGGAGATTCCTCAAAAAATTAGAAATATTATCATATCCAACAATCCTTAAACAAAAGAATTCATCCTCTGCTGGATGATAAGGTTAAGAGAGCAAAAATCAAACAAACAGGCCAGGCATGGTGACTCACACCTGTAACCCCAGCAGTTTGGGAGGCCAAGGCAGGCAGATCACCTGAGACCAGGAGTTCGAGACCAGCCTAGCCAACATTGCGAAACCCCATCTCTACCAAAAATACAAAAATTAGCCAGGTGTGGTGGTGCGTGCCTTTAATCCCAGCTACTTGGGAGGCTGAGGCAGGAGAATCTCTAGAACCCGGGAGGCGGAGGTTGCAGTAAGCCGAGATCACGCCTCTGCACTCCAGCCTGGGTGACAACTGCGTCTCAAAACAACAACAGCAACAACAAACCAAAAACAAAACACCCAAAAGAATTCAAAGCAGGATCTCAAAGAGATATTTACACACCCACGTTGATAGTAGCATTATTCACAATAGCCAAGAGGTAGAAGCAAATGAAATGTCTGTCCACAAATGAACAAATAAACAGAATGTGAAATAGACATACAATGTTATATAATACAGCCTTGAAAAGACAGGAAATTCTGACATTTGGTACACATGGATGGACATCTAGGACACTACACTGAGTGAAATAATGCAGCCACAAAATAGAAATACTGCATGACCCCACTCATATGAAGTATCTAACGTAGTCAAACCCATTGAAATGGAAAGTAGAATGGTGGTTTCCAGGGCTGAGAGAAAGGAAGAGATGGGCAGTTGATTTTTTTTTTTTTTTTTTTTTTTTTGAGACAGTCTTGCTCTGTCGTCCAGGCTGGAGTGCAGTGGTGCGATCTTGGCTCACTGAGACCTCTGCCTCCTGGGTTCAAGCGATTCTCTTGCCTCAGCCTCCGAGTAGCTGGGATTACAGGACATGCCACCATGCCCAGCTAATTTTTATATTTTTGGTAGAGACAGGGTTTCACCACGTTAGCCAGGCTGGTCTCGAACTCCTGGCCTCAAGTGATCCGCCTGCCTCGGCCTCCCAAAGTGCTGTGATTACAGTCGTGAGCCACGGCATCGGTTGGCAGTTGATATTTAATAGGAATAAAGTTTCTTTTTTCAAGATGAAAAGTTCTAGGGATCTATTATACAACAATGTGCATATACTTAGCACTGCTGAACTGTATACTTAAAAATGGTAAAGCTAGGCTGGGCGCAGTGGTTAAAATGCTAAATTTTATGTCTTTTTTTTTTTTTTTTTTTTTTACCATAATTGAAAAAAGACAAAAAGGAAATAACAGAATGCCCAAACGGATATTTGGGCCAAGAGGAGCTCAAGAGAGAGATCTGGACTTGAGATAAGATTAGAAAACAACCAACCTGTTGATGACAATTAATCCATGAGGGGATGAGGACACCAGAAAAGAATGTAGAGTTAGAAAATGGCTTGCGATCCTGAGCCCTGCCATCACTTAGGAAATGGCAGAGGAAGGGCCTACAAATGAGCCTGGGAATGACTGGCCAAATTGGAGGCAAAAACAAAGGCAGAACGGAAGAGGAAGGAGCGGTGGGCGTGTGCAGTAAAGTCACGGGCATTGCGCTAGAATATTGCTTAGAGCACGCCATTCAGGACAGCCCTAAACTGACACTTGGTACACATGGATATCAATGTAATTACTCATTCTGTGGTGGGTATCGGGGTGGTTTCCTGACGCGGCTGAATGGCAGAAACACAATGTTAAGCAAAATATGCTGGACACAAGCAACCACACACTGTGTGATTCCACTAATACCAAGTACACAAACAGGCATGGTTGGAAGGAAGTGGGAAGGAGGCTTCTGGGGTGTGGGGTTTTATTTCTTGACTTGGACGTCAGTTTCTTGTGTTCAGTTTGTGAAAAATCACCAATCTATATACTTACATGATTAAGAATATAGAAAGCTATTGAGTCCAAGTGTGGTGGCCGACACTTGTAATCCCAGCACTTTGGGAGGCCAAGGTGGGAGGATCATTTGAGGCCGGGAGTACAAGACCAGCCTGGACAACATAGCAAGACCCCCTCTTTTAAAAAAAAAAAATTAGCCGGGTATGGTGGTACACCTGTAATCACAGTGCTTTGAGAGGCTCAGGTGGGAGGATCACTTGAGTTCAGGAGTTCAAGACTATACAGTGAGCTATGATCGTGCCACTGCACTCTAGCCTGGGTGACAGGGCAAGACCTGTTTCTAAAAATAAAAAAATTAAAAAAAAAAAGCTTTTGAGAGGTATAGAAAGATAAGGACTAAAAAGTGGTTTTTGGGGCAGATGTGGTGGCTCACACCTGTAATCCCAACACTTTCAGAGGCTGAGGCAGGAGGATCACTTGAAGCCAGGGGTTCAAGACCAGCCTGGGCAACAAAGCAAGACCCTGTCTCTCTCTAAAAACAAACAAACAAAAACCCCAAAAAAGTGGTCTTTGGATGAGAATTTTGGAATAGTGCTAGACAGAAGGAAGCATGAGATAATACTAGTGAGAGAGTAGACTGCAGGGTGAGATAGGAAGATAAGCCACCCTGGACAAATTTGTAAAGGTTAGGAATGAACCCAGTGACGGCTGAAGGGCAGGTGACAAAGTGAGGTTGAGAGACGCCTTTTTTTCTTAATTTGTTTAAAATGGGAAATGATACCAATTGCTCAGTTGCCTATTCCCCTTGCCCAGCCTCAGGTCTGAGTATAATTCTCAGGCCTGATGGGGTTTGCAGTGTGAGCTTTATCTCCCTGTAGTCCTGGGGAGGAATGGAGGAGTAGCGTTGGTGCCACTAGGGTGTCTTTCTCTTAAGACAGATACAATGCTGTTTCTTTACAATACTGGCTAAGTTGCTGTCACAAAAATACTCCAAATATGCAGTAGCTCAAACAAGATAAAGCATATTTCTTTCTCACTTAGCAGCCTGAAAGTGGGCAGGTGGTTCAGGGTGAGTAGGTGTTTTTGTTCCATTTCATCCAGGGACACCCTTTTGTCTTGGAGCCTGCAGCTGCACCAGGGTGTGCCATCTGCTACAGGGTGGAGGTGACTCAAAGCCCATGGGTAAGGAAAATGGGAGGATGCAGTAAGTAAGTTGTTTCCCTTTTTGAGGACCTGACCTGGAAGTTGCAATCATCAAATCTACTTACATTCCATTGGCTAGAAATGAGTGTCATGGCCACTCCCAGATGCAAGGGTGTGCACTCCAGCTGGATGGCTGGCCAGAATCAAATCCTGGGAATTGACACAGGAAGACAATTAGCCTTCTCTGCTTCCAATGCCAACTCCAGCAATATCTTTCCAGAATTAAGACCTCTCATACTGTTCTGGTCTGTAGGGCAGATATTTGCTGGATACCTGGTATAAGCAAATCAGCTGCTTAGAGCTGGTGTTCCTTTCTTCTGAGACAGAGTCTTGCTCTGTCATCCAGGCTGGAGTGCCATGGTGCAGTATGGGCTCACTGCAACATCCACCTCCTGCGTTCAAGTGATTGTCATGCCTCAGACTCCCAAGTAGCTAGCATTACAGGTACACACCACCACACCTGGCTAATTTCTGTATATTTTTTTGTAGAGATGGGGTTTCTGCCGTGCTGCCCAGGCTTGTCTCGAACTCCTAAGCTCAGGTGATCCACCTGCCTCTGCCTCCCAAAGTGCTGGGATTACAGGCATGAGTCACTGCACCTGGCCGCTGGCGCCCCTTTTGATTGGGCCACCCTCTGTCTACCTGGCCATGTCTGGATGCAAGTGTCGTGAGACATCTTAACTGTCACCCCACTCCTCCCTAGCTAGCACGGCAGAAGAGGTTTTCCTGGATTTCTTCTTCCTTATGACTAATCTAAAATAGGAAGATCTTCTCCTTCAGTGCATTTATTTTTCATAATACCCAGGCAGAGTTCTCTTGCTTTGTCTTTCTGCTTATTACCTATTGAAAGGAAAGTTTCCAAATATAGGCAAAAATTCTTCACTTTTTCTTTTAATTTCAGTCCTCATATGTAGATCATTATAAACAGAACTTCTAAAAATGTTAGTAGTGACCAGCCAGGGCATTAGGCCAGGCCATAGCTCAGGATGCTGGAAGTCACTGAAGATGAAGGCAAGAACCACAGGAATGAGGGAGGTCTTGGGTGGCTGGTGGATGGGGGTGATGAGAACACGTAGGGAATGTCAAAGAAACCAGATTTTACACAAGGTAGAGGGGGAATGGCTTGCAAGTGGTTGTGTGGAGAAAGGCGGAAAGTGACCTTACACCTTTTACAAAACACAAATGTTCTGTGACCTTACACCTTTTACAAATCAAAACGATCACAGACTGAAATGTAAAAAGTGCAAAACTATCTAGGTGTGGTGGCATGTGCCTCTCGTCCTTCTACTTGGGAGGCTGAGGCAGGAGGATCGCTTGAGCCCAGGAATTTGAGACTGTGGTGAGCCATGACTGTACCACTGCACTCCAGCCTAGGCAACAGAGGGAGGATCTGTCTCTGGGGGAAAAAAAAAAGAAAAGAAAAGTGCCAAACTAGAAAACTTCTAGAAGATAACAGCAGAAAATCTAGATGAACTTGGATTTGGCAATGAGCTTTTATATGCAACACCAAAAGCAAGATTCCTGAAATAATTTCTTGAGACACCTAGTTTCCCTAAGTAAGAAGAAATGGATCAAGAGATCTGCACATGCACATTTTGCACACTGAGGGTCACAGTCTGGGTAGCCAGCCCCTGGAAACAGACATATGCTACGAATGCTGACATCAGCCAAGACTGCTGGGTCTGATCTGCAGACCCTGGCCGCATGACAGATGAAGAAATGCACTCAGACACAGGTATCCATCCCCTGAAAGAGCAGGCTAGAGGTCCAGGCAGCTTCACAGAAAGAGCTGTAGCAGCTGCCAGCCCTGACAAGCTGGCACCCTGTGCATTTATTCAGTACAGATTTAATGACAAAGGTCTCGAGTAAACACCACTAGAGGGTAATTAACATTGCTGACCTCCCGAGTAGAGAGCAGTACTGCACCCACAGAGGACCAAAGGTCGGTCTTAGGACCACATGAGCAAACAAGCCATTTAGATGAACTCCTTTACATTCCTATGTATCTACGCCCTAAGCTTTTAAGAGAATTCAGTTGCCTTCAGCCAAATCTTTTACTGAAGCCATGCAAACCTCCCGGCCTTCCAAGAAGGTTTGTGTCTATTTCCTATAAGTTTATTTTTATAATTTCTCCCACCACCCTGACCGATCCCCTACGGTAACTTATTTGTGAATAAGGAACAATTTATTCCTCATCACACTGAGGAGCTGTGCGACCCTTCCTGCTGGATCAGAGACGAACACCAAGTGCCTTCCTAACACCAATGTCATCCTGAACGTCAACAGAAAACACTGGCTGTGGAGAAGTTTTTTAAACCTCTTGAAGCATTTTGCCAATGACCAGATTTCAATCATCTTCATTTACAAAAATTTTAAAGCCAGTGGCAACAAAGGCACAGTACTTAATAAAGCAACTAAGTTAGAAGTGCAAGACGCTGATTTATATGCTGCTGATAGATCTGGAGAGGCAGGACCATTTACTAGGCTGAAGAGGTGGTGGTCATCTGGTATCTTCCTAAAAAAGTATATCAGGGTCCTAATCCTTTTCCAGAAGGCAAACTGAGGCCTGGAACAAGACAAGGTCTTCTCCAAGGCCACACAACTAGTCAGTGACAGAGGATTCACTTCAAAGTCCTGCCCTTTCAGGTCTGTGCCTACAAATCAACACTTAATCTGACTATTTCAACCTGGCCAAAAGCAACACAAAACACCCAACCATGCATTTTAGGGGAAGAAAATAACGGAGGCAACTGAGAAGACAGACAGGGGCAAGTCCAATGTGGCCTCCCAGATAAACCTCAATGCACTTACTTCTTTTGGCACAGACATTTCCTTCTGAACTTTGAAGGAAAGTCACATCACATTGCACTCTGTCCATGTGAATTCAACCCCGCTGGGTGAACCAAACTTAAACGCATTAAATTCTACAAATAGGCCGGGCACAGTGGCTAACACCTATAATCCCAGCACTTTGGGAGGCCAAGGCGGGTGGATCACCTGAGGTCGGGAGTTCGAGACCAACCTGACCAACATGGAGAAACCCCATTTCTACTAAAAATACAAAATTAGCCAGGCGTGGTGGCACATGCCTGTAATCCCAGCTTCTCGGGAGGCTGAGGCAGGAGAATCGCTTGAACCCAGGAAGCAGAGGTTGCGGTGGGCCAAGATCGCGCCATTGCACTCCAGCCTGGACAACAAGAGCGAAACTCCGTCTCAATAAATAAATAAATTCATTCATTCATTCTACAAATTCATTCATTCATTCTACAAATAGCCACTTCATTCATTCATTCATTCATTCTACAAATTCATTCATTCGTTCTACAAATAGCCACTAGTAGAATTATTAAGATAGAAAACCATGATGGGTACTAACATTCACTCAGAAGGAGTGGGCTAAAACTAATTCACATATGTGTAGCTCTGGCTCGGAGAAGACACAGGGCTTGGAGGAGGCAAGACTGTTCAGCATGAATTAAAATTGATTTATGAGCTTGCTGTAGCACTTGGAATAGAAAAAAATAATCTTTTCAGCGCTTTTGACCCCTCTCTCAAATTACACCAGGGTGCGACTGAGGAACAACAGCGCAGACCACCCATCCTTCTCGATCCTTCGGGAAATAAACTTTTTTTTGGATGGGAGAGTCAGTAGATGAGGCTTCATTTTCCATCAGGGAACACGAACTGCTGCGGGAAGATCCCAGCTTCTGGCTAAAGCTGGGGCAGTAGGAGCCGCCAGCTAGCTAGCCATCCAGTCCCCAGAGCCCGGGCTTTAGGTAAAGCGTGGAGATGTAAACCAGTTTTGCCGCCAAGGACCCGGCCAGGCGCGTCTTCTCCCGGGCGTCACAAGGAACAGATTAGGGAGACGACTTCCAACTTTCTCTGCCCGGCCCTAAACGCTCGCCGCCCCTGCCCAGCCGCCCACTCTCTGGCAGCCTGCAAGTCTCCAAGCAGAAGCGGCTCGGTGCTGCCCAGCGCTGGCGCCCCGGCGGCGCGGAGCCCCGCGGCCAAATGATAGGACTTGAGGGCAAAGGAGGACAAAAGTTCCCACCAGGTGGGCACTGCGGGAAGGAGGCCGACGACCCCGAGATTCTCCGGCGACGCCGGCGGGCCACCCCGGGGCGGTGAGGGTTCCCGCGGCACGTGTGCGGCGGCGCCGGCCGCTTCCCCCGCCACCCGGGAAGGTCACGCCACCCGGACGCCGAGGCTCTCCCCGTGCCCCGCTCCCTCCGCCCCGCACGCTCCCCGCAGCTGGAGGCGCCGGGTCGGTCTGAGCTTACCGCCGCGCCAGCGTGGCCACGTCCCGCTCAGGCTGCGCCGCCTGCTCTTGGCTCCGGGTAGCCGGCTGGGGCGGCCAGTTAACACCGACGTCGGCCGCGGTCGGCTCTCCGCGCAGGCAGCCCTAGAGGCGGCCCCGCGAAGCTCAGGAGCGCCCCTGCGACCGGGGGGCGGACTGCGCAGTGCCGCGCTCGGGCAGGTACCTGGAGCCGCCGCCGCCGCAGCCCACCGGCTCTGCCGCCATCCCCCGCACGGGAAACGGAAGTGGGCGCGGGACCGCGGCGCGCCCAGCCCGGCCAGTTCCCGCGCCCAGCCCAGCCCGCGAGCTGGCGTGGCGCTGCTGTCTGCCCTAGCAAAGCTGTAGGGCAGGGCCTGCGCCTCTGGGGACATTCCCGCCTCTGGGCTCCCCGAGACCCTCTCTGAGGTCGGACCCTCAGCCAGCTGGGCTGAGGATGAGGGCTGGGGGCTGGGAATGTCAGTGGTTGGGAGGACTTAAGTTTTTAGCTAGTTTGACCTTGTTGGGAGGCTAAGGCCTTATTTATAAATTATATTTGAGTACAAAATTATATCGGGATTCAAGGCCCTAATATAAAATACAGTTGAGTATGAAAATACAGGAATTAGCCGGGCGCGGTGGCTCACACCTGTAATCCCAGCACTTTGGGAGGCTGAGGCGGGCGGATCACTTGAGGTCAGGAGTGCAAGACTAGCCTGGCCAGCATGGTGAAACCCCGTCTCTACTAAAGATACAAAAATTAGCTGGGCGTGGTGGTGCGCGCCTGTAATCCCAGCTACCCGGGAGGCTGAGGCAGGAGAATCGCTGGAACCCGGGAAACAGAGGTTGCAGTGAGCTGAGATTGCGCCGCTGCACTCCAGCCTGGGCGACAGAGCGAGACTCCGTCTAAAAAAAAACACACACACACACAAAACAAAAAAACTGGACTTGTAGTGATAGAAAGTAAATTCCCTTATTACCAGTTTTGTTTTTTTTCTTTTCTTTTTTTTTTTTAAAGCCAGGCCGGGCACGCTGGCTCACGCCTGTGATCCCAGCACTTTGGGAGGCAGATGTGGGCGGATCACCTGAGGTCAGGGGTTGGAGACCAGCCTGACCAACATGGTGAAACCCCTTCTCTACTAAAAATGCACAAATTAGCCGGGCATAGTCGTGAGCGCCTGTAATCTCTGCCATTTGGGAGGCTGAGGCAGGAGAATCACTTGAACCCGGGAGGTGGAGGTTGCAGTGACCCAAGATCGCGCCATTGCACTCCAGCCTGGGCAAAAAAGTGAGACTCCATCTCAAAAAAAAAAAAAAAAAAAAAAGCCATTTCCCAATCCCCCTCTCCCAAGGAAATCCATCTGATGCCATTTCTGCAAGTGCACTGATGAAAACTGTAACACTGTCAGCTCTGATCTTGTAGTCCCTAAGGAACTATAGGTTATATCTGTGGTTCTCTGGCATTTTGTTAAACAAGTGAAAGCATTCAAGGAAGCTGTTGTTTGCCCAGAGTAATTTTCTTTAATGCCCTAAGACAAAGGGTCAGAAAGGTCTTGGTCTATTTGAGACAGCCACTCAGCATAACACACAGCCCCTGCCTTCCCATTGCTTTGGTTCAGCCTTTGTGTATTGATTTTCATTTTCAACACTATTTTCTTCCTTAAACAGGGTGTGGGCCAGGCGCCATGGCTCACGCCTGTAATCCCAACACTGTGGGAGGCCGAGGTGGGCAGATCACCTGAGGTCTGGAGTTCGAGACCAGCCTAGCCAACACGGTGAAACCCTGTCTCTACTAAAATTACAAAAATTATCCCAGCGTGGTAGCGTGTGCCTGTAACCCCAGCTACTCGAGAGGCTGAGGCAGGAGAATCACTTGAACCCGGGAGGTGGAGGTTGCAATGAGCTGAGATTGCACCACTGCACTCCAGCCTGGATGACAGAGAGAGACTCCATCTGAAAAAGAACAAAAACGAAAAAACAACAGGGTGTGGTGACACATGCCTCTAGTCTCAGCTACTTGGGAAGCCAAGGCAGGAGGATCGCTTGAGGCCAGGAATTGGAGGCCACAGTGAGCTATGATGGCACTGTTGCACTCCAGCCTGGGTGACAGAGAGACCTCATCTCTAAAACACACACACAGACACACACACACACACACCCCAACTGTCCACACAGTGTAATTTTCTTTTACAACTTTCAGTCTTGTTTGGATGTGCTGTTGGTATTTTGTTTTTTGTTTTTTATGGGTTTTTTTTTTTGGCTTGTTTCTTTTTTTGAGACAGAGTTTCACTCTTCTCACCTGGGCTGGAATGAAATGGCACGGCCTCAGCTCACTGCAACCTCCGCCTCCTGGGTTCAAGCGATTCTCCTGCCTCAGCCTCCCGAGTAGCTGGGATTACAGGCATGCGCCACCAAGCCCGGCTAATTTTGTGTTTTTTACTAGAGACAAGGTTTCACCATGTTGGCCAGGCTGGTCTCGAACTTCTGACCTCAGATGATCCATCTGCCTCGGCCTCCCAAAGTGCTGGGATTACAGGCGTAAGCCACTGCACCCGGCGTGCTGTTGGATTATTACCTATGTTATTTAAGTGATTTGATTGGTGTTAGTGCTTAACATGAATGCACACCTGAATAGACCTCCCAGGCTGTAGTAGATGTTATGACGGGATCAGAGTGCCTGGTAAATGGGCACTCATCAGAATCAGCACTTTAGAACTAGGGCTTCTGGACCATAATTGAGTTACAGAAACAAGCCAGGGAATTGGGATGACTTGTCCAAAGTGATGGGAAATTAACTAATTGGAAGCAGATCCAGGAGCCGTAACTAGTTACAGCAACCTAGAGGGGCTAGCAGTATCACTTGGTCCAGTGGCTTTTGCACCTTAAGAAAATGAGATCCAAAAGAACCCTGATTAAGGACAGACTTGGCTGGGTGCAGTGGCTCACGCCTCTAATCCCAACATGTTGGGAGGCTGAGGCAGGAGGATTGCTTGAGCCCAGGAGTTCGAGTCCAACCTGGGCAACATAGTGATGTAACTGCCCAATGGGTTCTTCTTGCCTGCTGCCTTGACTGAGCCAGTTTATCAAGATGGGGGAATTGCAATAGAGAAAGTTTAATTCACACAGAGCCAGCTATACAGGAGACCAGGGTTTTATTATTACTCTAATCAATCTCCCCGAGAATTCAGGGATTGGAGTTTTTAGGGATAATTTGTTGGGTAGGGGGCCAGTGAGTAAGAGTGCTGATTGGTCAGGTTGGAGATTAAATCATAGGGAGTCTAAACTGTCCTCTTGCGCTGAGTCGGTTCCTCGGCAGGGGCCACAAAACCAGATAAGCCAATTTATCAGTCTGGGTAGTGCCAGCTGATGAAGCCATCAAGTACAGGGTCTGCAAAATATCTCAAGCACTGATCTTAGGTTTTACAACAGTGATGTCATCCGAGGAGCAATCTGGGGAGGTTTAGAATCTTGCAGCCTCCAGCTGCATGACTCCTAAACCATGATTTGTAATCTTGTGGCTAATTTGTTAGTCCTACCAAGGCAGTCTAGTCCTCAGGCAGGAAGGGGGTTTCTTTTGGGAAAGGGCTGTTATCGTCTTTGTTTCAAAACTAAACTATAAATTAAGCTCCTCCCAAAGTTAATTCAGCCTATACCCAGAACAAGGACAGTTTGGAGGTTAGAAGCAAGATGGAGTCAGTTAGGTCAGATCTCTTTCACCATCATAGTTTTCTCGGTTATAATTTTTGCAAAGGCAGTTTCAGTGAGCCCCTGTCTCTACAAAAAATTAAAAAAAAAATTTTTTTAAACCTGGTGTGGTGGCATACGCCTGTAGTCCCATCTACTGGGGAGGCTGTGGCAGGAGGATCGCTTGAGCCCGGGAGGTTGAAACTGAAGTGAGCCGTGTTCATGCCACTGCAGTCCAGCCTGGGCGACTGAGCAAGACCCTGTCTCAAAAAAAAAAAAAAAAAAGTAAAAGAAAAAGAAAAAAAGGAAGAACCCTGTTATAGATTAGAAAGAGCACTGGACTTGGGGCCAGGATGTTTGTGTAAATGTCCCTGTTGACCTTTGGTGAGTCAGCCTTTTGTAAACTCCAGCCACAGCGTGACTGCATCACCGGTTCCTTTGAAGCCCCTGTGCTCCATCAACCTGCTGGAACAATCCACCGTGCAGGGTGCCTGGTAGTCTCCTTGAGCCATTGGCCCCAAGCCTAGTGCTTTGTCTTGTCTTCCTTGAGCGCCTTCCTCTCCTGCCCTCACAAGGGCTGTTCCAAACTCTCATCACTCCCAAGCCTTCCACATTTCTCCACTCCATGCTTCCCCTGTGCAAGCATCAGCTTCAATTTGTAATATAAGAAACAATCGGAATTTTGCTCAGATTTTTAATACCTAATCTACAAAGTTACCATTTTTTTTTTTGAGATGGAGTCTCACTCTGTTGCCCAGGCTAGAGTGCAGTGGTGCCATCTCGGCTCACTGCAACCTCTGCCTCCCAGGTTCAAGTGATTCTCTTGCCTCAGCCTCCGGAGTAGCTGGGACTACAGGCATGTGCCACCACACCCGGCTCATTTTTTTATGTATTTTTAGTAGAGACGGGGTTTCACCGTGTTAGTCAGGCTGGTCTTGATCTCCTGACCTCGTGATCTGCCTGCCTTGGCCTCCCAAAGTGCTGGGATTGCAGGTGTGAGCCCCAACATCCAGCCTTTTTTTTTTTTTTTTTTTTTTTTTTTTGCACAAACTCATTCATTTGTCTTCTGTCCAACTTACTTGCTGTGTCCCCTTGCCTAGCCCAGTGGCCTGTAAGAATGAGGTTGGGGAAGAAACCAAGGGTTAAAGAGGCCAAGTTACATAGGTGCTAAGAGAAGAGCAGGGACTCAGCAAAGTTCTGTCCAACTCCGAAGGTCAGGCGCTCAGCTGCTACACTGTGCGGTGCTCCCTCCCAGAGGCTTCTTATTAAAAGCAAGTGGGCTGCAGGAACTGGAAGTTCTTTCTTCTGAAATACATCTCCCTCTATAATATTTTATAAAAGTCACTTTAGCAGCTTAAAATCCCCCACAACAGTGGCTCTTTCTGCTATCTTTATTTTAGGAATAGAGAAATAAATATATAGATGTTAAAATGCTTCCTATCTCTCAGATGCTCAGAGAAGTGACTGTAAAATCATCTGGTTGGCACTGAATCAAGAAAGTGTCCATGCAAGCTTTGTTCTCAGTGTAATTTCCTAGGAATCCTGGCTGGGCATGGTGGCTCATGCCTGTAATCCCAGTATTTTGGGAGGCTGAGCGGGGCGGATCACCTGAGGTCAGCAGTTTGAGACCAGCCTGACCAACATAGTGAAACCCTGTCTGTACTAAAAATACAAAAATTAGCTGGGCCTGGTGGCACACGCCTGTAATATCAGCTACTCGGGAGGCTGAGGCAGGAGAGTCGCATGAACTAGGGAGGCGGAGGTTGCAGTGAGCCGAGATTGTGCCGCTGCACTTCAGCCTTGGTGACAGACTAAGACTCCGTCTCAAAAAAAAAAAAAAAAAATTCCTAGGAATCCTATGGCCTCTTGAGAACAATATTTTAGAGACATGGGTCACTGCTCTCTATAGAGGTAGCTCAACTCAATAGTATTTCAGACCTAGGTTCCAAACAGGAAACATGTAAACACACTGACCTCTCTGCTCCAGGTGACTGTTTGCTGCACTTGAGATTGCCCGATTCAGAGATTTCAATGCAGCTGGTTTTGTGATGGGTGGCAGGTGTGACGCAGGTCACAGGTGAGAGGACAGACATGGAATGTCTGCATAGACAAGCAAGCATTTGCTATTTCAACAGAATTTCACAAAGCACTGGTTAATGACGCTAAAAGGAGAAATAATTTCACAAAATGTATCCGTGGTTCTGATACCACATGGGGCATGTTTTAACAAAGTGAGTTAATTGGAGTTGCAAACAGATCAACAGCATAAAACATCTCTGACTCAAATATATTTATAGTTAATAAGAAAGAAGATGGGAGGCCAAGGTAGGCATATCACCTGAGGTCAGGAGTTTGAGACCAGCTTGGCCAACGTGGAGAAACCCTGTCTCTACTAAAAATACAAAAATTAGCTGGCCGTGGTAGCAGGTGCCTGTAATCCCAGCTACTCAGGAGGCTTAAGCAGGCAAATTGCTTGAACCCGGGAGGCAGAAGTTGCAGTGCAGTTAGCTGAGATCATGCCACTATGCTCCAGCCTGGGTGACAGAGTAAGACTGTCGCAAAAAAAAAAAAAAAAAAAAAGAAAGAAAAGAAAGCTTGCTTTTGACTATACAGTTTTAGTACCCATTAAATATTCTTGGCTGCTGATATAACTTTTATTGAAAACTCCCACAAGCTTTTTTTGGAGTCAGGTAGAATTTATATGTTATTTTATTTGTTCCTTTTATTTCAAGTTGACATATAATAATTGTACATATTTGTGGGGTACGGATTGATATATTAATACATGTATACAATGTGTAATGGTCAAATCAGGGCAATTAGCATAGGCATCACCTCAAATATTTCTCATTCTTTGTGTTGGGAACATTGAAAATCCTCCCTTCCAGCTCTTTGACCACAATACATTATTGTTAACTATATTCACCCTACAGTGCTATAGAGCACTAGAATTTGTTCCTCTTATCTTGCTTAAATTTCATCTCTGTTGACCAATCTCTCCCTATCTTTTCCTCCCTCTGCCCTTCCCAGCCTCTAATAACCATAATGGAATTTGTATTTTAAACAAATAAACATGGATTTGGATTTCTGTCGGTCTTCTTAGAATAAGAGGGTGGTCTGCATCCAGCAAAAGACTTGTTAGAGCAGTGTTTTGGGAGTGGGCAATTTTTTTTGTCTTTTCCTTGGCAACATCTTAATGGTACAGGGAAAGAAATGGGGAGAGGAAGGGGGAGGAGAAGGAAGCAGAAGAGGGAGAGGGAGAAGGCACTAGCTGAGGCACATATTTTATGAGGCTTAAATTTGTTTTTATTTTATTTTATTTCTCCATGTTCCCTCTGATGGTTAATGAGCCTTAAATTTGAATTTGTAAGATAAATATTTTTAAAAGATAAAACTTACAATAGTAAATAATTAAAGGAAAATGCTCATAAATGGTTAAAATTTTATGGTTCAT
This sequence comes from Gorilla gorilla gorilla, assembly GCF_029281585.2. Lineage (NCBI taxonomy): Eukaryota > Metazoa > Chordata > Mammalia > Primates > Hominidae > Gorilla > Gorilla gorilla. The sequence goes on along the minus strand of NC_073238.2, from coordinate 33,897,273 downwards.
CAATAAGAGGAAATACTCTTCTCACATCATATGCTTTAGGACAAATCTGGCCACAGTTAACAGGATGTCCAACTATCAGTTTATTTGTTTGTTTAGAGACAGGGTCTTGCTCTGTTGCCCAGGCTGGAGTATAGTGGCATGATCATAGCTCACCAAAGCCTTGAACTCCTGGGTTCAAGCCATCCTTCCACCTCAGCCTCCCCAGTAACTAGGACTATAGTTGTGTGCCACTATACCCAGCTAATTTTTTTTTTTTTTTGTAGAGACAAGGGTCTCACTATATTTCTCAGACTGGTCTCAAACTGCTGGGCTCAAGTGATCCTCCCACCTCAGCTTCCTAAAGTGCTGGGATTACAGGATGAGCCACTGTGCCCAGCCTAGTATATTTATTTTGAGTGTTAAAAAATTCTAGAAGTAGGAAGTTCCAGAGCTGGTTTATTTAACAGCTCAACAGTATCTGGGGGCAGCTTCTCTGTGGTTCTCTTAGCTTTTCCCTCATGACTAGATGGCTGCCACAGCTCTGCCTATCACATCCTCACATGCAACATCCAAAGGCAAGAAGGAAGCATGCTCACATATCTCCCTCTCATCAGAGAAAACAATCTTTCCCAGCAGCCCTCTGTCAGGCTTCCTTTTGTGTTTCATTGGCCCAGAAATGGGTCTCATGCTCCTCCCAAAAATCAATACTGGGAGGAGATTGGCATTAGCATGATTGCTTGAGAACAGGGTCAGCAAACTTCTTCTGAAGAGAATCAGCCAGTAAATATGTCAGGCTTTGCAGGGTGTGCGGTCCCTGTCACATATATTTAGCTCTGCCACTGTAGAGCCAAAGCAGCTAGACACACCAGAAACAAATACCTATGCCTGTGTTCCAATGTGTCTGTGGACATTGAAACTTGAATTTTATATATTTTTTACCTCTCACAAAGAATTTTTTCTTTTTTTTCCCCCAACTGTTTAAAACTGTAAAAAGCATTTTGTATGGTGTGAGGACATAAAAAAACAGGTGGCAGGCCAGGTTTGGCTAGCAGGCTGTAGTTGGTCAACCCCTGGTTTGGAGCAATGAAAACTCATCCCCTTGGGGCTGTGGGAGGGTCCACCTTCCCGGAGACATCACCACCCAAACCTGAAAAAAAGAAGGGCAAGGGAAGGGTTGTTGTGCAACTGAGAATGTCCCATACAGCATATTAAGGATATGGGAAAATGCTGAGGGATATAATAATTTGTAAAAGGCAGATTACATGTCTTATGGGCAGGATGATCCCCACCAATTCCGCCTGTTAAAATCCCTGCCATTCACCGAGATCTATGTTAGACGCAGCCACCTCATAGCACCTGTTTCTGATTCCTGGTTCTCAGAAAGCAAACTGGAGCATTCCTTCCTGTCAATAACAAACTTCCCTTTAGTACCTATCATGTGTTGGACGCTGTCAACCCAAACTAACTGCTGGAAATGCAGAAGTGAAAGAGCCAACGGCTAGCCTCAAATAAATCATGGTCCAAGCAGAGGCAGAAGAAGCAGGCAATTCTAATCCAGGGGGGCATGAGGCGAGAGGCGTGTGGGTAGCGAGGGCACCCCAGGAGGGCATGGATCAAGGATGGAATAGAAGATTTCAGGGGAGGCCCACAGGAGACCTTTATGCCAACATGGATTTTGCAAAGCAAGTGGCCTTTTGTTAAGAGGATTAATGTAGGTTGGTGTATCACCTACCACAGGGGTTGGAAGAGTTGCAACTAAGCCAGACTCTTAGTTGTAATCAACAAAAGCACAAAAGAGATTGATTAAAATGATTAAAAGGATATAGAGTGACTCTTCTGCTTACTGGATGGGGAGGTAAAGTGCCATGAAGAGTTTCCTGAAACAAGGCCCTACGCCCACCGCAGACCTGGCCTGTAATGGAAACCATGCCACTGCCCCTCTAGAGCTCTGGATATGATGGTTTGTGACGCTGCCTCTTCTTGTGCCAGGGCCACAGCCTGGTAACTATTGCTCCTCCAAAGCCTGGCGCCTCCGTACCAGCATTGCCTGATACATCACTTCCACACTGTGTCTACTGCCTTGGATTTCTCATGTCTAAGTTAGTATCTCGTGTAGACATAGCTGATGGAGGGAGGCTGGGTCATGTGCCTGTACCCTGATTGCTCTGGCATCTGCCTTGGAGAGGCAGGACTCATTCTTGTGTTAGGAAATTCCCAGAACATAGGCAGGGTTTTCAAACCCTGCTAAGCAGCCAGAAAACATGACACATGTCCACTCTGCACCGACTGAGCATTCCAGTCTGAGGAAACATGCAAAGGCACAGAGGTGTGAACCGGCAGAACACATTTGGGGAACGGTAAGCAGTTTGATTCTGCAGGAGAATAGAGCAGGGAGTGCTGGGAGAGTGGCTTGGAGCAGCCGGCGGGAGTCCCTGCTGAACTCATGGACCCTGTGGCTCCAACCACAAGGGCAAGTACACTTTTTTTTTTTTTTTTTTTGGTGGTGCGGCTTGGGGGGAACAGGGTCTTGCTCTGTCACCCAGGCTGCAGTGCAGTGGCATGATCACAGCTCACTGAAGCCTCAAACTCCTGGGCTCAGGCGATCCTCCCATCTCAGTTTCCTGAGTACCAAAGATGTGTGCCACCACCTTCAGATAATTTTTGTATTTTTCTGTAGAGATGGCATTTTGCCATGTTGCCCAGGCTGGTCTTGAACTCCTGGTCTCAAGTGATCCTCCTGCCTTGGCCTCCCAAACTGCTAGGATTACAGATGTGAGCTACTCCACCCAGCAAGGGCAAGTACTTGTATCTTAGTGTTCCCTGCTGAGGCCCAGGAGCTGTGACTTACTCCTTGCCTGGCCCAGGGCCCTGCCCCTGGTAAGTTTTAGTCAGTATCTGTCTAAAGGAATTGTTGTCATAAATCTGTTGAATTGCATCATTGTTGTGAAGTAGCACGTGTACACAACTTCTCTCTCTCGTGTGTACATATCCGCAATGTACTATTTTATAATCATATTAATAATGGTTCCCCCAGTAAAAATAACCTGAATTTAGACCTTTTGTATCTAAATACTTATATGGTACCCAACACTAGGTACTTAGCCGTTTACAAACATTTTTTAAAGTGCTTTTATTAAATTAATTATTCTGGTCAAACACAGGCAGATACAACCATTGAAAGCTCACAAATAAAGGCCCAGCACAGTTGAGACGCCATCACCTTAGGACTTAGCATGCAGGCTCTGGGTCAGACACCTGAGGGGAAAATCCTAGCCTCTCTGCTTCCAGCTGGATGAGTTGGAAAAGTCTCTTGGGGTGGGAATGAGAGGAAAGATCAGGTTCTGCCAGGTGACACTCTAAGTACTCCCTGCTCCATGCTGCTGCTTCTCAGCTTCATGCAATTGCACCTTTGAGGACTCCCATGGGCCACATTCTAACCCTCTTATTTTATTTTATTAATTTATTTATTTCTAGAGACAAGGTCTCACTCTGTTGCCCAGGCTGAAGTGCAGTGGCTTGATCATAGCTCACTGCAGCCCCGAGCTGTCATGTTCAAATGATCCTCCTGCCTCAGCCTCCTAAGTAGCTGAAACTATAGGCATGTGCCACCACACCTGGCTAATTTTTAAATTATTTTGTTTGTGTGTTTGTTTATAAAGAAGGGGGAATCTCATTATGTTGACCAGGCTGGTCTCGAACTCCTGGTCTCAAATGATCCTCCTATCTCAGCCTCTCTAAGTGCTGGGATTACAGGTGTTAGCCATTGTGCCCAGCCCTAACCGTCTTATTTACAGTAGTATTCTTTTCCTCACTGTGTCTAAAATTGTAAAACATGGCCAATTCCCAAATGCTCCATCATTCATTTTGCCAACCTCTCTGTTCCAACTAAGCCCTGGAAATTTGGAGATGAAAAGCCACACCTCATTCCATTCACTAAGAATCACAGAGCCAGGCACAGGGAGCTGGGAGCAGCAGTGCATGGGCACAGAACCTAGCCCAGAGCGCCAGGAAAGGGTCTGGGGAGGTGGCAAGAGCTGAGCCTTGAAGCAGGAGTAGGAGTTAGGCAGGGCAGAAGGAGGGAGCACACCATAGGATTGCAAGGAGGTAGGGGAAGGCATGACCGTGTCCAGGAGCTACAGGGGCTCCAGTCAGGGTAGGAGGAGAGGTAATGGGAAGGGGACCAGCAAAGGAGGCAGAGCTGATCTTGAGGGGTCTCACAGGCCCTGCTAAGAGAGTGTAGAGTTTTAGAGGATGGTAGAGGGAGCCACTGAGTAATGCAGACATCGTGATTTGAACGTGGCTGTGTGGAGGAGGTCGACAGCATGGACTCTGGGTTGACTATCCAGTCCCCAAAAGATGACCTTGTGATGGTGAGAAGCTCCTGTAAGCCTCAAATTTCTCATGTTAAAAATGGAAGACTGGGTCAGGTGTGGTGGCTTACTCCTGTAATCCCAGCACTTTGGGAGGCTGAGGCGGGCAGATCATGAGATCAGGAGTTTGAGATCAGCCTGGCCAATATGGTGAAATCCCATCTCTACTAAAAATACAAAAAAAAAAAAATTAGCTGGGCGTGGTGGCATGCACCTGTAGTCCCAGCTACTCTGGAGGCCAAGGCAGAAGAATCATTTGAACCAGGGA